>NW_023494802.1:6104852-6519852 GCF_904425465.1 Colossoma macropomum
TTGGAGCATCTGTGTGGAAATTCTTCCCATAATTCAGTTAAATTCAGATGAAAAATTATCTTTTGAATGTAGAAATTTTGAAAAAGTTGACGGAATTCCCCTTCCACCAATAAGGTCATGCAAAGCACCTCACGCTAATGACACCAATTCTCAGCCTTCAAGGAGCAGAACAGTGACCTTAGCACATAACATGCTCTGTTGACCCACTGTCCTCAGTCCACAGTCCAGCTCGTGGATCTGCACCTCATCTGACGTCAGTTTTAGATAACTCCTGAGGTGTTTTCTTGAGCAGCTAAGCTAATATATACTTCACTGACAATACTACTGCTAATGCTAATGCTTAAGTGCTTTGAACTTGATTAAAATGTGTCAAGCAGTTGCAAAGTGTGTTACATTATTACATTATACTTATATTAATGTGCAATTGACTGTCAGTGCAATTATGAACAGTTTTCTTTCCTTTTTATTCTAATACAAAAAACTATCGACAGAAAATTTGATTGTGAAAACAGGGACAGATGTAACAATGAAAAAGAAACATCAATTTTATGTTAAGTGATGGTATTTCAAAGATATTTTGCTTGATGACATATAAAGATCGTTTGAATTCTACCAAATTGGTTCAAAGTCATAAAACATATTTCAGACTTTAACTAAGTTGTACTTTAGACTAAATTTATTTTACTTCGAGTGACCCTATACCTTTAATATGTTCATTAAAATACATTATTAAACATTTCATTTTTCCTCTAACAAAACTATCACACTATTGAAACTTTCCCAAATGTTGCAGTAGTGACTGTTTCAGTAGTGACGGTTTCAGTAGTGATTGTTTCAGTAGTGACTATTAACTCATTTTAAATGCTAGCCTGTACATGACTAGAAAACACAGCTTTGAACAGTTGAACACACATGACATCATAATATTGTTGATAAAAACAAAAAAGTTTACAAAATTACAGAAAGTATGTGTTTCAGTACTGACAGTTCTTAAAGTTACACAGTGATTTTCAGACTTTGGGACACATTTACTTCAAAACAATGGACTCCAACTTCTCACTGTGTGGCCATGAAGGACAGGGATGCAGTGTCACTTCCTTATCTAAAATGCAGGGGTGTGGCTCTTCCCACAGATCAAAAATCTGTGTTTCGGTAGTGACATAACATTTATTTATTTTTTAGTATATAAAAATTAAACTCATGATAAATCAAAATCTATCAACTTTGCTTTAAAATAAATTTTAAAAATAAAAAAAAACACAGAAAACAATGTTTAAAAAATGTTTAAGTATTATGTTTACAAGTAGACATTTAGGGTTAGGGTTTGATACAGACACCTCCCATTAGAA
This sequence comes from Colossoma macropomum, assembly GCF_904425465.1. Classification (NCBI taxonomy): domain Eukaryota; kingdom Metazoa; phylum Chordata; class Actinopteri; order Characiformes; family Serrasalmidae; genus Colossoma; species Colossoma macropomum. The sequence goes on from NW_023494802.1 coordinate 6,106,202, forward strand.
AGTGTTCTATAAATGATGATTTCACACAGTTTTAATATTTTTTGCTTATTACTATACCTATTAATGCCTATTATTTAAATTGAATCCTTCTAAATATTTAAGGTCTGAATACTTTTTTAAAGTTTTTTTTCCACTGTGTAACCACAGGTTGAACTAATATGGTACAGTAGGTTACCTGCATAGGCACATAAAGTACTTAAAATATTGTTGGGTTTAACATTTAAGCTTCAAATTATTGCAGAAATAAAATGTAAATGTAAATAAACATTTTGTACTCACACATTTATAGTATTTTTTCAGGCAAAGTTTGAGTAGTAATATATTACTATGCTTAAAGAATGAAACTTTTCTCCATAATTTCATTTTCAGAAGAAGTATATTAGTATTTAAAGGGCAATTCCGTTTGTATGCATAACTGAATCACTAAAATGTATTTAAGATGTAAACTTACCATCAAAAAAGGTTAAAATCTCTAAAACTTCCCTCACAGAGAGTTATTACGTGAAATGTTTCTGAATACACTGTTTAATGAGTCTATAAGTTCTACAATGAATCATTTCATCAAACCACTCAATGATTAAATTATGTAAAACAAATTCAGAATCGGTGTAGTTCCCCTTTAATTGTGTGGGACTGTATTTTTGGGACTATATTTTTACAAGAGATTTTTATAGTATCGTTCACCTCTCACCCTCATGAGACGAGTCACTGTGCTTTTTATCAGTGTGGCTGTTCACCTCCGTCTTTAAGCTCACTGCAGTAGAGCAGCACAGTGGCAGAAAAGACTCACTGGTTACGTAAGCCTGGCCTCTCAGGCTGCAGAGAGCTGCCACATGCAGGAGAATCAGCGCTACAGTTTCTCACCTCCTTCAGCTGTTTGCTTTGGCTTCTCCCTGCAGTGTTGGACCTGTTCTTTGTCCCTCTGTATATATCTGCGCTGAGGGTTAATGAGGTTATGAAGGGGTAAGCATGAGTCAGGGAAAACGCACACGCAAACGCTTTTATGTGGGTGTTACATTGAACTATATATTACTGTAGCTAAATACAACAATGCCTACACCTAAACTGAACTAAATTTGACCTCAGTAAGCAAAAAAGAAACCTTGTGGCTGTTGTCTAATATTAGTTACTCCTTCCCTTGAGTAGGTAAATAAAAATCCCTGTGGTTTGCTGCTGAAAACAGTAATGAATAGAATTTACTAGTTATATGACAGTGACACAGTCATTGCCAAAAGTAACCAAAAGTGAAAATTGTGTTGATGTGATATATTTTATTCAACGTGGAAATTATGTTTAGATTTCAATCAGGTCAATTCACCTTATTACTATTTTCAGGGTAGATTTGACTTTTCTCATCATAAATAGACCTGACCAATATGAAAATTTTGTGGCTGATACTGAGTCCAATAACTGATAATATCAGTTGTTATAATTTTATACCTTAATTTTAGGTCTCGTTTATTTAGATAGTCCACTAAAGTTCCCTATAGATTATCTACAAATGTTCAAATTGTTAACAAACTGTCTGTTGAAACAGTGGTGGGGTTAGGACTAGAATTTGGACCAGGATTAGGGCTAGGACCAGGGTGAGGGTTGGGTTTATGTTTTAGGCTGAGGTTAAGGTTGGGGTTAGGATTAGAGCCAGGTTTAGAGTTAAAGAAAATTATGGTCAGTTTAGTAGGTATTTAGTTGAATGTGCAAAGCATCTAAAGTGGACTATCCAAATTAAGCGTTACCCAATTTTATACTCCGATAATGAGTTAAGCTGCTTTAATGATAGATTTGATGCACTTCTTAAACTAAAATAAACAGCAAAAACTCATTCTTGACGTTGTGTTTACATGTAGGAGTTAAACAGCTGGTGGTAAACCGGATGTTCCATTGTTTTCAATGGAGCGGCGATGGAAAATACTGCCATACTGCCACTGCCACTGGCAACGTACTGCTGACTACAGCAGTCTGTGGAACATTTTGTCGAGTTCAATTTTCCCAACTTTTGTCATCAACTTTACTGGTAAAATAAACTGAATGTTTTTTTTTTGTGGGAAATGGACGCCAAATGTCTTGTTGTTGAAGTCCAGACGAATCCAGCATTATACATATTACAGATCATGCTGCTGCCTTTTTGTACCTTACATAAACTATACACACTGCTAAAGCCTCTAATAATCTTCCATTTTTGCTACACTATTACTAAGGCAATGTTTTTTTTTATTGCTGCATGCCGCAATCAGTTTCTCTGCATACTTTGTTAGCCCCCTTTTACCCTGTTCTTCAGTGGTCAGGACCCCCATGGACCCTCACAGAGCAGGTACTATTGGGTGGTGGATCATTCTCAGCACTGCAGTAACACTGATGTGGTGGTGGTGTGTTAGTGTGTGTTGCGCTAGTACAAGTGGATCAGACACAGCAGTGCTGCTGGAGTTTTTAAACACTGTGTCCACTCACTGTCCACGCTATTAGACACTCCTACCTTGTCAGTCCACCTTGTAGATGTAAAGTCAGAGACGATAGCTCATCTGCTTCTGCACAGTTTGTATTGGTCATCCACTAGTCCTTCATCAGTGGTTACAGGATGCTGCTCACAGGACGCTGTTGGCTGGATATTTTTGGTTGGTGGACTAATCTCAGTCCAACAGTGACACTGAGGTGTTTAAAAACTCCAGCAGCACTGCTGTGTCTGATCCACTCAGACCAGCACAACACACACTAACACACCTCCACATCAGTGTTACTGCAGTACTGAGAATGAGCCATCAGCCAAATAGTACCTGCTCTGTGAGGGCCCATCGGGGTCCTGACCACTGAAGAACAGGGTAAAAGGGGGCTAACAAAGTATGCAGAGAAACAGATGGACTACAGTCTGTAACTGTAGAACTAGAAAGTGCACCTATATAGTAAGTGGAGCTGATAAAACGGATAGAGAGCGTAGAAACAAGGAGGTGGTCATAATGTTATGCCTGATCGTTGTATGCATAAAAAATATGGATGTTGTACCAATGCAACAGAATTCAAAGTAATTTCACTGACAGTTGCCTTGTGATGGACTGGCAACCTGTCCAGGGTGTTTTCATGCCTTTCGTCCAGTGACTGCTGGGACAGGCTTCAGCTCCCCCACGACCCAGGAGGATAAGCGGGATAAGCAGAATAAACAGAACAGAAGCAAAAACATTTGAAATGGCTGGTTAGGCATGTGTGCTAGCTAGTGCAATAGCTAGTCCAGCTGAAGTTTGAAAGGAGTATAATCTGTAAAACTTCAGATAGATTAGCTGGCAGTTTCAGATATATTAGCTATTGCGCTAGCATACTTGCTACCCAAACTACATGGTAGCTATCTGTTTCAAGTTGTTTTTTCTCTTCCATTTAAAAACAGCTTTTACTGCATGTAGAGCTTCATTCTGACTGGAGGATTTTCTGTAATGACTGAAATTCCATGATTTGAAGTCTAAACTGAGTTCTGAATCATTTAAGGGCGAGTCTGAGTTGAGTCACCTTACGGTTCGCCAAACTTCCCCACATTAGATTTAATCTTTCTCTATGATCATCAACACATTTGATACCCACAACGGTAGTAAAGCAATACAGACACACACACATACATGTATATATTCAAAGTCATACCATACGCCATTTTGCAGACCAGTGGCTGCAGTGTCCATGGCCGCTGCGTTCTCAGCAGTGTGTGTTTGTGTGCGTCTGTGCCACCTGCTCACTCCTCACCCCAGAGGTGAGGTGGAGTGCATTAGCCGTCTGGCGCAGTGCCAGCTCCCTTCTCTGTTCTTCCTGGCATGGCCTGGCACTCTCAGCTGGGTAGAGGTGCTATTAAGTAAGTTCATGACTTTCACCTACTTTGTATTTTTAGCTCGCCAGCCTTGGAGGAGGATTTTTATGGCTGCAGTCGTTCAGAGCAGCACAAGGAGGTCCACTGAGGCCTAGCAACTGCTATAACAACACACAGGAGCGGAGAGGATTTCATGAATGTGAGGTTCAACAGTCATTCTGAGACAAAGAGAGACAGTGTAATATTCTTGTTATTCTACTCACAGCAGGTTTAATTATGCTGGAGACAGACAGAAAACACAGGAGTATACTCTAAGCTGCCAGAAACATCTATCTTGTATCCACACTCATTGGCCATTTTATTAGAAACACAAACCAGAGAGGTGCACTTTTGTAGATTATCAGTGACTGACTGACTTATTTGTTGCTGCACAGTTAATCAGCTCTTCTCTACCCCATCCATCCATGGAAAGGGAGCACTGGGGTCATTTCTTGCTATAAGCAGTATAAGCAGTCACTTAGGGCCCCAAAGTCATCAAAGGATCCCAGTATGTACTGTATTTATCCAATATCATTTCCGGAAAAGGTACAATTTTCTTAGTTTTTCCTGATCCAAATGTATCCAGTATTGATTCTTTTGACATTTTTGCATGCAAAAGAATATGATTGAAGTTGGGGACCCCGAGCAGGATGTCACTTATAGCTCCTAAAAGCTCAGATATGACTACCACTGACCACATATTATTTTTGTGATGGACCACACCTTCGAAAATATACTTGTTTATATTCAAAAAGAAACACAGAAAACTAGGTGTGTTTCCATAAAATACATGAAATAAATATACATAAATGTACATAAATTGACTTTTAGTATTTTCTTTATGCTTCAATTATACTGTTAATGTGCTCAGTTATACTTATTTTTTTTGCAATGTATGGTCCACCACAATATAATTTGTGGTCAGTGGTGGTCCTATGTTGTTTACATCTTTCATGACCACACATGCTTTTCTGTTCTAAATTGAAATCTCAATTGACTTGTGTTGTAATGAAGTTAACTTAAGGCCACTACACCTAAAACATATCTTAAATGTACACTCTTCAGTGTACAGACACCCATATTTGGTTGTTAGTTATTTTGAGTTATATTGCAACTAAAATGCAATAAAATAATACATTCACGCCGATGAGTGACAGCAGGCAACCAGGCAGTGCTGCGTTACAGTAGTCTAATCTAATGGCTTGTAAAACATGAATTCATTTCTCAGCACCTTGTAGGGTTAGCATATGTATCTTATTTGTTTACATGTGTCTCAGTTTTAGAGAGAGATTACTGAGATGGGACTCAAAAAATAAACTAGCATTCAGCGTTACACCAAGGTTTTTGGTTGCCTTAAATCTGCAGCCTTATTACAGCAATGCTTCTGTTTTATCACTGTTTACCACTGACATGGCAGTGGCACTGTAGTTTCTGTGGTGCTGGCTGGAGTATATCACATGCAGCAGCATTGCTGGGGTGTTAAACACATATGAGTTGAGAATAGTCCATCAATCAACATTATCCAGCCAACTGACCACTAAGAAAGAGCTTGAAATGACTCACACAAACTGTGCATGGAAAAAGATCAGCTGTGATTTCTAACTGGACATCTACAAGATGTACCAACAAGGTAGAGGTTCCTAATAAACTGACCAGTAAGTGTATGTAAGACATACTCCTGGAAGAGGCTAAAGAAGAAGCGGTAATGGTGCAGACATCACAGCTTTCAAACAAAAACAAGTTGTGCTCATAAAAGAGGCCAAAATTGTGGCTGCTGGAAACTTTGTTACACAACCATAAACACATATACACACAAACCTTCATACTTGCAAAACAGCGGCTCCGTTTAGGCAGCTTAGCCCTTAGCCAGCAATGCCCACACAGATCCAAAACCCAAAACAAACCAAAAAATACGGAAGGACGACAAGTGCCGTCCTGCCCCGGCTGGTTTCCATGGCGACAACCAGCAGAAAGAAGCCATGTGGGATCTTGGGAATTCCAAGAATGTTTATCCAATATGAGAGATTGACTCAGGCCTAAACCCTTCTCAAAGCTGCAATACGACCAGCATTCTGCACAGAGACACGCACAAGCTTCCAAAATAGCAGCTTTCCACCGCCTGGCAAATCAACAGACGGCTCATACACAAACACTCACACAAGGGCAAGGATACGAGAGAGAGAGGGAGAGAAAGAGAGAGAAATACTCACTGAAAATTGAATTGTGCTGGAAGATTATCAACACCGACAGACAGAACACATGTTAATATGCACCTTGTCTTTTTGTCATAAACACCTACCATCTAGGTGCACTTTGTAAGCATACAGTTACTGACTGTATCCATCTGTTACTGCACATTTCATCAGCCCCATTTTACCCCTTCTATAAGGAAATAAGAAGAAAAGAGGAGAGGAAAAGAGGGAAAGGGAGAGAGTGGAGAGGAGAAGTGTTGCTGTTTAATTAGTATCTTATCACAGAGTGGACTTACATAACCAACACCTATTGATGCAGAGGTATTTCGGCTTGTTTAAAGAGCAGTAGAAATCTCGTGAGCTTGTCAGAAGAGCACATATATTGAGTAATGCACTCCAGTCATTGCATGCATTTATTAAATTCCATCAGCAGCACATCTAATTTCATTTAATGAAGGACTTATTATATACACAGTAACTACAGTTAATTCTGGGTTATTTGTATTTTTGTAGTATTAGACTTTTGGCCTATATGCAAAGTATCAAAATATATATGTGTCAAGTTCGTAATATTTTCCCATATATGTTTCTACATCTGCATATGTGTATATGTGTTATTTTCATGTATTGGCATATATGTGTATATGTTTGAATATGGGTATATATGTAAATGTTCAGAATGCCACTGTTAAATATATTTAGCACCTATATAGCTTAAAACATCACATATGTTGGACATATATTTTTACATGAGCAAATATATGTATAGGTTCGAGCAAATAAATGCTAACTACCCAGTTAAATAGCTTTTTAAGTATCATTTTCTCGGGTGCAGAGCACTGCATGTGTGTATGTGCTTTTGATTACTGTGGATTAGAGGATGAGCCAGTTCGTTATTGAATCGACACAATGACGTCTTTCTCTAACCCTCAGTCTTTTATCTGTAATACCGCAAAACCCTGTGTGCAGCTGCAGGATCACACACACACACTTATCGTGGCATCCAAAGCTGTTGGTAGCTGATGGAATCCAGTTTGTCTCTGGCCTTGATGACCTTTGCACGCCTGACCCTGATTTATATAATCCTGCAGCAATAACCAAGGGCTAAAGAGACATGTGGGTAAAGCGATGGTCTGGCAAAAAAGTCATTATATATTTTCCCCCCTTTACCTCAAACACAGTTTCTGAAGTTTGCTAAATTAAGTAAGGAAAGCTTATAGCTGTTAGTCTAAACTTATTTGCATGCTTGTTGGTTTGTTTGTTTACTTGTTTAGGTGAGAAAGTGGAAGATGCTGAGTCGTCATCACAGTGATGGTAAGGCGAAGGAGGCAGAGCCTGAGGGTCAGGTGATCTGCCCATGGGCCATGTCGCCCCTGCTGGGTAATCCTGTGCTGTTGGAGTGCTGCGTCTGCAGTGGCCCCTTCATCACCTACAGCAGTGAGGAGGCCTGGCAACCACGGCAGCGCACACAGGTCAGTGTGCATACATGTGCATAGACGCTTCTCTGCTGTTATGACATCGGGTGTATGTTTATGAATGACAGATATGTATATCTGTCATTCATAAACATACATTAAACATTTATTGACACAATTTGAAAATACCAGTCGCTCTTTACATTGTATGAATGGTATAAACGGTTCATGATAAATGGACCAATAGAAATGCTCTAAAATTACTTGGAAATCTATTTCCATTTACTCCCATTCAAAGTTAAGAAGGTCCTGAAAAGTTGTATTTTTGGAGATGAAGCTTTTGTCCTGACGCTGACAATGTGTAAGTTCCTACAAACCCAGTTCCAAAAAGTAGGGACAGGGTATGAAATGTCAATAAAAACAGAAAGCAGTGTTTAGTAAATTCTGCTTGACCTGTATTAAATTGAAACCAGTACAAAACAATATTTTGTTTCATCTTAAAAACTTCACTGTTTTTTGTAAATATGCACTCATTCCAATTTAGATGCCTGCAACACATTCCAAAAAAGTTGGCACAGGAGCATGTTTTACATCAATTGTGGTACATCACCTTTCCTTAGACAACACTTAATAATCGTTTGGGGAGTGAAGACAAAAAACTGATCCAGCTTTGAAATCGTAATTTTTTTGTTACACAATTCTTCATCTGTGCAACCGTACCGGGCTTTTGTTGTCATATTCTTAGCTTAATAAGACACACATGTTGCTCACATATGGCTTCCGCTGTGCACATTACAGACTTCACTGGCATTTGTGGATGCAGCGATGGATGGTGTTTATTGACAATGGTTTGTAAATATTCCCGAGCCCATGTGGTGATTTCCATCACAGAAACATGCCATACACCTAAGGATTTCTGAATCTTTAGATGATATTACGCAAACCATCCTTGCTTATAAAGGACTAGGCCTTTCCTGGATGCTTGTTTCATACCCAAGCATGATGTTTTTGTAACATTTCATGATGTTCCTAGTCTTAAACTACCCTGGTTTCAACTTTTTTGGAATGTGTCAGGCATCAATTTCAGAATGAACCATATATTCACAAAACTAATGAATTTGAAAAGGGTAAAACACTAAATATCTTATCTTTGTTTTTTTTTGTTCAAATACAAGTCAAATTAGATTTGTAAATCACTGCTTTCTGTTTTTCTTTTTTTATTTCGACTTTACCTACTGTCCCAACTTTTTTGGAACTGGGTTTGTATGTATAATAATAAAAAAGATTTTCTAAGCCTAATCCTAAACCAAACCCAAATCTTAGCTCCAGCAAACAAAAAGAAACAGTTTTGCTCTTTCAGCTGTAAATGAAGCATTGCTTTTGTAATAAGCGCTTCCATGAAAAGCACTCTTGTTTTCCTGCGTATATGAAGACAAACAGACACAAACACTTGTTTATACACTGATACCAACTTACTGAAACTAAGCAAACCACATACCAATTGCAGATAACAATATGACTCATATACAGTACATACACTTCCTGTACAAAAACATTCATATGAATCACAGACTCTGCTCTGGGCCCTAGTGAAGCACAGGGACTAGGCCACACTTACTCCACCAATTTAGCAAAATTTCTGCTTAATTAAATTGCTAGGATATGAATGAAGGTCATTCAGACTGGTTTATTGTGAAATACTCCATACTAGACACTTATAGAGTGAGAAGTGTTCACAGTGGTGGTGGTGATATTAGGCCTATGTTTTTAATCCATTCATGGCAAAGAGATACATGCAGAGCACTGTAGGGCAAATAGTGCGAAAGAAAACTTATTTTTCAGATTTGCCACTATGTAAAAGAAACGTGTATGTTCACTAGTTATTGTGGACAGCAAATGAAAATGTTATACTTGTGCTGTAGACATTGCAACCCCTGGTTTCTATCACGACCACTGTAAAGAAATCAAGTCAAATCAAGTCAAATCAAGTTAATTAAAGAACAATTTCACATCAGATGACTTTGTTTACATCTCAACAACTGACTTATACAGAGCTTTTTGAAGATCAGTGGAATTAACTTATATTGAATGTCTGCTTATGCAGGGAACTGGTGCAAACCTAGATAGCAAGTAGGCTTACCATCATGCATGTACATAAATAGATGTGTGCACCCGCAGTGACTGCTCTGCGGTGTATGTTGGCCAAGCACATGAGTTTCCTTCTTCAGCCTTCAGGCCAGCTGTTTTCCCCAGAGACTTTTCTCTTCTTTCATCACTCTGTCAACCCTCTCACCCCTCCCCCTCCAGCTATGGCAGGCTAAATCACATACAGATGTATAGATTTGGTAAAAGTCAGAGGCTAAATCACAGACAGATGTATAGATTTGGTAAAAGTCAGAGGCTAAATCACAGACAGATGTATAGATTTGGTAAAAGTCAGGTTTATAGCAGTTAGACATGTGCCGGATTAGTGTTTTGTAGGTGGCATCATGCTAACACTAATGCTAACACACACTCACCTAACCAGAACACTGAGAGGGTCGTCATAGACACATTCTCTCTTTCTTTCTCTCTCTCTCTCACTTTCTGTCTATTGGTCTCTTTCTCTCTTTTTTCACCCTCTTTTTCGGCCCAATCCCATTTCTTATTTTTACCCCTAGCCCTTGTTTTTGAGTGTCACCTTGCCCCTTTGAACTGAGCTACAAGTTGTAGTGGTTGAAATCTTCCCCTACGAAATGGGACAACCCTAAAAATAAAAAAGAACATTACTTCATTAACAGGCTACTAGTGGTGCTCTGCAGACGACCCTGCCAGTCTACAGTGATAGCAGAGGAGGGTGAAGTTCAGCAACCTCACTGCTGGGCTTTAGTTAACTTCAGGGTGTCATATGACTTCATAGGGTGATATGAAGCTGAAGTCAGCTGTTCACTAGTTTCTCATTTGAATTTTACTGTTCCACCTTAAATGGTTACCATTCTGGCACCTCAGGGATCAGTACTGCTGCACCATTTAAGGTGGAATGCGAAACTTAGCTAGCGAGCTGCCTAGACATCAGTATACTACTAGCAATTTTATGCTTATTATGAAGAAAAGGACTGTAATACATCGATACGACATTAAACTAAGATAATCTCAACAAAAATCGGGGCACCTTTCCCCTAGACGTGAACGTGCAAAACTGAGGGATAGGGCTAAGTGGTAGGGGCGAGGGGTTAAATAGGATTGGGCCTTTTTCTCTCTCTTTTTCTCTCAGTCTCAATGTTTTTCTGCATCTTTTTTGTCTTTCTTTCTTCCACTTCAGTTGTAATCTTCTTTCTAAATGATGCCTAAACAAAAGGCTTTTAAACTCTCCTCCTATCTCACACTTCCTCTCTCTCACCTTCTCTTTTTTCTGCTCTTTCTCTCTTTTTCTATTCTGCCTTGTTTCTACCTGGTTCTCTCTTCTTCTTTTCTCTCTGTCGGTCTGTCTGTCTGTCTTTTTTTTCTCATTCTCTCTTAGTCTGTCTTTCTCTTTGCCAAGTTCTTTTATGTTTACATTCTGTTTCCCTCTTTGTTTTCCTCTCACTCTCTTTCTTTCTCAGAGAACAGTTTTCAGATGGCACTACATGTGAGAAAAGTAATATTTATGTTTTTTGTGCCATATTTTGATTGGACAGTCATTTGGACATGATATCTGTCTGTGTGTATTAGGGTATGTATGTGTCTGAGCCAGATAGTGCAGTGGGGCTCCATGGCAACATGTGAAGTTGTTGCCGGTCTACATTTACTACTAAAAACATCTTTCTCCTGACATCCTCCCTCGTCTGTCACTCCTCACCCCTCTCCTCTCCTCTGTCTCTGACTCACACAGCTTTCAGTCTGTTTGCTTCTTAATTTGGCCTCTGATTCACGGCAGGATTTTGGAACGCTCATGCAGAACTCTCAACAGTGTGTCATTTAACTTAGCAAAGAAAAAAATCTGCCATGCATTATTAATGAGGCAAAGGCCTACATCTGCTATTGCTATGGATACAGCCTCGGAGTGAGGAAACAAACTTCAGAGGCCGATGCGGATGGGAGTGGGGGTGGGGGTGGGGGGGGGATGCAAGCATTTCCAGACAAAGAGACAGGGAGGAAAGATGGTGCTGGGGAGGTGAATGCATGTGCATCATATATCTTGTTAGTGGGTTAAGGTCAGCGGTCAAAAAACTCTCTCACATTCCAGCCTCCCTGCTGTGGCACGGGATCTAGAGTGGGATTGTGAATGGTTTGAATAAAGTTTAAACTAGTGAGACCGTGTCACCCATGGCTACTACACACTGGCCTTTTAACCCATCCTGAAAGATCCATGCCGCACCCTCAAATGTGTTCTAGGTAAGAAAAGCTTTACACAACATTGGAAAAAATCTCATTCAGTCTAATGAATTTAGGTTGGACTTCAGATTCTCTACATAATGTTGATTTTTCAGATGGTATGTAGTCTAGTTGAAGAAGCTTGAATTTTGTGACTAGTAGTGGTGAACTGTGTCATGCTAGGAGTTTCAGGTACTTGTCAGAACTTGGTCAAGAATGAGGAAAAAGCACCTCTATAATGAGGATTGTTTCTGCTAGCTCACCTAGGGGACTCTCTTAGTATGTTAGCAGTTCACACTCTTGATTAAACACATTAGCAGCTTGTAAAAGACATTGCAAGTTTTATTTGAAGGTTGCTACAGACATATTAATACACATTTTACATTGTAGCAGTACACCTTCAGCAAAGAGTCCTGGGATACAGCTAGTTTTCTTTCTAACAACTGGTTAGACCAATGCTCTTTGCTAATTTTCTGTAAAGCTACAACCTAACAATTGTTTTCTTCAAAATATTCAAAAGAACATAAAGTTATTTTTGACAGTGCTGAGCAGGCTGACAATGACCCAAGCACAGCTACCTTTGTAGAGTATTTGAATTACATCACTCCCTTTGATCATGAAAAAGGGAGTATCTTCACTGAAGGAAGTTGTGTAAGCCTCTAATCAACCTGGTTTCTAGCTGTCATTCTTAGCTGACGTGGTTATGTTGCAGGGCAACACATGCTAGTCTGCATAACAGGAAACATTTGACCTTTATCTTTCAGTCAAAGATGGTTATCAGTGTACCACACCTAGCAAACTCAAAGGTTCTTCAGTTCAGTTTCAGAGCGCTCAAAATGGCTTAGTTTCAACAGAGACACTTATTAAAATAAAGGTGCCAAGAAAGATTATCTGGAATAAAACCATAATCACTTTTGGTTCCAGAGCCTATCAATGGGTGGCTACTTAATGAATGTGCAAATAACCTTTCATGCAACTAGTTGCATGTTATGAGTTGCATGCAACATAGTTTCTGTGCAACTTGACAGTTACACAGTCATTCAAAACCAGTCAGAATGGCACACAACACATTCCATTACTCCACTAGTTAGCGGCACATATTTTTTGGTACGCCTTATTGTTCTCACTAAAAATTAAACATACATATTTGCAGCATTTGTGTCATGTTTACATGTTATTTCCAATAAAGTTGTGTTTTTTCTATTTCTACATATCCGTGTTTTATCTATCTATCTAGGGTTCCTTACTATATACCTGTATACCATATATGCAGTATATACTTTCCAACTACATAGTAAATCAGTTTTATTTTCCTGTCCACTAACCAGCGATCCAGTGAGCTCAGATGTTTGACAGTATGTTATCTGACTTGATCGCGTGATGTGTTTTGTTGTTTTGATTGGCTGTTTTGTGAAACTTTTCACATGAAGTTGAGGTGCTTGCAACTGTTGTGGCTAAGTTGCAGGAGACTTCACATTATGCAACTTGTCCACTTTAGTTTCATGTAAGTTTCAAGCAACTAAAGCTACATGAAAGTTTTACTATGTACAGCCAGCTTTAGCTTCACACATCCAAGCCAAGAACTAGTAGTGTAATATAGGCTACTTTATGCAAAAAAGCATGCAAACCTGCTAATTTGAATAGTAAATCATTATTGAGAACAGCAGCCTCAATATAATCTGGTTTGTGTGTAGTTGTAAATTGTTCTGCCTTGTCTCTAATAACTGGCAGGAAATAAATGGAGGTCCATTCATAATATCTTCTTCAGTGTAGTGGTTGTGTGAAGCTCTAAAGCTTTCTTTTGCTGTAAGACGTGTATGTGTGAGATAAGAAATGCTGCACTAATATCACACATTGGTGAGTGTTATAGTCCAGTGTTAAGGATTCCACCATGATGACCCACTTTTCTGTTTTTTTTTTTTTTTGCTATTTTCCCAGGCCATGGACCTGTACTACCATGGAGACGCAGATCCAGACTACAGCTGCTCTTCAGACACCAGTAAGAGCTGCTGTTTTCACTTGATCTTTTTCAAATTTCTTTGTTTATAAGCCCATCCAGCATAGTAGTTATGCACTCTTAAAAATTAAGGGTTTGGAACCTTGATTTTTAAAGATTGTTCTTTGTAAATGAGATGTGTGAGTGTGAAGAACATTTGTAAGGTTAAAGAACCTTTGGTATAGCAGAGAGATGACATCATGATATCATGATACATAATGTCGCTGTTGGAACAAAACATCATAACTGCAAAAAAGATCTTTTCTTAAATATTAATGTAAGTTAATTCAAAAAGATTTTATTTTGAATCATTTTGCACCATTTCTATTGGTTCATTTAAAAGTTACATTTTGATGTAGTGCAAATGGCAGCTGGAATTTTAAAATTATATAAAAGTAAATAAACATCAACAGAAATGTAGATACAAGGGTTTGTTCTGACAGCAACAATATGCCTCACAATATTTTGTTTTTCTGAGGTTTTAAAGCGATTTTATTCAACACACTGCATTGCACGAAATCCAATCAAAGAGGACTAATAGTGCACTCTTTTTAATGAAACATGCAGTTTAGCATTCTTTAAGTACTGATTTAAGTACTTTAAGCTCAAAAAAGCACATTGTGAAATATCAGGGCAATGATAAATGCCGCAATATTTCCCACCCCCACTCCACATAATGTAATGGCTTTGTATAAGTTGAAGATTTCCCCTACAGCCACACACCAGAGGTGTCCAATGTTGTCCACAACAGCACACAAGCAGGAACACATCCATTTAATTAGTCTCAGTCTTCAAACAATTGATCAAGTCTGATCCTGCTTTGCTGGAACGAAAACCTACAGCCGCAACAGTCCTCTGCAGATGACACTGAACACCCCTGCCGTAGACCCAAGCCAAGAACCATATTACTTTTAAGCAAGGATGGATTTAGAAAACTTTACCAGGGGTGGCAAAGGACTGGAAGGGTGTTTCAGCAGGGTGGCAATGTGAATGTGCAAGCAGGGAGTGGAGGGGGTGTTGGGGCATGTGGAAAGAAGTTGGACAGTTTGTCCACAGATCACCGATAGTGAAAGAGTGAGGTAGAAGCCAAAGATGTGGAAGAAAGTGTTGGAGTGGCTTCTGGGGTGGCCAGTGTCCCCCCTTCCCCTCCCACCAAATACAATTGGCGACCCCAGATGCCTGATCAGATTTCTGGGAAGGAACTGGCCACCCCTGCCACCCCTTTAAAACTTCCCATATTTTTGAAAGATCTCTTAGGTGAATGGACTAGCTTTATTCAGACAGCAGCAGTGTTGCCTGATACATTGCGCTTAGTTCAAATTGTCCTGGGGTGGAATAAAAAACAAAAAGACAAACACTTCCTGACTATAAACAAACTTGGATTAGAATGGATTAGAAAAAAAATTTCAAGGTAATTTAATATTTGTTCACTCATTTAAGTAGCAAAGCTATGGTTAGCTAGCCAGGCTAATGTTTATAAAACCAACTCTTAGCTTAACCTTCAACTGATGAACTGTATTTCACCTTAAGACAGTTGTTGAAGTTATTGTGAAATGTTGTTTTGTCCACTTTCCCATAGCTACTGAGTGACTAACTCTCACCCTGAATAATGTTACATGTGACGTAATGAGTGAAATGGCAGCCATGTGAATAAATTCTTCAGTTCACCAGAGTGAAAAACAAGCATGCTTTTTATAACCACCTTGTGGTGTGATTATAAAAAAATATATAAGTGTGCCATATTGAACTGGTTAGACTAATGGTTCATCCCTTACTCACTTTGTAACACATTTTAACATTGAGCAATCTGTTTGTGTCTTTTTAAATGATTGACTACTGCATCATGTTTAGCACAGAACAATATACTGGAAATGACAGCAGCAAAAAAGGCCATGTAACTGATTGACAAGGATGACTTGACTGTAATCTCTGCTATCGCAGCAGCCAACCGCATTCCCTTTGTAAGAATATTGCGACAGAATGGCAAAGTTCACATGAACTTAATGGTACAAATGGTACGGCTATACAGCTGTCCCCAAAAGCAGAAACGGCTGACGTTAAAACACTCTGAGGTGTTCAGTTTAGCGTCCCCACCACCACACCACAGACAACACAGCTTGTCTGTGTTCTCTGATGAATGACAGCTGTTGCTTAAGTGACAAGGCCAATAAGAAGCACTGATGCTTCTAATTTAAAACTCACCAAGGATCATAGTAGGTAATCACATTTACTTGGTTGAAACTGATTACTTCATTAAGAATTGTTGATTCTGTAAGATGCTTGATGGACACAATCATTTGAATTAATTTTCTCACCACAATGGTGTTACTTTTAGTTTAGCATGGTTAACACATTTTCCGAGTTTGACTCTTCGAACCATCCATAATACTCCAGGCTGAAGCCCAGCTGCTTGTATGTCGCATGTTGGAATGATAGAATCTGTGATTGTAGCCCTCTCATTCAGTTTTTAATGGGTTTTAAAGTGATACTTCAGCAAACTGTACTGGACAATGCTGGTGGGAGACCTGTGGATAAATTAACAAGCAGCAAACTAACAAAAGTGATATATAGACATATATGTATATATCGCTGCTGAACAAAACCTTGTATCTTCAAAATGGTAAATTTACAGGAGAAGGAAAAAACATTCTTTACTTTTAATGTAAGTCAATGGAATCAGAAGTTTTTCACAAGTAATTTTGGGTCATCTCTTTTGGTCCATTCATAGTGAAATTACAAACGTAACAGGCTTTTGGAGCCACGCTAGGCCCTACCTTTTCGACACTACATTTCAGACACGGCCATACCGGAGCTTTACAACAAGGTTCGTGACCACGTACGAGGTCTTTTATCAGATGTGAGTGCTATTAGCTTTACCACAGACATTTGGAACTCTGATGTTTTCCCGATGCCATTATTTAGCCTCAAGGCACACTGGATTGACTCGACTTTTGATGTAAAGTGAGCGGTGTTGCATGCTCAACAGTTTCGCAGGTCTCATACAGCAGAGCATGTAAAACAAGCAATCAAGGAGACGCTGAACGCTTGGGAAATAGATAAACAAGGGATCCATGTCATTTGTGGAACAATGCAGAAATATGAAGAAAGCAATGGATGATATGGGGTGCAAGACTGAAACTAAGCCACTGTACTGCAACGCCACTTTAGTGGATCCCAGATACAAAGACAGGCAAGTTTCAAATGCTATAATAAAGTCTATTTTGCATTATAATGAATCAAATGTAAGTCACCAGTATCAATTTAACCCAATTTTTCTTCTTGTTAGATATTTATTTTTTATGCAGATGTAGTTCTGGTAATGGTTAGATTTTTTTTATATACACATCATTTATCTATTTTCAGACACTTCACAAATTCAGACAGCCTGAGGCACGTTAAGGATGCTCTCATTCTAGAGGCGGAGAAGATGGAGGTAGGGAGGGCCGCCAGTGAAGTGTCAGAGGCAGAGCCTCTGAAAAAGGCACCATGTCAAAACACAGCAAGCAGCAGCCTTTCTTTGATGAGATCTTGGAAGAGAGTGAGACAGAGACAGGGTCTGTGAGCAGCTCATCAACAGTTGTTCAGGTGCAGAGTTACCTCGCAGAGCAAGCCATCCCAAGGTCAGACAATCCACTGCAGTACTGGAAGGCACATGCTGCACGATTTCCCTCTCTGCGCCCAATGTACAAGTGTGGACAGTGAGAGACTCTTAAGTGCAGTCTCAAACGTCATTGATGAGAAAAGGAACCAGAGATGCTGATTTTCCTCAAAAAAAACTTCATTTTGAAGTGAGAGTAAGAGTGTAGATAACTGAATGAGAGAAAGAAAAAACTATAGCAGCTCCAATAAAAGCACTTTAAGAACTGGCCTTCCCAGATAACAAAAAAGTACAATTCAACTTCATTATTTTGATATTCAGGTTTTACTGTAATGCTGTTACTCCAATAAGTAGAAACATATTGTTTTTACATGTTCAAGTTAAGCTTCTATACCACTGGAGTGGAATTATAATTATATTACTTATTTTGAGTGTTCTAGTTTTACTACTGCATTGCTGCACTGTGGAATTTTTCCAGGCTATTTATAAAGATATCTTTTAGTTTCGTTTACTTTGTTATTTTGTAAAAAAATAATAAATAAATAAAGCAACAGTTTGGATGCAGGCAGTTTTTTTCTCAGTCCACTGCAGAGCTATTCAGTTGTGAAGCATATACATTGGATTGACTTTAATAACTGTAATGTACTTGAATTTTACACTGTGCAACAGTACTATCTAGGAAAAAAGTATCGAATCAATATCAGAAGTGACTCAAATCGGGATCGGGGGCATAAAAACTTGATTGGGACATACCTAATATATATGTACATTATGACTACCTCCTTGTTTCTACGTTCATTGTCCATTTTATCAGCTCAACTTACTATATAGGTTCACTTTGTGGTTCTACAATTACAGACTGTAGTCCATCTGTTTCTCTGCACATTTTGTTAGCCCCCTTTTACCCTGTTCTTCAGTGGTCAGGACCCCCATGGACTCTAACAGAGCAGGTACTATTTGGGTGGTGGATCATTCTCAGCACTGCAGTAACCCTGATGTGGTGGTGTGTTAGTGTGTGTTGTGCTGGTCTGAGTGAATCAGACACAGCAGTGCTGCTGGAGTTTTTTAACACTCTGTCCACTCACTGTCCACTCTATTAGACACTCCTACTTTGTCAGTCCACCTTTTAGATGTAAAGTCAGAGACGATAGCTCATCTGCTGCTGCACAGTTTGTGTCGGTCATCCTCTAGTCCTTCATCAGTGGTCACAGGACGCTGCCCACAGGACACTGTTGGCTGGATATTTTTGGTTGGTGGACTAATCTCAGTCCAGCAGTGACACTGAGGTGTTTAAAAACTCCAGCAGCACTGCTGTGTCTGATCCACTCAGACCAGCACAACACACACTAACACACCTCCACCACATCAGTGTTACTGCAGTGCTGAGAATGATCCACCACCCAAATAGTACCTGCTCTGTGAGGGCCCATCGGGGTCCTGACCACTGAAGAACAGGGTAAAGGGGGGCTAACAAAGTATGCAGAGAAACAGATGGACTACAGTCTGTAATTGTAGAACTAGAAAGTGAACTTATATAGTAAGTGGAGCTGATAAAATGGACAATGAGCGTAGAAACAAGGAGGTGGTCATAATGTTATGCCTGATCGGTTTATATGATAATCCACTTGTATAATAAAGGGGTAAATTAAATGACAACATGTTAAAAACAAGACGATCAGATAAACATTACTTAAAGCTTTCATCTTTGAGAGAGAGGCTCCACTCTTGGTTTAGATCTGACAAAATCCACAGGTGTTTCTGTCCATCCTTCCACTGGGAGAAGACAACTCAGCGCTATAAGTCTGGAAGGATGAGTAGCTGTGAAGAAGACCTCACTGAGAAAAGGAGACAAAAAAGGAGAATGTTTGCAAATCAAACACAGAAGCTGCTGGTGTTCTCAGAACAATGGACTGACCATCCCAGAGTCCAGACCTCAACATCACTGAATATGTTTGTGATTACTTGGATCATAAGAAGCAGAAAATTCTTCAACTGCTAAGACTGAACTTTGGATGTCTAAAAATATCCCTGCAGATTTACTTAAAAAACCTCAAGCAGGTCTCCTATAAAGAATGGAAGCTATAATAAAGACAAAGTGTGGACACACTAAATATTGAAAAAGTTATATTTATTTCCATTTTTATTGTTTGACCTAATATTCTACTATTAATACTAATATATATAATACACAGCTCTAGACTAAAGTAAAAATGGACTGATTTTTCTCAAACACAAAATATATGCCTAGTTTGAAACTACTAGAGTGAATAAAAGGGGAGGTTTTGAGTTTTAAGAGCCAGAAAACTTTTAACCTTCTCTCTCTCTCGCTCTCTTTCTCTCTGCCTCAGTCAGCTGGTGTAATCATACCTTTCTAATCACTGTAAACAACCTCAGCAGGTTGTAGGAACTTTAATAATTGTTTGCTGTCAGTATATTTCCACACAAACCAGCACTTATAAACGAAAACAACTCACGCAATGTGCAGTTGCAGCGCATGACTAACCCGTCACCCATTGTCTTCCTGTTTCTGCCTGTTCATTCTGAGCTGGATCTTTGAACAAAACAACAGACAGGCCTGCGGTCAGTTCCTTTTAGCTACTGAATCAAAGTCCTCTGTATATTTCTGTACATGAATGGTGTGGTTGAATGACTTTTGTTCCTGTCATAGATCAATGTTTAATTCCAGCCTGGTGGAGGAGTGACCTTTAAATGGTTCTGAGAATCCTTATGGTAATTTAGTCTTCAGATTTATAACTCACTTCATTAGCTTTTTCCATTTACCTTTCCAACTGTTACAACTCGGTGCCAGGACTAAATGACAGTAGAGAGCAGAAGGGGGAGAGAGAGAGAGAGAGAGAGAGAGAGAGAGAGAGGTAGATATTTCCACACAGATAATGCACTGAGTTTCCTCTCCTCTTTTTAGGTTATTTCCTCCTAGATGATCTTATGATAAAGGGACATTCCAGTGTTTTTTAACCTAATCTCTATCTTCTGTATCTGCAGCATATGCTCAGTGACCACAGAGAGTAATTTCCTCATACTTGAACTTGAACTGAAACGAACTGTTGCCCAACTGGAAGCTGCTTCAGCATCTGCCCATTGATTTCTATTATAAGCATGTTTTGAGTAAACAGGTTTTCTACCTTTACCAAGTTCGGGGAAGTGTGTTGAAATTAGTGTCTGTTGTAAGTGACCATGTGCTACAGATACAGCAGATCGAGATTAGGTTGAAAAAAAGCTGAAGCATTCCTTTTAATAAAGATCACGATACAAAGAACCTCAAAGATACATTTGCTTATATTTCTGAAATGTGGGTGGACTTGTGTTGTGTATCACCACTGGGTTCCATGAGCTCCCGCAGACTTTCCACTGGGGCTTATCTCTAATTACAGATTTTTTCCACTAGGTTGCCCGATTTTAGAACACTAGGCTGGACTGTGTTGAACTCTGCTCCTACATAAATGATGTGTTGCTGGATGCTGAAAGCAATTAAACAGAACTATAATATATACTAGAATGCAGTGTTAGTAGTGCTACTTTGAGAGTGACATGTAGACACAGATGTTAACTGTACAGAAATGCAGTAATGGCCTCACTAAGCAGACCAGATATTCCATAACTCAATGTTTACTTTTTATTTAACCCATTATTAAACCAACCAAGATGTTAAGAACAAATTCTTATTTATACTGGCCTTCTAGCAAGCGCCAAAGGACACTCGGAAGGCGGAAACAGAGATTTAAAAAAATAACACAATAAAGCAATAAAGACAGCAATACAGGACAAAAACAAGCAAAAAGAGGAAACACAACAACATGACAATGATAATAAGGAAATATATCACTGCAGTCGGAAGAAAACCTCGTGTTTCCATTTTTGTTGTTTTTCAGTTTTAACATAATTTAAAAAAGGCCTGTTGCTCTTTACATTCTATGTAAATTTCATAATGCATATACCAAAAGAAATGGCCCAAAATTGCTTGGAAAAATGTCTGGTTCCATTGACTTACATTAAAAGTAAAGTAAGATTGTTTCCTTCTCCTGTAATATTACCATTTTGTAGATACAAGGTTTTGTTGCAACAGCAGCAACATAAAAGTGATTACTTTTTGAATATGGGACAAACTGGCGAGGAGGATTATGAGGGTTATACAAATATAGCTACTCATATTTGTGCAGTCTCTTATATTTGCTGATCAGGACATTTGCTGATTACATCAAATTCCCTATATATTTATCTGACACCTTCTTCAGTTTTTTTCACTGCCTTTAACCCCCTCAAATGCCTAGAAAATGTCAGTTAGTCCAGGCTTCTACCTATGACTTACTCGGGAATTCCATCAAATTTCCAATATTTCTGCATAATTCATTTGTTAACATGTAAACAAAGTCATCCAGAGTAGTTTAACATAAAACACACTGTTTTAGATAAACTTATGTCACCAGAATTGTTCACAGGAACCAGACATCTAAAGCGTTTAATGCCTCTTAAAGCTCCCTCACAGAAAGTTATTACATGGAATGGTGCTAAATACACTGCCTGGTGGTTGAGACATTGTGTTATGATAGTTCTGAAGTAACATTTATAAGTCCATTCATGAAGGAATAGCAGTCCCAATTAAATATTTTGTTTATATCACAAAATTGGTAGCTTAAATTTGCCAGCATCCAAGAGATCTTTGCTCAAAAATGTAAACTTTTATGAAGGTCCTTATTGAACTCATTGTGCTGTGATTTCTTCCCACATTGTTTATAATGCTAAGTTTACAGAATTAGCTACATGGAGTGTAGCAGTCTATCTTACCCACAAGCAGTCCTGTCAGGACGTATCACTGGCTAGATTTTGTCTAGCTAATTATTTCCAACCATTTGTTTTACAAAATCTCATCCACAAAACAGAACAGACAACCTTTTTTGACAATATGTCGCCTAAAACCAACACTCAGGGCCTTCTTGGCCTTCAAAGAAGGCTTAAGGACAAATGAGTATTTCATTGATCTTCAACCTTGAAATTATTTGTTTGTTTACATTATTAGTTTACATGAGCTCTCTCATTGGTTAGGACTTCAGGAGCTGAACTGAAGGCCTAACTGCGTCCAATTAACCATCATAATTAGGAAGTGACAGAGAAACAGCCAATCATGGTTTGCTTTACAATGCGTGGGACAAATTTTATGAGAGAAAACATTACTTTAGGCCTTATATGAGTCCTATATATGGTATATGACTGTGATTATTAGCCATAGACTAACCAGGACACAGTGTTAGAAATGGAAAACAGCGGCAGCACCTCTATACCAGGGCTCTTTACTCAATAGAGTTGCTGTAAAACAGCTACATTGGTAAAATATGTGTTAATTTGCCTGTTACAAGGTCTATTACAACCTTCGTATATATGTGTTTATTCTAGAACAGCCTACATATTTTCATGTGCACCGCTGTTAGCTTAGTGCTACTGCTAGAAATCCTATAGTAATGCTAGCAGTAATTAGCATTATCAGGGAGATGTGTATTTTTTAATTATTTATTTATTTTTTGGATGTTGTGACATTTATGGCCTGAACTGAAGGCTTAATAGTTACAGTCAGAATGTGCAAAGTCACAGTTGGGTCTGTGGGACCTGTATGAATGTGCGGATGTGTGTCTGTCTGTGTGTTATTCATACCTTATTCATCCACCTCACTGAACCACAGCATTTGTAATGTGCTTCTTAATCCGAATCGTCTCTGGGGAGTGTGAGTGTCCATGTTTGTGTGTTTGTGTGCACGTGTGTGTCCACGTGTATGTGTTTTTATGTGCGTCTGTGCGTTTTATGGATAGTTATATAATACATCTGAACCCCAAAAACACTGTATGATCCAAAGCCACATTAGTATGCATAATGGCTGGTTGCTGTATTCAAGGCTGTAGCACATTTTTAAAGCATTTTACATAATCTCCATCTTCAAATGCAAATAAACACAGCGTTTGGACACCCTGCTGCTCATGATCCTCTCATCACTCTTAGATCATCCCTCGCTTCCTCCATCCAAGCCATCTCTTTTTCTCTCTGTATTTACAGATACCCATTTATTCATTCACACACTAGAGTGAGAGAGAGAGAGAGAGAGAGAGAGAGAGAGATTGAGAGAGAAAGAGAGAGAGATGGAGAGAAGGAGCCAGAGGGAGAGACAGAGTGACAGGCAAAGAAAAAAGGAAAGAGAGTGAGAGAGAGAGACACGGAGGGAGAGAAAGAGAGACAGATGAAGAGAGAGACACAGATGGAGAGAGACAGAGAGAGAGACACGCAGGTGGAGAGAGGGATAGAGAGAGAGAAAGGAGGAGAGAGAGACAGACAGAAAAAAAAGAAGCCATAGAGAGAGACAGATAGACAAAGAAAAAAAGAAAGAGAGAGAATGAAAGAGAGAAACACAGATGGTGAGAGAGAGAGACACGCAGATGGAGAGGGAGATAGAAAGAGAGAAATGAGGGGAGAGAGACAGACAGAAAGAAAAGAAGCCAAAGGCAGAGACAGATAGACAGACAAAGAAAAAAGGAAAGAGAGAGAATGAAAGAGAGAAACACAGATGGCAAGAGAGAGAGAGAGAGAGAGAGAGAGACAGACAGACAGATGGAGAGAGAAAGAGATACAGAGAGAGAGAGAAAGAGGAGGGGAGAGAGACAAACAGAGAAAAGGAGAGAGACGGAGACAGAGGGAGAGACAGAGTGACAGACCGGCCGCTATAAGAGATCCTGGCTGCCTAAAGAGCAGAGACTCTGCCAGCAGTGTGACAGTAACACTATAGAGACAGAGCTGCACTTCCTCACTGAGTGTAACAAACACAAACAATTACAGAAAATATACTTTTTAAATTTGAGAAGATTCACCCCCAATTTAGCCGCCTCAGTAATGATGAGAAGCTGCCCATCCTGCTAGGAGAGAGGAGAGAGAGCAGCGCCTTAGCAGCACGATATGTATCTGCCTGCCACAATATTAGGGACAGTGAGTGACCCACCCAAACACACACACACAGAAACACAGACACAAACACACACGCACACACGTGCGCGCAAGATATCTAAAACTGCCCTGTTTTCTATTATTTATTATTTTTCCTCTTAATTTTTCTTTACAACTCAATTCCAAAGCACTATTTTTGCTATTATTTTATGTGATTCTTGTCATAATTATTCTTATATCAAATGAAATTAAGAGTTCTTATGCTCTTGTTCTAAAGCTCTATGTTCTAAATGTTAATTCTTCTTGTTCCTTTTGATGATGCTTTGGCAATACTGTAAATGAATATGGTCATGCCAATAAAGCTTATTGAATTGAATTGAATTGAGTGAGAGAGAGAGAGACAGATGGAGAGAGAGAGAGAGAGAGAGAGAGAGAGAGAGAGAGATTGGCTTGGTGGGACAGTCCTTCAGAGCAGACTGAAGACCTCTGCTGTATAGTGTCCTTAGCATGCAAAGCAGATACCAGACCACTTTCTACTTGACTTTCAAGTTCAACCTTTTAACCTCCATCCTAATCTCCCTACATTACAGCACCCCCTGGTTAAACGTCAGCAGCGGTGGGAAACACAGGGTGTATGTGTTGAGGCTTACAGAGTGAACAGTTAGTGTGAGCACAGTGAGTCAGCTGTGATGCAGTATTTATGATCGCTTTGCGCGGCTATTTGGTGACAGTTGACGTCAGCTGATGACAGATGAGCGGTCAGACAGCACACACTGGACAAATGCAACAACAGAGCCTGAAATCGTCTGTCTGGTGTCTGTGTGTGTGTGTGTGCATGTGTGTACATGTGTGTGTAGTGTGTGTGTGTGTGTGTGTGCATGTGTGTACATGTGTGTGTGTGTGCGTGTGTAGTATGCCGATCGACTGGCTTTATTGACCTACAAATAAACGAGAGGCTATGCATGGTTAATTTGTATGTAAATCCACAGAAATATATTAATATATTAATCATGATAACTAGTAGATTACTAATATAATCTAAAGTAACAGCACTACAAAAAATATACAGTACATGTGCACCTTTTCCTTTATATTTAAGGGTCACTGACATGATGTACAATTTTTGTGTCCATTATTTTCCCAAAATATAATTTAATAAAAACATGACATAAATTAACAATGCTTCTTTTATGTGAAACAATTTTTAGTGCATCCATGTAAAATTTACTTTAGGTTTTTTTTTTGCTTCAAAAACTATGAAAATATCAGGTGATCAACCATCCAACCATATATGTTGGTTAATTAAACTTTTAAAAAAGATAATTTAGTTAGATAGAATTCTAAATAAAATAGTTTTGCATGATTTTATGTTTTAAAACTTTAAAATAAAATTCATGTTGCAAAATAAAATGTAACCTTCACGGTGCAAAAATTTTGATTTTTAAGTCATGGTTAGAATGGTTCAGTTTACCATATCAGATAGTATGAGCTCAGGAAAATCATGAAAATCTGTAATTACTATAATAGTGTTTATTTATTTGAAAGTAAGTATGTAAGTATAAACCCAAGTTCAAGGACACAGGTTTCTACAGGTATAAGTATATGCCTGTTTAATTTGAAATTAGTCTGAAAAGTCAGGTAGCACATCAGTCAAAGTCAACTGGTGCAACCAGACCAGCACAGTTTTAATAACTGAAATTAAAGGCAATTAAAAGCTTTGATAACACTAATGCAACGCTAATAAATGAATGGTGGTATCTGACTTTTGTACAGTACTGCATATGTACACTATCATTCAGTTATATTTGTGCATGTAACTTCTAAACTGCTTTCATAATTTATGACTTTGGGGAACTTGGGCCAGCATATAAGTTATTATATAATGCATGGAATGAGGCTACTGCATACTAATTAAAGAGCAGCACAGAGTGCATTTCCTTCTTTTGGTTCTTTGAAATATGCTAAAAAAATACACTTACATAAAAATACAGACTGACTGCAGCTTAGTGGTCAACAGCTTCGCCCAATTAATTTGACCGGCGATTTATTTGCAGCCAAGTAATATGGTTTCTGCAACTTCTGTGCAAAAATATAGACAAATGTATCCATTTAAATGGTATAACACAGAACAAATATGTTTTTTGTTAATTATTATTATTTTATAATTTAATGTAAATGATGCTGGCAAAAAACAAAAAATGTCAAGCAGATTCAAATGTTTTTTAAAAGCTATTGAGGCACAGTGAAGCAGAGTAGGCCTTATGACGCACATGTATTGTTGATGCACAACACTGATCGCTTCTGTTTGAGTTGTGTTTACTGTTGGTCTGGTGTTTGTCTGGTGAGGTCTGATGTAGCTCTGAGCTCACCCTCATCCGGTCATGCAGTTGTGGCTGATTGTTTTGGTCAGTTGCTGGTCTGATCATTGTATGTGCTAGAAAACATTAGTTTGCAGAGCTCTGCATCAGCGTTACTTCTGAAATCAAGGGTACTACTAGGGAGCTTGCCCAGCCTTTTCTGCAGTAACAGCTTCTACTCTTCTGGGAAGGCTTTACTCTAGATGTAGGAACATTGCTGTGAGGATTTGATTGCATTCATCCACAAGAGCATTGGTGAGGTCAGGTACAGATGATAGATGATTAGTTCTGGATCAATCCAACTAATCTCAAAAGGTATTGGCTGGAGCTCCATTAATCCAGAGAATGCAGTTCCACTGCTCCACAGCCTAATGCTGGGGGCATTTATACCCCTCTAGCTGACACTTGGTATTGGGCATAGCAAATCTGTCACTGCCAACAAAAACAACATTCTAGAGGAGCTCTAGAACCAGGATTGGAAAAACACTAGCTTAGCTATCCTGTTAGCATTCCTTAAGAACTGGCCCAGATCGTTGGGCCTCATTCACCAATATCGTCCTAAGTTTCTACTTAAATGTGTTCTTGAGAAAGATCCTGAGAAAAAGTCTACATCAGATTCATAATGTGTTCCTAAACCACAGAGTTATTTGCACCTTTGTGCTCTTGAGTGTGTGTAGATTCTGTTCTTACCTATGGAGAAATACCAAATAAGAAAACATTAGTCAATGTCAGAATCTTCGTAAAAAAACTGCGGAAGTGGGCCCATTGTTTTTTCTCATTACTCTTTGTGGTACATTGAGTGAGGACGTTTTTGGAAATTCCATTCACCCTAAAGTGGAACTACACATTCTTCTAGACATTTTAAGGACGATGTTAAACTACAGAAAATGAGAACGTTCAGTTCGAAGAGGACTTCAGACACTGTGGGAAAGTAGTGAATTACAGTAACAACTGAGGAAGTTGACAGGAAAAGTTAACTCATCAGTCATTGCATGACTGTTATTGCGTGACTTTTATTGCCTTATGTTTTCTCAATGCACACTTTGTCTGCTGTTTGACGATGATATTGCAGGGCATTCACACTCAAGGAGTTTAATCAACTCCAGTTCACTTAACCTGTAATACAACCTGGGAGTGGAATGGGGTCACCACAACAAAGTTGCTTCAAACTTTTGAGGACCACCATACTCCTGTGTTTTGTCATAGGCTGTCATGTGAAAATATGTCTTAATCTAATTTTGATAGCATTATGAATGTCATAATAAGAATAGCCATCTCATCAGAATCCACACTTTTGTATATGAGTGATGCATGATTTTCTTTTGTTCCACCATCCTAATTTCCTAAAAACAATATTGTGAAATAATGTAATATAATACATAATAAAGTGTATTTAAATTGTAATTAAGCTATGCTTTTCAACAATTTAGTTGCCGATTTAAGAATGTAATTTGTAGATATAACTGTTACTACTTCAAATATATTATAAATACACCACTGGATGTGCTGATACATCTTCTTATTGAGTTATTAAAATGTGTTAAAAAACCATTAAATTCACTTAAATATTCAATAAATAAAATGTCTGTACTTTAAACACAACTTATGCTTAAATGATATTAATGTTCAATGCATATGTTATGTATAAAAGTGATTTTCTGGTGCAACTCATGTTGTAATAAAGCTCAATCAGTTGCTTGTTAACACTAACTTGCTAGTTAGTTTGAGTTGTATGAGAATTTATGTGTCGTTTTTTCATCCCTTGTTTTTCCCATAGTGTCCCATTCATTTTTGCCCAAAACCCCAGCCCTGTTTTTTCCTTTGCCCAACAGACGCCAAAATACATGTACTCACTCAGGGCAGGTCCCCAAGTTCTAAACCACAGCCATACTGACCCACACACCTCTATGTGTTGTTTTTTCATCCCTCGTTCCTTACATAGACTCCCATTCATTTTCAACAACACGTAGCTAC
Source organism: Colossoma macropomum (assembly GCF_904425465.1). Classification (NCBI taxonomy): domain Eukaryota; kingdom Metazoa; phylum Chordata; class Actinopteri; order Characiformes; family Serrasalmidae; genus Colossoma; species Colossoma macropomum. The sequence continues at coordinate 6,134,825 of NW_023494802.1, forward strand.
CACTTGGCAACTCCCTACGAACAACTAAAAAAACACCCCATATACCATGGCAACTGCCTAGCAGCAATTTAGCAACCGCAAGAGATTCCATAGCAACTGCCTAGCAACACCTTAGCAATCACCTGGGATTCCATAGTAACCGCCTAGCAACAACCTAGCAGGAAGTGGGAACCATTTAAGCTGTGCAACCATTCTGTGTTTCCGTCAGGAATGCATGTTACTAGTTTAAAACGTGATACTTTAAAATTCTTCTTTTATAATAATACAGAAAAGTATATTTCAGGTGTACTTCCATAAAATAAAAAATTTACATTTAGTATTCTCTATGTAATTCCCAAATACTAGTGATGTGCTCAAGTACGCTTCCTTTTCATTACTAATTTGTGGGTTTAGTTGTAACAGACAGAGGGTCAGTTTAACACTTGCTAGCAAAGTCTGATGAATTAGTGCACACACACACACACACACACACACACACATACACACACATCATCTAAACCGCTTATCCTTCTGAGCCACGGTAGGGTGCTGGAGCCTATCCCAGCTGTCATTGGGCAGAAGGCAGGATACACCCTGGACAGGTCCATCGCAGGGCAGACAGACAGACATACACATTCACACACACCTAGAGGCAATTTAGCGTATCTAATTAGCCTGACTGCATGTTTTTGGACTGTGGGAGGAAACCGGAGAACCCGGAGGAAACCCACACAGACACGGGGAGAACATGCAAACTCCACACAGAAATGACCCTGGTCGCCCGGCCGGGAATCAAACCCGGGCCATTTTTGCTGTGAGGCGACAGCGCTACCCACCGCGCCACCGTGCCATCCGTGAATTAGTGCAAACAAAGTTAATTCAATATAATTCTATGTTGTAAGAAACAAATTATTTTCCAACTAAATTGCATATTTATATTTAAATATTTATATTATATACCTATATGACAGACAGACAGATCAATTGATAGATAAACACATATATATACACACACACACACACACATACACACACATCAAATTACATATGAACACTGACATGAGACTGTGTGTTAAACAATGACAAACGTAGGACAGCAAATAAAAAACATCACACATCAGTAAAATATGGAACATTGTTTCAGAATAACTACAGTTTTATCAACTGTTAACATCAATTTCATTAATATACTTACTTAACAGCAAAACCTCTAATCTCTGAAAGATACTAATAAAGCAGAAGAAAGTTTCATTTTCATTTTTCATTTTTAAAATCTGTGCAAACATGTGAAACAAAAAGACAAAGTTTATTTGTTTGTCTTTGTTTACTAAAGGTGGCTTAGTTGTAACGCTTTGTAACAACTAACCCCGCAGTATGGAGGCTGTACTTACGCCTAGCTAGCACTTGCTATGAGCTTGTCACATGCTTAAAAACAGTGCTACGTTGTGGGAAATAAGATGGTGATTAAAGTCATATAAAGTTTGATTTTGTGATTTACACAAACAGCTCAGTAACTGAAAAACCTGTGTTGAAAAAAATTACCCACATGCCCTGAAAAAAACACTTTGGCACAGATGGCTTACACGCTAAGGCTTATTATTCAGTAGCTACAGGGACTTCAGTGCAAACTGGCTGAGCTATTTATAGGATATGGAAGTGCGTAATAAAACATTGGGCCTGCCGGTGGGCCCTGGCCATTTAAGGGGGTAAAACGCTGAAGAATTGCTCTGAATTTTTGCAGGAGACCACAGCTAAGACATGTGGTAATGTGGCCAGAAGCACAGGCTGCTTGACCTTGTATAACAACATAAAAAGTCTGTGTTAAATTGAGCGTTAGGTTGTTATTGCGCTCCACCTGTATTGTTGTATCCAAAATGTTGAGAAAGCAAAAACCTACTTTACTTTTAATGCAAATCATTGTAAACAGACATTTTTCTAAGTAATTTTAGACCATTTCGATCGGGCACTTAAAGCATCCGTATTTTCGATACCGAAAAAGAAACGTCACCATCGACAGTATCGGTATTTCAGTATCAATCCGCCTAGCACTACAGCATCCGGGCACTTTTCGTCTGTTATTTATGAATATTACTCGTTCGGACATTAATCTTTTTATTATTGTGCTCCTATTCTGTGATGTATTTATTTACAGTAGGACGATTAGTAGTCTGATTTCAAACTCAGCTTTCAGGCCCGCCCATTTCCGCTGAAAGCCTGGGTCAGTCAGAGGCAGCCGGAATGCGGCGCCTGGAGAAGAGAAAGGCGTCTCTCCTTCAAACTTCTTAAGACCTTTCACAACATTTTCTGGTCTCTATCGCCGTCCCTATGAAAGACAAATCCTCGCAGCTGGCATGTAAGTGACTTGTTGAACCCACTGAGGGAAAACAGGATACTTTGTTTATGTTTTCAAACTGAATGCGGGTGGGTCTCCATGGTGGTGGTGGGCTGTTAGGAGGAAATACACCGGCAGTCTGCGAGCTACAGCTGAGCTGTGACCGGGTTTTAACACCGCTTACATCCGTGTCTATCCCAAAAAACCGACAAGGAACTTACTTTGCTTTCGTGTACCAGAGTAGTTAGAGCTCCAGTGTCTCCAGTTGCTCGCTCTGGCTCACTTTTTCGCAGGTTTGGCGATGAGGAACAGCACAGAACTGAAAGGTTTGTGCCTTTAAGGCTTTATTTTGATTCAAAACATTCAGTGCTTTAGCAGTGCTAGCAATAGTAAGCCAAGGCTAATGACTGGTGTATAATCAGTGTATTGATATTGATGATTTCGAGTTTAATCGATTCGAATGAGTGGTGGGAACGTTTGGAAGATTACAGCACAAGTCAAGCTGTCTTGGCTTCCTTCTATTAGACAGTTCAACGACCTCTGTGGCTGGAAACCGTCTTATCCGTGCTGCTTTCTATACACTCTTAGAAAATATGGTTCTTCAAGGGTTCTTTATTAAAAGGAATAGTTCTGCATAGAACCATGAGTACAATGTAGAGCCATTTAAGCATGAAATGCATGGTGAGATTCTTCTTCAAATGTGTTGTAGCCTATATTACTTTATCTAGAACCTTTTTGGTGCCATGTAGAGCCACTTTTAACAAGCTTCTCTGTAGAATATATACATTATACACCTTCTCCACCAATCTGAAGAAGATTTAACCATGCAAAGAGCCAATTAATCATGAAATGGTTCTATATTGAACTTATAGTTCCCTTTATTAGAGAACCCTTGTAGGACCAAGAGGCTTTTCTGTAAACATATGGAAGGTGTTAAACTGAGTTTCAGATACTTTTTTGGTGCTTTGGTTGTGTTTAAGCCTTAACACTGGCCATAACATTATCATTCAACTGCATAACTGTATGCTAGTCTCACAGCTGGATTAAAGCAGCGCACAAACAGCTGGCTCTGTCGCCTCGTGCCAAGACTTAGAATGAGCCAAACCGTTTTTTTTTTCCATCATTATCATTAATGAATGAAGAATGATGATTCCTCGGAATCGCCCCGGTTAATTAGTAGTCCACCCAGGTTTTGCATTGCATAACCGTGCCAAAAGTAGGGCATCGCTTTCATGGTATAGAGCGCGTGCACGAGTCGGTTTTCCATAGCAAAAGCGCATACCAAAGAGTTTTCTTAAGGCAAACGTCGCCTAGTAGGAGTAAGTCAAGGTGACTGCACTTGGGATATAATCCTGAAGACGCTATGAAAGCATATTTAAAAGGAAACTGAGATCAAAGCTTGAGTTTAGTGGTTTTGGCATGGGCTCCCTCGCTTTTGTCTCGCGATGCATGCGTCACTGAACACCAGAGAGAGGGAGAAAGAGAGAGAGAGAGAGAAATCAGAGCTCACGCGGAGACCCATGGGCGCGGATCACCTGCACATCAGCGGCTTTGTACTCGGAGGCATTGACCTGTGGTGGACTTTGGCTCTTCAGGTAGGCTGGGCTGCTCACCTGTTGCTGAAATTTGGGAACTGCACGCGGGAAGGGCAATAAAAACACTTTCGTGACGCATGCAGTAGCCTATGATGGTGCAGTCAGTGTTCTAGAACAGTGTTTCTTAAGATGTTCCGCTTGTTCGCTCAAGTCCGGCTCACAACAGTGTTTCTGAGGCTGAAATGAAGCAAAAATGTGGTGCTCGTGCGCTGGACTTGGAAACGCTGCCGTAGTGTGGTTGCTAGTGTTGGTTGGATTATGAACACAAAGTGTTTTGGCGCTGTTTAAAGCCTGTGTGCTATTTCGTGTTTCTTCTTATTTCCAGTACCGCTTTCGTGCAAAGAAGTTTCGCCTTTTTTTGTAAATAGAGCCGGGAGTACGTTGGGTAGTTAATTATTCACAAACGAACGCCTCTGGTTGGTTGCCGGCTGCTTACGTCACCGTGCCTCACGCCCCAGAGAAAGGCGAGATTGAAGCTCCTCCTCCTTCCCCTCTCCGTCCCCTATTAAAGTTGGAGCAGAGGTGTAGGAGTTCAGTGAAGCTTTTGTGTGCTCTTGGGTGGCTGCCCACGGTGGAAAAGTACTGCAATGACAATCCAAACGGAGACTAGCGTCCCAGCTCCGCCGCTGACCTACTCTAAGACAAGGGGACTAGTGGCTAATCTCAGTGGTAGGCTTTCTTTATCTGGGATGAATGGAGCTACTTGAGCCAACCTACTTCAGTGATGTGATGGAAGAATATCAAGTGATTCCTGTTTTTTTCCCTCTCTGTCTCTCTTTCTCATCTTGCAGCCTTTATGAAACAGAGGAGAATGGGACTGAATGATTTTATTCAGAAGCTTGCCACCAACTCCTATGCATGCAAACAGTGAGTATCAAACCTTTTAAACAACAAAAGTGTTGTGCAAACTGTACTTGAGAAAGACTCCTTAATTGTGCTGTTTATTGCACATGCTTGTTTGTTATGATAACTTCGTTTTAATCTCCTGCTTCTTGTTTACGGTAGCAAAGCTGCTGTGTTTGATGGTCCACCGTGTACCCGCACTGTTCATGATAATTATGGTTGTTATTTTATCTCCTAGCCCGGAGGTGCAGTCCATTTTGAACCTGACACCGCCGCAAGATGCCGAGCTAATGAACACTAACCCCTCTCCTCCTGTAAGTGTCTGTGCATGTCTGCATGTATGTACATATGTGTTTATATATGTCTGTCTGCGTTCTGCAGTTGTCTGACTGTAACTAAATGTTCCTTCACTGCAGCCCAGTCCATCTCAGCAGATAAATCTGGGTCCTTCCTCCAACCCCACTGCCAAACCCTCAGACTTCAACTTCCTGAAGGTCATTGGAAAAGGCAGCTTTGGCAAGGTGCTGCTGGCCCGCCACCGAGGCGATGACAAGTTCTATGCAGTCAAAGTGCTACAGAAGAAAGCCATCCTGAAGAAGAAAGAGGTAAGAAACCTGATCTCTTTGAATAGGTCAGGCTGCTTGTTAGCTTTGGCGTCAGCCACTAAGGTTTCGTACAGGATCACTGTCTGTAGTCCTTCATTATGCAGAGAGCCTATTAGGATATATAGTACTTATAATGTGTTAGAATTTGTTGTTATATATAGATGGTGTCATATCAAATCCTTTATTTTTTACACCATTTAAAAGGGCCGATTGGCCTTTACATAATATGAGGATTTCTTGAAGATTGGACCAATCTTGCTATATTATAGCAAATTATAATTTAAGCATTTTTTTCCTTTTCTTATAGTTAGAAGTCTTTGTTACGACAGCAGTGATATGCTTTTAGCCGTGTTATCTAAAGAATGTGAGTGAAGAATGTTCATGTCTGACTCATCTTTGACCCCTGACCTTGCTCTCTCTCTGCGTGGTAGGAGAAACATATTATGTCCGAGCGTAACGTGTTACTGAAGAACGTGAAGCACCCGTTCCTGGTGGGCCTGCATTACTCCTTCCAAACTGCTGACAAACTCTACTTCGTACTGGACTACATCAACGGGGGAGAGGTAAGACTGTGGTATCAGTTCTGTTTATGGAACGATATCTGCATGTGAGAATCGCAGTGGGGAGGTGGATATTGGAAAAGTGTTTTTATCAGTAGAGAAGAGAGAAGGGAGATGGTGAAGGAAAACACAAGATGGAGAGAATTAGCAGGAGAGGAGTGGGGGGAGGGGAACAGATATAAATGATATCAGAGCTGAAGAAGAGAGTATAAAAGATGGCCAGACAGTGGAGCCAGAGACAGAGGGAGAGAGCGGATGTCCTGCCATGAGGAGAGAGAGGCTGTGTTCTTTAAAGGAAGCTGTAGGGGAAATGGCTGGGAGGGGATCGTGTATGTGAGGGGGCAGCCAGATTTAGCAGTGATGGTGGTGAGGCTTTTCGTCCATTCTGAGGAACAGAGGTGTGTGTGTGTGCTGTGGGGGATCTTTCAGTAAAGTACACTCTCATTTCCTGCCATTGTTGCAGAAGTGAAGAGTGAAGAAAGCCCTGATTAAATATGGCTCTCAGGATGTAGATCCAAAGACAAGCGCTGTAAATCTGTGACCTCATGACGATTCAGTGTGATTACACTTCTTTATAAAAAGATAACTTGCATAATGTAGTAGATTTGTTTTAGTAGGCATACACCAATACTCCGTTCTGGGCCGATATCTTAATATTTTTGTATTGTATTGGTCAAATCTGAACATTTGTCCAGTACCGAGCATTTATCTGCCTGATGTGATTCCCACATTATTGAGCATCTCTAATTTGAAAAAATACACAAACAGCTGGAGAAGCAATTAATGGAATACACAGTAATGGCATACAGACATTAAAACAATAGGCCCTAACAAAGACTCTCTTTCTCTTTCTCTCTAGCTCTTCTATCACTTGCAGAGGGAGCGGTGTTTTCTGGAGCCTCGTGCCCGTTTCTACGCAGCCGAGATTGCCAGCGCTCTGGGCTACCTACACTCTCTGAACATTGTGTATCGGGACCTGAAGCCTGAGAACATCCTCCTGGACTCCCAGGGCCACATCATCCTCACAGACTTCGGCCTGTGCAAGGAGAACATCGAGCCCAATGGAACCACGTCCACCTTCTGTGGAACACCAGAGGTAGCTTTCCATTCTTTGGCTCTTTTTACCATAGAGAGCGTCATAGTTAGAATAGCGTGCCACCTTTAGCTTTCCCTCATAATGGAATAAAAAGGCTAAATGAATACACTGCTTCAGATGGATTATCCTCTGTTGTAATCCTCACTGGTAGGCTCTTTTCATCTCGGATGAATTGAGCTACTTCAGCCTACTCCAGTGAAGTGGAGACTGAAAAGAAAATCAAGTGATCTCTCATTTAAATGCTTATTCTCTCTCTCTTTGTCTCTTTCAGTATTTGGCTCCCTGAGGTATTGCATAAGCAGCCGTATGACAGAACAGTGGACTGGTGGTGTTTGGGCGCTGTGCTCTATGAGATGCTATATGGCCTGGTGAGTAATACAAAAACCAGTAGACTTCCTAAATCTTGTATTAATTCCATTTTGTATCTTTTGTTTGGACTGTTTTGATTACCATTTAAGCTTTACCACAAGCCTGACTCTATCACAGTAGCTGCTCACGTTAAACTGTCAGCTGTGTAAATGCCATGTTTTACCCTCTACTGAGACTGAAGTTTTAACTTGTTGCTTTCTATGTTTGGCCAACAGCCTCCGTTCTATAGCCGGAATACAGCGGAGATGTATGACAACATCCTGAACAAGCCTCTGCAGCTGAAGCCCAACATCTCCAATGCTGCTCGACATCTGCTGGAGGGCCTGCTCCAGAAGGACCGAACCAAGAGACTGGGCTGCACTGATGACTTTGTAAGTGTTTTTTTGCCAGGAACAGAGTTTATCTTAGCACCGAAATGTCTTTAATATGTTTAACTGTAAGCTTATTATTTGTTATATTATTGTGTAACTACTATTAATTGTTTGCTAACTGTGAAACCAATACATAGGTTATAGATTGAAGTGTAGACCTCATATAGGAAAATGCAACATTTCAAATACAAATGTCACTCATGTTCTTTTTCCTCGTTTCTTTACAGACTGAGATCAAGAACCACATGTTCTTCTCCCCCATTAACTGGGATGATCTGAATGCTAAGAAGCTCACCCCTCCTTTCAACCCCAATGTGGTAAGTTAACTTGGTCATACAAATAAACATTCAAAATCCAAGCCATTCTTACTCATACACAAAGCAGTGGTTCTCAGCCCTGGTCCCGTAATATCTCTGGCCTATATTTTGTTTTTCCTGCTCTATCATTCCTGATTCAACTAATTAAGAAGCCCTTCCTGAAGGGCGTTTGAGCAGGAAAAACAATAAAATTTGCAGGGCCAGAGTTAAGAACCACTGGCACAGTCTATAAAAACGAATCCATGTTTAATCTTTATTGAAGGTAATTTTGTTTGTTTGTCGCAGACTGGCCCGAATGACCTACGGCACTTTGACCCAGAGTTTACAGACGAGCCGGTTCCCAGCTCGATTGGCTGCTCACCCGACAGCGCTCTGGTGACAGCCAGCATCAGCGAAGCGGCCGAGGCTTTCCTGGGCTTCTCCTACGCTCCCACCATGGACTCTTACCTGTAGCCTGTCACCATGGAGACACCATTCCATAGACTCTTACCTGTAGCTCATTGCCATGGAAACGCCGTACCCATGGAGTCACACCTGTAGTGCATCACTATGAGAACGAAGCCAGCCCCATTTTCCCTGCCCCCGAAAAGGTGGGCTGTTTGCACATGGCCTAAGGCAGCTCCACGGGCCTTAAGTTTTAAGGCCTAAATCTCACGCATTGAGAGAACTGACTTCATCTTTATCGTCATCATCATTGTCTTTGACTGCGCTGAGCATGGTTACTTCTCCGCTTACACCCAGGTCGTTCTGGATGGACACAGGGAGGCAAAGAGGGACAGAGTCGGACTGCTGTTGGGTGCATTTGTTTTGTTTTCTTTTGATCCCTCAACACATCTGCTTTTTTGAGGGCTTTGTTGTTGTCAGGAGGTGCAGAATGTTATTTTTATTTTTCACAGGAATGTGTAGATGTGCCTTCATCTTTTCTGTCCCTTTCCTCAAACGTGTACGTGTCTTCTGGGTCATGCAACCAAGCTTATGCCAGCACATGACCTCAGTTTAATCATGCTGTCATGCTTTGGTTGGGTGACTCTATCAGCTTTACAGCTCATGGAAAGATGTCTGTCGCACACTGTGCTACTATAAGGTTAACATTTGTTCCAGTTTTCTCCATTTTTAATTTTTTTTATGCTTAGCTTGACCGAGTGGGCCAGTGCTGGAGGGTTCCGCTGCTACATGAGTGTAGATAGACACCTGGACCAACCAATCAGACGCCTCATCTCATGTTAGTCTTCCAGCCTCCTCTGTGATGTAATAATGCCGCTCAAAAAAGCATTCCGATTCCATCCGAACGCCACATTCCATTCAGTACGACTGTGTACTGCTATTTAAGTTTGTTTGTATATTTTGAGTCTGTGTATTAGTTTTAATGTATATGGAACAACTAAAGATATGCTTATATGTAACAATAACTGTTTAAAAAACTGTTCAAATATGTACTGTAAAATTGTAAAATGTTTTGATCTATGTGACTTTGTTTGGTTTGCAATAAAACTATTGTTATTTTCCCCAAAGCGGTTCGCTTTTCTTGGCTCTCGGCGTTTGGGCTAAGTATGAATGGAGTTAGCTGGCTAAAAAGTGCTGACTGCAGTTCACAGCTAAATTCCAAGGGGAAATGCACTGCTCTCTCTCTGATCTCAAGAAGGTTTTGTTTCCGTGTGGGAAGCACACAGACATAGATGCATATGGCGCATAACTCATACATCCACATACCATTATGCTTATGGGGTGATTTCCCTGTGCTGATCATGCACAGTCCCTCAGCTGACGGCACTTGGACTTTCTCCTCTCTGACCTTAACTAGAAGACCAGACTCATGCGTCAGGACTGTTCCACAACCCTAGACCTCTGACGTACAAACATAAACGTTTATGGCCTGCTTTTGACCTCTCTTTGGGTCATGACATATTGTAGAGCACCTGTGAATTGCACTTTATCTGAAAGTAGCATTGCCTTCTGAACTGTGCTATGAGATTAGATATGAGGGTGTAAAAATGAAGAAACTCAGAAACTCCAAACAAACCCTTTAACTAGGTCACAAGTATAAAACTACTTTGTAAATTACTAAGTTGACATTTTCATAGAGAGACAAAGAGAGGCAAGACAATGGTGAAGATTAGCTTCTTCTTCTGAGCATTCCTGTGTGGCACTCTTTTCCTGGAGCCTGTTTCAGTGTTTTTAGCATGCCCTTTAGCATGCCCCAGGCCACTTGCAGCATGAGGAGACAGCGAGGCACAGATTTTTCAAACTGAACACCCTGTCCTAAGCAGGCTAGCCTCAGTCAGCTAATCAGCTAGCCATGAAAACTCTGCAATGTAAAACGTTTGTTGAGAGGTTTGAGTATAAAGTACATAAAATATGGGAATAATTTCTTTGTCTGGCTTTGGCATAGAGACATGGAGTACTGTCTTTCTTTCATTGTTGTTAGCCATGTAGCCTCTAGCATACTAACTAGCAAGCTAGCAGAATAAAGTGACGATGATGATGCAGTAGTTATGTATAACACACAGAGCAGTTTGCAGCCCAAAGCCCAGCAAACTGAATATTAGGGTTTTGAAACAGTGAGCATTTTAAAGTAGTTTACTGCTGTGGCTTAAAAAACAGCTGTCTGCCATTTTTTCAGGGTTTTGAAAAAGGAATTGTGTCAGGTAGTAATGATTTTTAGGTTAGTTCTCCTGCTGAAGTCAACACTTTTGTTCACTCAATCCCTCATCTGACAAACTTCACTGGAGCTAATACACTAACGGAATGACTCTTAAGATGGTGTTGAGGTTTCCTCCAGGGGAAATGGTGAGGCCAAATGAACGAAGGCTTTTCTGAACCAGTACCGAAACGGATGGCAGTTTCCCTGTGCTGCAGATTTTAGCGTTCGCTGCTCTAACAGCTCTACTTCAACTAGCATTGAGTCTTTTGATTATCTGATCACTTGTAATGAGCTTGTTACAGCAGGTAAAACACTAAAATGTGCAGGGAAGGACAATTTCAGGACCAGAGGAACCAATGCTGTACAGATGCAACAAAGTCTGAGATCTGGTGCTATCAGGTAACAAAAATGAAACATCCAGTAGTTTCAGTCCGTGTCACTCTGCCCACGGAGGTGCTATGACCATTTAATTTGTATGTGTATATTAAATGTGAAAATTACCACATTTTATTTTTTTCATGTACCTTATCTTGGACTATCCACACGTCCATGTCTATGCACCTCCATGCACTGGATACTAGCAGTCTTCTAAAGAGTCTTCTAAAAACAAAATATAGATTGTGGATTAAACAACGTTTCTGAAATTAACATGTAATGACATCCTCTATCAGAGGGTTTGCTGGTACATACCACTTTGCTTCAATCAACTGTGTTTTTTTTTTTTGTATTACTGTTTTTAAAATCACCTGATTGGTTGTTTTGCGTGTCAGTCAGAGTAGGCCCTTTTCTGTCTAAGTAGTCAGTTCTTGCCCACATTATGAGATGAAACATAACAGTAGACAGAAATTTGGCTTGCAAGGCTAGGGGGGCATCTCATATCTTTTACTGTGCATCCTTCTTTTCTTTACTTGTATCTCGTGTATTAGCTCGTCCTTCTGGGACAATTTTCAATTTCTTCACCTGTTACTGGACTTGAAGGCTCTTAATATTGAACACTGACTTTTCACTTAAGCATATTTTATTGAAATTCAACCACATCAACAATTTAATAAATTTCATCAACCTTTTTTCATTTTATTTGTCCTTTTTTATGATGATTGTATAAGTTAAAAAAAGTCATATTTCATTTTTACATGACCATTTTCCAAACTTTCTTTTCTCCCTCAGAATTAAATAGACTGTAGTTGTTACTGTGCCTTTAAGACTAATATATGTAAACTATCTCTGTTCTGTGCCTCATTCAAGGAGCCCTCTGAGCTGAAAAAACTCCTTATAACTTCAACATGAATGGGCAGGGCTAAACTGCTGTAGGCTAAAAGGCTGATATATCAACATGTGCTGGTTTTCATGACATCACAAAACAGTGAATTCAAAATAGGCTGTTTCTGCAGCTTAGACTGTATGGATTGGGGATTTTGAAACAATATTTACATACCACATCAAACTCTTATTTCAAAGAAGTGAGGAAAATGTGTTTTTCCATGTTACCAGCCCTTTAAAGATGGCAGACTTCCAGGTTACAGGCTGGAGCACATAAGAAAGAGGAATCAAGGAGGCACCAACTTTGAGTTCCACCCTAGTCTTCCACCAGGTTTGATGGGACGGGTGGGCAAGCTCCAGTAACACCCTTCCTATCTTCAGCATCTTGGTAAGTTACAGTATTTCACTATGAAGTACCGCCACAGCTCCAGGGTCATTACAGGGAATCACACGCACAGCATAAATACAATAGATGTGATTCAACCACAACCACTGCCAGTTTGCAACCCTATTGATAGTGAGTGATGGTGTGAGATTGTGAGACAGCAATCATTTTAATAAGCTATATGAAAATGAAACCTACTAAATATCTCAAGGGTTACATTTTTACAATTCCAGGAGGTCTCGGTCAATCCCTTGAGTCTCAAGTCCAATCCCTGCAAGCTGGCAACACTACCAGTGATGCACTTTACCCTGAAATGTAGATTCATATAATCACCCAACAAAACGCTAGTATGAAAACACAAGTGGGGTACCAGCACCAAAGTACTGGAACAAAGATTCATGCTGGTATGGAAAAGGCAACATAACAGCTAACCAATACAGGCCTCTTTCCAAACTGCTGCTGATTCTCGGCATTGTGTGTACATTTATTCTTCAGCGCACTACTGCCACCTACAGGCTGGCTGATGTATTTAAACTTAGATGTTACATAACATTTTCATTTCACAGATTGAAGTCCAGTTGCATCAAAAAGGCAAAAATTCAATGACCCCCAATTTGGAATCATTGCTGGTGGTCAGCTTGGTACAGGACAACAGAGGCTTTTAAACAATGACACAAAAGTCTAGTATCTGCTAGCAACCTGGCAGGTTGGAGGCCCTGATTTGTTATTATGACTTCAATAGAAAATGAGTCAAGTAGAGCAGAGGCTTTGAGAGCATCCCCCTGTAAGAATTTGCTGGAAACTTAGTCTTAGGCTAAATTGTAATATCAGTAGGGATTTACCACAGAAATGTCTTTTTTGTTGAGGATTAGGTCTGCTTTGGTTCTAAGAAAACAAGTCTACATCTAGTCTTAAAAGAATGGTTGTATAAAGTCTAGTAATGCCTTTCGATTGGCCAAGACATGTTTGATCATGGGAGCTATAATGCTAAATAGGCTAACAGGTATCTTACCTTTTGGGAGACATAGACTTCTGTTATATAGGTTTCAAAGCTCCACTCCACAACTAAAGAAGCAAACTTTAAACACCCAAACATGTCTTGGTTGTTCAGCTACTTCTATGATAAGGGAGAAATTGTGTAAATCTGATTTTTCAGTAAATCATTCCTTTAACCCATGTTAACCCACTCAACTGAGGTCTGTGTTTGGTTCCACACATTGGTTCATAACTACAGGACATGCATATTAGTTTTAGAGAAGTTACTGAATAATCAGTCATAACTCATTCATTAACTTGGTAATTAACAAAAGGTTCAAGAGGTCAATTTGAACATAACACTAATTATCCTGAGATAATGTTTTATGCATGAAAGATGTTTGTGTTTGTTGAGAGAGATGATGTTCTGCGCCTTCACTACAAGGCTAGTCTTTAGAGAATGTCATTAACATCTCTTGTTGTCTAGCTCCCCCCAGTGTCAGCATGTATAGCTCACAGTGATATTCCCATTACAGACACTTTCCCAAAACCTAGATTTAGCCTAAATCTACACTAAACCCACATTTTTTAATTGGTGTTTAACCCTACTGGCATTGCAGTTTAGTCCAAGACTAGGTTTTATCCATGGTTAAGAAGGTAGGCCTAAATATACAGGTAATTCAATCATCAAATGGCATCCAACAACTTAAAAGCTATAAAAACGAGCTTAAAATTCGAACAAACCACTGGATGTTGATGTCTGTGTATTATTTGTTACATTCCTAAAGTAATTCATGAAAACGGTGAAAATGTTTCTTTTTTAATTATTTATTTTAGTGATTTTTAGTCATGTTGTGCATGAAAAACAGCATGTCACAGGAGTGACTTCATAGACGCTTAAGCATTATTTTAAGTGAAACAACCATTTTTGGTTTGTTTTTCACCAAATGTCACGTTACAAATATATAAATGTCATTTTAATTTGATAATAAATGTTGTCTAATATTTTTGTTTTTTGTCAGTGGTGTTACAGAAATATAAAATCTCTTTAAAAGTCATTTTTAATAGTTGCTTGTCTGGATATCTCAAAGGAAGAAAGACAAACTCTGAGAAGTCCATAGTGAGTGAAGTCTCTTTTTATATCCTGATAAATTTGGCCAAAATTCTAACAGCTTAATGTATCACACAGAATTCTGTCAGTGGTGTTACCCATAAACCATAAATGATTTTGAACAATTTCAATAAAACAACAACATGAATACAAATATTTGGAAACTTCTACATCCAATGACTTTAAGTGGTAGTGGAAGTCAGAATTTAGTAACTTGTGGTGTCAGTGGTGTAATTGTCAGTCGTGGTAACCACAATGATGTCTGATGTCTGAGGCATTGCTTCATGATAATTTTGAGAGAAGATTTTGACTTAAAATGTATTTTTACATTCAGACTGCAGGGGTACATACAGAGCATAGTCTAGGGGTGTACACAGAGCTTTTAGAATGGGGTATGCAGTTAAGACCCAGTGATTTTATTTGGGTGACACAGAGCTAGAAAAAATAAATAACACTACTGTATTAAAATGTCATTAAAAGTTCTTTCTTTTAACATAATTACATCTGTCCATCATTTCCACATAAATCAAATATTACAGCAATACAATTATTGACAAAAGTAAACTGAGAGAGAAAACTTTATTGAAATGTCCCACTTTTCTTCAATGTACAATATTAACTTTCAATAAAAACATATAAACATTTCATATAGACAGGCCACAGAAGCTATTCAGAAGCTATTTAGCTTCTTGCTACAAGTTATACATGAGTCTAGTGATTAGAAAGTTAGTCAGGCAGAGCTGTATAAGGTAGCCTGCAACACATGCATGTATTCAAGTCTCACTTTTCATAACAGGGATAGCCAGACGGGTGGCCATACTTTATTTCAGGGTGGCACTGGCCACCCCTGGCCACCCCTTGGATTTTACTCCCCAAAGAAAAACTTTTTTTAATCAGCATTACAAATAAAAACTCATAAGACACGTGTTGGTTCATTGATCATTTAGGAGCGCAGATAAAATGGTTATATTTGTGTCGTAGACATTGTGACCCATGGTTCCTATCACCACCACTGTAAAGAAATCTGTGTTTCTCTACAATGTACAATTTCACATTAAAGCACTCTGAATGACTTTGTTTGCATCTTAACAATTGAATCATGCCAAAATTAACAATTGGGTGTTACTGCTGAAATGATCAGTGGTCAGTACAATCTGTCTCCGTTTAACCAATTTCAATCAGTAATCAGTTTTGTTGAATTTTGTCAGGGTAACCTATTAATAATTGACCTTTTGTCATCAATTTGAGATTACTTAACTCAAGTTTATGATTTATGCAGGCAGTTAGTAATGCTAATTGGCAAGCTATAAGCATGTTAGACCAGCATGTCCTTCAGCAGGGTTCAGACACCAAATGTGTCTTGGCTAAGGGGTTAAATTGATAAGATAACCAAGATAGTGAGAGGACAGCAGGCTACTGTTGGCCCGCCGACAGCAAAACTCATGGCACATTGTTTTTTGCTTAGTATTTTCCGGGCAGCCTACTGGTGGTTAAGCAGAGTTTTATACAAAATCCCAATTATTTTCTTCTCACAGTCCAATTTGCATACTTTCCCATCATTTCTATCTTACATTATCTTTTGTAAATTAGTTTTGTAAATGAATTTTAACAGCAATGTCATGAATAAAGCCAGTTATACAGCTAGCACAGAGTCAGCAACAACATTTTATATTAGACCTCATTCATTTTGAAGTTTGTAGTATTTTGTCTTAGTTTTTGTTCCAAAATAAAAGGCTATGTGCACTTAAAATCTGTCTGAGGAGGTTAAAACTGGTAAGATCTGGGTGGTCCGAGGGTGGACAAACATTCAGTGGGGTGTCAACATTATCAAGCCAGCAGACCAATGCATGCTTGCTATCTAAGAAGTTAAACGTCACTGTCCCCCTCTCTCTCTCTCTCTCTCTGTCTCTCTCTCTCTCTCTCTCTCTCTCTCTCTCTCTCTCTCTCTCTTCAGGACAGATTGTTGTAACAGTCTGGAAAAATCCTTCTGTAAAGCAGGGTGTGGTTTTCCAGGAAAGGTTTGTGTTTTTAATCAACACGTGTTACAGAATGATCCTGCACTTCTGTCTGGCTTATATGGAAACTGAAACAGGGTGGTCACGGTGTACCGGGGGGCTTTTTTTGGAGCGCAGCCTTATTGCAGTCAGAACTGACTCGTAGACCTACACATATTACATAACCCCAGTGCGCGCGCGCACACACACGCGCACGCGCATCCACGTTTATATACAGCTACTTTTTTATCACTAGACAGCCCAAATGTGTCTGTTTCACCTCAGCCTTATAACACAGACCAGTGGTCATTCAACTCCCATAAACACCAACGTCTGCGTAATGCGTAATTATTATAAATAAAAACTAAATAAGGAGCCAATAAAAGTGCCCCGCTCCTAATCACTGTGCACAGTGTGAGTCAACTTTGGTACTAAGCAGCGTCCACTGAATGGCCGGACGGCCGGCTGGCTAAGTTGGGCTGTCCTGTTTTCCCACTTTCTGCCGGAGTGGGCGGGGCTTGGAGGGAGCCAGCGCTCCAAAACAAGGCACGAAGGAGCAGAAAAGCAGAAGTGGCTGCAGCCCTGGACGGCGAGGGAAGAAAGAGGCTCCCAGCACCGCCATGATCTCGTAAAGCCGGTGGGTTAAAGTGGCCCAAACGCGCGCGCCGGTGACAGGTAAGAGCTTAGCTGCTGCTGCTGCCTTTACTTCCGGTGGTCGAGTTTTCCATGCATTTTGGGGGGGCTTCCTTTCATGGGTGGGCTTGGAGAGGAGCTGCATGGCCAATCACTCAGAAGTGATTCAGACTTTTCACACCAGCCTGGTTCGCTGAAAAGTGGTGGCCTGTGGTCAGCACGCCTGTTGGGCTGCTGCCTTTTGGCTGTCAGAAGCTCAGCTGAAGTGACCTTGAGGACAGTTTTGTTGTTGTGTGCTCTCCCACTGACTGCTGCCTACTAGTAAACATGTTCCTGTGAACTCTTGGGTAACTGTATGTTGGGACACTATTTTGGCTGAAGAGTTTAGTGACCGTTTGATACATTTGATCCCAAGAGTGGTGCTGAGATAGATAGATAGATAGATAGATAGATAGATAGATAGATAGATAGATAGATAGCAAGCATTATTCATTCTAAGTAAGTTAGCAGCAGAACTATACAAATCACATACATGCACTACACTGTTAAAATAAAGGTTCCTGATAAGTTCTTGGTCTGGTTTGGCATAGAAACTTTACACTATGTGGAGATTTTTAAAGGGGAATTCCACTAATTTTTTCAAAACTGTACAATCCAGTCATCGAGATGTAAACGAAAGTCATTCACAGTGGTTTGATGTGAAATGCTTCATTGTACACTGTTAGAAATAAAGGTTCTGTGCAGGTACATTTTTCATTCATTTCATACATTTTCAATGTAAATGTTCCCTCAAAGGTACAACAGTGGTTTTAAGGTTTAATTGTGAACCTTAAATAAACTTTTCCAGGTGAAAAGTACGTATTTATACCTTTTTATAACCTAATGTTTTAAAACAGATCAAAAAAATAAAAGCCTGGAGACGAGATGGGGTGTGTGGAGTCAATACAACTTAGAAAATATAATTTCAGTGGATTATGATACAATTATGTTCCCTTACTAAAGGTACTGAGATGAACCCTCGAGGGTCCCACCCCAGAGACAAGAGGGGCACTGCTCCAGTGACAATTTCATACCTTTATTTCTGAGAGTGTAGAGAAACTCACTGACTCTGATCTCTTTACAGTGGTGGTGAGGTTTTAGGCCAAAACCTTATTTCAAAACAAAGTCTTGAGCATCAAAAACCATATTTATAACCATTAGTTTAATAGTTTCCGTGAGGTAGATTTCAGAGACTTTAAATATTTCAGACGTCTGGTTCCTATCACCACCGCTGTGAACAGTAATGACCTGGTAAGTATCTATAAAATGAGACATTTTATATCAGCCCACTCTGAATGACTTTCTTTACATCTTAATAATTTAACTGTGTAGAAATTTTGAAACATTGGTGGAACTCCTCTTTATCCTTTAAAGAGACAGTTCAGATGCTCTAATCTCATTTACAGAAGTGGCTCTTTAAAGAACCAATTATAAATTCTTTATTGTTCTTCTATAGCATTGCTTCAGAGAACCCTTTATTTTTGGCACCTCTATTCTTAAGAGTGTAGGGAAAACTATAAAATGTGACTGCATAAAATACTTACACAACACTATGGGTTTTAAAGTGTGTGCTTGAATGCAACTGAGTATTGAAATATGATATTATGATATATTTAAGTAGTCAATGAGATAATGGCAGGAACAGCATCATTTAATATATTGCATATCAATGATGAGGTGAAGAGAAACATTCAAGTTTAAATGTTCTTTAAAAGGTAATAGTATTCTTGTGTTCTTGTAATGATCGTTTTGCACTCTCTCTTTAGCCCTTAGAATTAAACAGGCTATGTCGTTAAGACGAATATATGTAATGAGCTCTGTTCTGATTGCCTAGCCCAGGGGTCGGCAACCCAAACCTTGGGAGGCACAACATTTCATATCCATTTTACCACCTTGGCTGTAAATATGTCTCAGTATGTGCTAATGTACTAGTATAGGCTAAAAAATATATTATAAACGAAAACACAGACTTACTTTGCTCTGCTTTAAGTTGTAGCTCAGCTACAGCTTTTTTTCTCACATCTCCGGCAGGAAACTTTTCCTCAAAAGTAGAATATTTTCTTGTAAAATGTCTCTCAACGTTCGACTTGTTACGGGGCTGAAGTCAGTTTCTCATTCACCAGCTTCTTGGGTGAGTTTTCCCGTTCCATCTTAAATGGCACCTGACGCAATAGAACGTAACTGCTGCGCCATTTAAGGTGGAACGGGAGAATTCAAACGAGAAACTGACTTCAGCTTTTGTAGAAACCAGCTGGAGTGCTAATAAATGCAAATAAGTCTGTTTGTCTCCAAATTATCAACGTTTATTCTAAATCTCTCTATTTGCCTTTTTGTTAGCTACTAGCTAGGAGAGACTGCTGTCTCTGTTGCTATGGTGACCAGCAGTCTGCATGCCGATGTTTAAGACCGTTTATTGTTAAAACTGTGTTAGAATGATCAGCAGAACTTTATTTTCCTGCAATTGTTTTATTTTTACCTGAACATCTAATTCTGCTGTGGAGCCACAACAGCCCAGTAAAAGAGCTGCATGTGGCTTCGGAGCCACATGTTGCTGACCCCTGGCCTAGCCTGTACTGTGCCTTATTTAAATAAAGCATTCTGGGCTGAAACACTCCTTAAAACGTCAGCATAAAAAGAAAGTGCTAAACTGCTCTAGGCTGAAAAGGCACGTATATTTAAACATATTGGTTTATTGACATCACAAAAAAATTATATACAATTCATTGAAAACAGGCTGTTTTTTAGCAGCTTAGTTTCCTTATATGGGCTGTATAGAATAGATGAAACAGCAAGAACACACTGCCTCTGAGCTGCTTGTATAAGCCAAATGTCAGAGTTATGCAAAATGTTGTTAATAATTTATAAAAAGTGTGACATCAGAGCTTCCCATTTCCGCTGCAGCATCTGACTGTTCTCTTGGTTTCCCCCCCTTTGTACCTGCAGCAGCACTGGCCTAGTGAGAGAGAATGGACACTGTGGCAGAGACTGACAGAATGACCTCTGACCTTCAGAGCAAGGCTGCACTGCAGAATCAGGATGTGCACATGCAGCCTGAGAAAAACACACCTGCACACTCAGGTACACTCCGTCTCACGCACTTGCAGGTAGATGTTTCCCTTTGGCCTCTTGATGATTGTGCCTGCAGATTACCTTCCACCCACCTCCACACCACATGAAAGGTTTAACTAGAGGTTATCTTTGCAGTCTTGCTTGGCAACTTTTCATGTGATTTTACTGTAAAGGGGAGAACTGATCTGGTCTGTCAAGTTTTATGTCTGTGCCTGTGTGCAGCTGTGAACTAACTGGGTGCTTAAAGGGGAATCCAACCCAGTTTTTAACACATGCTTTGAATCATATGAAAGTGATATTCCAGAAAAAAGCCAACTACATTCTTTACCAAAACATACAAACAAAAAATATTAAGCCATGAATGCTCACATAATTCACAGAGGTAGAAATATGTATTCATCCACCCTTTTTTCCAGCTTTCATTCTTTTCAGGAGACTTGCTTTTAGTTTTCAAAGAAATCTGCAGGGATATTTTTCTATACCTCCAAAGTTCAGTCTTGGAAGTTGGTTGTATTTTCTGCCTGTAATGATCAGTGCTCCCAAATTTAGACTCTTCAGTTCACACAACCTTACTACACATTACATTACAAAAGCAAAATTGACATAATTCGAAAAAATCAGCTGCACTTTACACTGTGTGAAAATTTCATGTTGAGTAGACCAATAAAAATGCTCCAGAATTGCTTGAAACAAAATCTTTTTTCATTAACTTACATTAAGTAAGGTTTTTGCCTTTTTGCCTTTTTTTACTTTTTATTTTACTCATTGTGGTTTTACTTTCCCCTTCCTTGTGGATTATCTTCTATATCTTATATCATATGTCATTTAATAACCTTACTTCATAAGCAGTAGAAATAGCCAGATATATAACTCTTAAAGCTATTTTATGGCCATTAATGAAAAGTTGAAGTTTATGGTACCTAGATATATTACACAGAAAATACTTGGCAAACAACTTGATTTGTGTGTGTGTTTCTGTTAATTGCACCAGCTTCTGTCAGATGCGCTTGTTTTTTTCTAGTTCTAGTTTAATCATTTCCCTTCTTTAATCTAACTGAATTATTTCAAAAAATAATAAAAATAATAAAAAAATAATTTGTGGGCTTAACTGAGAGCTAGTGATCTATAGATATAAACCCCAATGATTACTACATTCAGTGGTGTCCCCCTGCTACTATTTGGTGGATTACATGGGCGGATTTGACAGATCCTTATATTTATGAAAATACTTGAACTGGTGGACTATACACTGAAAAAAGTAATGCACTGAATTGACTTCATTCAAATGTAAATAATTGCCAAAAGTAAGTGAACTGAAATACAGAATTATGTTGATGTAATGTATTTTATTAGCGTACTTTTGGTAAATATTAGCCATCTGATATGCAGATCTCTAATGAAAATATTTCTACATGAATGATTTACTCCTGATGTACTGTATGAAACACATGAATTTCTGACCTGTACCCCTGGATCTTATGGCTGTTAGTGACAAATAACTTGCTTTGGTTCTGAGAGCATAGAAAAAACACTGACATCAACATGTGTCAGGATTCCCCTTTGTAAGTATGATTTAAACCTTTACTGCACAGGACTATGGTGGTACTTTAGTGGTCATTTGATTATTGTCAGACATTACAAATCAAGAAATGTCATTCGACAGTACTTACTACATTACTATACAGTATTTTACAAAAATCAGAGACCTGCATTTATTTAATTTCCAGTCAAAACAGCCATTAGGTACAAGTTAATAATTTTTCAGGAGGCATTTCTGAAAAGATTAGATATGACAATCCACTCACATGAGGAAGAGGAAAGTCAAAGGAAAATGAGTGAAACAGTCAAAACTGGAGTTCAAAAATGTTTTTAAAAGATAACTTCGATTGTGAGAAGCAAAAAATTCAACCAACTTCTAAGACTTATATCCCTGCACATTTCTTCAAAAAACTAAAAAGACTCCCAAAAAGAATAGAAGTTGAAAGTAAAACTATAAGAAGCTGACACTACATATAACCATATATAGTAGTTGTCTTCCTCCTTAGGTATATCCAGCAGGGCCTAGCAGCCTGAAAGCATCTGTTAGCTTGAAACACACCTAAAACAAAACAAAAGACTCTATCCTTGTGTTTGTACAGGCATGTTTCAGTTGCCAGCAAATTACAGCACATACATGTCACTGTGCAGGAGCTTTGTGTGAGCCTTCATTGCTTGGAACAACCAGAACATTAGAATATCAGTGTCAGATTACCCGTAATTGATAATTAATTATGTAATGATTATTAACTATATCCCAAATCAATATTCACCATCAGTTTTATTGTATAATCGTTATGTGGAACATGATTGCATTATCATTTCCAGAGTGCCGAGGGTGAAGGCCAGGTTACTGTAAGATAACAACATAGCAACACACATACCCACAAACATACAGTACTGTGCAAAAGTCAGATTTCCAGTCAGAAAGTCTATTCAGTACAAGTTACTGAATTTTCAATGTCAGAAAATTACACAGAGGTCTCAACAACTATATATAATTTCAAATATTTTAGTATGTAGTGCGTCCATTTATTGCTTTTATTACAGTCCATTTTGAGAGACTTCCTTGAACTTTGATTGGATTTATTTGACACATTTCTACCAATCTCGTAGCACCACAGGCAGGACAGAGACAGACTACAGAAGTGATGCAATCTAGTAATGCTGTGGGTGGGACATTGAGTGAGAATACAAAGTTGAGTTTTTTTGATAGTGGTTGTGTCAGATATGCACATACATAACAAAAATGCTAAATCTAGACTCTGATTAGTGGCTGGGCCAATAATCGGTCGACCACTACGCTCAGGTCTTGCAGGGGGTTGTTAATAGTCCCACTTTCTCTATATCTTTTATACATTTTTTGAACTCCAGCTTTGGAAACTCTTTTTTCACTTATTTCCTTTGACTTTCCCCTTCCTTGCTGGTGGTTGATCTTATTTTTAGTCTGCTCAGAAATACGTTGTATCTTAAATAACTTTTACTTTATATTGTCTGTCTTGACTGGAAATTACACAAATGAAGCAAGCATAGTTTTGCTATGTATAAGCATAGAGGCATTAACAGGCATGTCATCACCCCATGAAAAGAGATGAATGAGTGAGCCCTGCCTGTGGGCAGTTCACATTTCATCCAGCTTTCCAGTGAACAGACTAAGCTAATCCCTCACCTTACTGTAAACGTACATACCAGTAAGATTCCTGTACTGACAAATATGATGCATTCAGTTTATTTGATTCGTATATGTAGACTATATATTTTCCACATGAATAAAGTATATTACAGTGCTGTGCACATGTGGGACCCTGCTGAGTCTTTCAGTTTACTTTTGCCAATAATTTTATAGTATATTCAAGGCATCACTGCATTACATTTTTCAGTGGGTGGTTTAAATCCCAGGCTTATTACATACTAAGGCTTATTATTCAGTAACTACAGGGGCTTAAATGCAAACTGGCTGAGCTATTCTTAGGTTATAGAAGTGTGTAATAAAACTTTGAGCCTGCCAGAAGAAGCCGCCATGTCAGGGGTTAAAGAGATGGATATATAGCCATCATTAGTAGTGCTGGTATGTCAGGAAAGAGAACTGATTGGTTCTATATACATTGGAGAGGAACTGGGAAAACAAAAAATAATAAACGTTATCTTGGATATTTATCTGTCATCTGTTCTTTCAGTGAGGATATCTGCTTTAGATCATCACCATGTGTTTTTGAGGTAGCTGGTTAACCCTGTAAAGTCTAAGCTTATTTTTCAGTTATCAAAGTGTATTATTAGTATTATTATTCAGTAACTACTATAAACTATTCATTTACTATTATGAAAATCATATGTCAGTTATGTTGTTATGAGAGTGAGGAACTGAAGTCTGGACTTGATGAAGGTACTCAAGCACACACAGTGTTAAGGTTCATGCTTCAGGGATAGTCTTTGTTTTGTGACTTTATAGTAAATGTTACATTTACTTTACTCTCTCTATCTCTCTCTCTCTTTCTCACTCCAGGTTGTGGTGCAATGCTGGTGCTGTGTGCCGTGTCCATTGCATCTCTCAGCGGTCTGATGCTGGGCTATGAGCTGGGCCTGATCTCTGGAGCTCTGCTGCAGCTCAGGGAAGTTCTGGCCCTCTCGTGTCCGCAGCAGGAGCAGGTCGTTGGGGCTCTGCTGCTCGGAGCGTTCCTTCTCTCCATGGTAGGCGGCTCCATCGTGGACCGTTATGGCCGCCGTTTCTCTATCATCCTCACGGCAGTGCTGTGTGCATGTGGGACGCTGCTGAGCGTGTGCGTGCCGACCTTCTGGGCGCTGCTGGTGGGGCGGACGTTCGTGGGCATGGCTGTGGCTCTCTCAGGCACTGCCTCGTGTCTGTATGTGGCAGAGGTGGCACCTGCAACCTGGCGGGGCCGGTGTGTTTGTGTTTATGAGCTGATGGTGGTCCTGGGAGTGCTGCTGGGGTTCGGGCTGAGCTGGGCATTCACAAGTGTAGAAGGTGGCTGGAGGTTCACCTTGAGCGCTGTGCTTCTGCCTGCATTCCTTCAGGTCTGTGTGATGCCCCTGCTTCCCCAGAGCCCTCGTTTTCTACTCGCCCACAGGAGGGAGAAGGAGGCTTGGGCCACGTTGGCCCGTTTACGGGGTGCTACCAGCCCAGATGCTGTGGAGGAAGAACTTCGGACCATAAGGGTTGCGTTGGGGGCTGAAAATCAACAGGGATTTCTGGACCTCTTTCGTTCACGGGACAACATGCGCAGGAGGTTGTTTGTGGGCTTGGCTTTGGTGTTTTTGCAGCAGGCGACAGGACAGCCCAACTTGCTAGCCTACGCCTCCACTGTCCTCCGCAGTGTGGGTTTTCACAGCAACGAGGCAGCCACGCTGGCCTCCACTGGGTTGGGTTTGGTTAAAGTTGGTGGGACCATTCCTGCGATCCTGTTAGTGGACCGAGTTGGGCCCAAAGCCTTCCTGTGCTTGGGGGCTGTTGTCATGACGTTGTCTACTGCAACGCTAGGGGCAGTTACCTTGCAGAGTCAAACCCATGTCTCCAGCTTGTGCCAAAGCCCCGTTCTTCTCAACCACACCCCAGTGGGGAGGGGGTACGACAGTGACTTTCACACACACCTGCCTCAGGGCTTGTATCATGCCCACTTTCAGTCCAAACTGAATAATACGCACTATAGAATAAGCCCTGCTGTTTTAAGCTCATTTAACGACACTCAGGTGCACCAGAATTTAAACTCAACAGAGGACCGTAGTGTAGTAGTGAGGAACTCTGGGATACCAGCACAGGACGGGAGAAAGAGAGCTGAAGTTGCACTAGAATCCATGTCCATAAGCGAGGTGTCGCCTTCACTGAAATGGATCTCTCTGGTCAGTCTGCTAGTATATGTGGCCGGATTCTCTTTCAGCCTGGGACCAAGTAAGAGTCACTCATGTGATATTTACACTATCACAGCACATTCATACAGCATTAATAATGCACCAGAAAGAGTTCTGAGATTTTTATGATGTCGAGCATGTTACAATAGAAGAACCCTTTTTGGTGATATATAGAACCCTTTTCACAAAGGTTCTATATAAAAAAACTCTACAGCACATTCTCCATCAATCTGAAGACCCCTTTCATTTCCATCATTTTAAAGTGTGTACATTGATCATTTAGACAATTATCCCTGAAATAAATTAGAAGAATATTACCAAAGAATATTACCAAAATTTCTTACAATATATATCATGTTTTGGAATTAACTCTTGAACTGTAACAACACATTTTATTAGATATACACATTTTAAAGTGAAGAAGACAAAGTTATTGGACTGGTACACTGTGTCCAATATCCTGAGTTCAAATATCAGAGTCAGGATCAGGACAGAAAATGTCAGAAATGCTGCATATCTTGCTTGAGGCTTTTATATGATCCGAGAAATTTTGGACAAAAACCCTTTTGAACCCACAAGGCTTTACCAGCATGGTTTTATTATGCTGCAAAGCATACTGTGGTTGCAGTATGCACACGTTTAAAAAAGATGTTTTTTCAATGGTTCTTTAATAAAGACAAAGGTTCTATCTAGAACCATGGCCTCTCAAAGAACCATTTGCATGCTTAAATGGTTCTTTGCAGGGTGAAATGGTTCACCAGAGTGATGAAAATATGGTTCTGTATAGAATGTTTTTAAAAAGGGTTCTGTATTTCACCAGAAAGGGTTCTTCTGTTGTTACAAGCTTGACATCATAACAACAGCGGAACCCTTTTTTTGTGCTATGTATAACTCTTCTAAAAAACAATCTATAGAGACATACAACACATTTTCCATTAGTCTGAGGAACCATTTCATTATGCAATTAACCCTTTAAGCATGCAAATGGATCTTTGAGAGTTCATGGTTGCATATAGAACCTATGTCTTTACTACAGAACCTTTGAGGAGCCTTCTTTTTTTAAGAGTGTAGCAATACAATTGTAGGATGGTATTTTGTCCACATTGTGGAGCCCTACTATTAAGGCATTAAGGCATTAGGCGACAGTTTTAGCCCAGTCAGTGTAATTTATGTAATCATTAGTCCTGAAAAATCTCCCTGAAAGAAGCAACACTTTTAATGCATGATTATTGTTTATTACACATCACACTACCATAATTAACCCATCTTTAGGGCCGATTTAGGGTATTTTGTGTCTCTCCTTAATGGAGTTTTTACCACCCTGATATCCATTTCCCAGCAAATGCAAGCATGTGATGGGCTTCACATAGTGACCGGAGAAAGGAAATGAACTTTCCTGAAAGGCCATTCTGAAGCAGTCACAGGGAGCAATGGGACTTTAGTGATCAGTGGGTTTAACATAGACCTAAATGACATAATGCTGACCCACATAGCAGCATGTTACTCTATTTTTTAATAGGTTTCTTGTAACATTTCACTTAATGCAACATTTCTTAAATATATCCTTTACACAGCACAGTCAAGTCAGCCTGCTTTTGCTGAGCAGCTGTAACACCCTGTTAACAAAACTGCTTGTGTGTTTTGGCATTTGAATATGTCAACAATGAGAAGATAGCAGGTCACATAGCAGCAATAAGATGCACATTATGGACAGTATTCCATATTACCACTTTATTTCCACATACTGAAATTATGATGAAACTTACAACAACTCAGTGAATCCTTGATGTGATGTGGTTAAAGATTGGCTTGCATTATTTTTGACCAAAATGATTTACGTTTTTCATGTACATGTACAGAAACACCTCTGGAACATCTGCAATCTACAAAACAATAATAATTGGGTGATTCTATGATTGAGGTGTCATTTAGCCCTTAAAACTCTTTAAAATGAAAAAAATAGTATAATTTTTCAACATTGAATCAAAGAAAACATGCATTAAACCATTCAAAACTGTGTTATCTGTTTTTACCAGGTTTCTAAACTGACAGTGGCTTAAATGAGTAACAGGGTTAGGCACAGTTTTAGCAAAGACACAAAATGTGATTTACTAGCATCCATGCTAATGCCATTAGGACATTAAGGACACTCTAATGATTTACTTAAAATGTATGTTTCAAAAGCATAATGTACTCTCAATCTATAACAATATCTGTCTATAGAAAGGTTAAACTTTCAGAATGACCTCTTCAGTCAACACCACAAAATCCATTGAAAAGTTTGAGGAAAAAAAGAAAGAAAATCTACTTTTCTTCTTCCTGCAATTTTCAGTAAATTTGGATAATGCAAATCCTAGCTGAACAAATATGTTCTGTATATTTTATCAGAGTGAATGTGATTCCAATATTGTGCGTCACTAATTGCAACCTTTTTTAATATTAATATTACAAAGGACAATATCATGATCATGATTAACAGAAAATATATTGTGCAGCCCTCTGGCTTGCCAGTGCTTATCTTTGTATGTGTGATGGTAATATTAAGGCACCAAGCTTAACTGCAAACATCATATTAACTGCAAACATCATATTAGAAGTTACTTATATCGTCACTCTATTATATATTCACTCTGTCTGTGTGTGTTTTGCAGTGGTCTATGTGGTTTTGAGTGAGATTTTTCCCACTGGGATCAGAGGAAAAGCTGTGTCTGTGGTCTCAGCCTTTAACTGGGCCATGAACCTGCTCATATCAATGACCTTCCTTACACTAACAGGTAAGACTTACGGGTTTGGATAAGGGCTCTGATTATTTAAGTAAAGGTGTAATCTTCTGTTTGGTGATTAATCAGTTTTATAGTGGTTGGTGTAGAGTAATGAGTAACACCGCTCCCCTCCATGCAGGAGAACAGGGTTCAGTTCCTTGCTCAGGCAGGAACAGCACGCTAAGTGTCCTAACTAGGGTTGCACCAATGCCATATCAGTGTTGGCTGATAATGATACTGGCACTAAAATGCAATATTGGTATAAGCAATGAGAATACAGATACCTCAATGTGATTTCTTATACGCAGCCCTAATACTGAGTGACGCATGCTGCGTGCCAGTAGACAGAACTCAACAACACATTTAACAACACGTTGGCGGTGTGGGTTGACGAGCAGAAGTAAAAATGCTCAGTATTTTATGCCAGTATTTCATAAGAACGCAATGGTGATATACCAGTTGGAATTCTTCACAAAGTATTAGTTTCATTGGTATGCCACAAATAAGCCAGATAATGCAAAACACGCTAACGGTAGCTCTTTATCTGAAAGGCTGAGTCAGGCTTCTTTCAGTATCCCCTTACCTCCTACTGTGTAGTCAGTTACAGTCTGAGTCAATGTTAGTCCAGGTTGTTTTTGAGGGAGTGAATGTTAGAAAGACATACGAAAGGAACTGCTGGTATCTTGGGGTAATGATAGCCTTTAGCCTTGCTTTTTATGCCTTTAGCATATCAGCCCACTAGCCAAACTAGTGTGTGCACAAGCCCTGTCTGCGATGTGCCTCCATCAGTTAGCTGCACCAGTAGCATGGACTAACAGGCTGGTGATTCCATTAAGCCGAGAAATCTGCTGAAAATAGCTGCTATTGACAGCTTTAATGACTGTAATGTTGCCTGACCAGCTTCGTGCTCGTGATGTTTGTGATGGTGTTTGTGCCGGAAATGAAGGGACGATCGCTGGAGCAGATCTCCAAGGAGAGATGTAAGCGTGAATGAACAGAAAGCCCAAATGAGACAAATCACTTGAGAAAGTCCGATGTGAAACAGTATTTAGCACTGCTATGAAAAGCTGCATGCTTACATGTACACACCACAGGTTTATCTAAATATTGTTCAGTTCTGTTTTTAACTATTTTACACAAAAATATTTACTTTAACTTCAGTTGTTAAATACTATATTTAACAACTGAAGTTAATGTAAATATTATTATTATTATTATTATTATTATTATTTAGTAATAAATACTAATGATAGTAAAAAACTACGTTTTTTAAGCATCTAAAATGGTCTAAATATGTGAGAAGTGGAATTGTATAAATATCAGGACTTATAAGCTAGTTAAGTTAGAGTTACTAGTGGTATCGGTACTCGGTATCAGTCAAGTATTGGAATCGGAAGGGAAAAAGCATTATTGGTGCATCTCTTCTCCTAACGTTGCTCTTTTATAGCTCTGCAACACAATTAAATGTGGACATAGTGACATAGTTTCTTTCTTTTAAAGACTAAGTAGACTTAACAATAAAAAGCCTTACATACTCAAAGATTCTAAAATACTCATCAGAGAAGATAAACTTAGAAGCCTTCATTTAAAAAGATATACAAACATTCTGCGTATAATGCATATAAATGGCTGTGTCCATCAGGCTGTTTCTTACTGTTAGAAAGACCAGCGGAATTTAAAAAACGCATTGTCATCATGCAAACTTTCAACTAATTATTGTCAGTTTATCAAACAGTAAAATGTAACCGATAGTTTTATTATTGTATTATGTTATTAATCATGACACCCCTAACATGGATCCACCAAAAGACTTTCGATCCAGCAGGGTCAGTGTTCTTACTGATAAACAGCAAAATCATAGAGATGGGGTGAGGGAGCTGTATGTATGTAATTACTATATAATAACAAACCTTTTTGTTTTTTTTAATTGAATATTGTAGTTACTGGATAATAACTGAATAATAAGCCTAGAGTAACATTCATTCATTTGCATGTCCAAGTTATAAACATCTGAATTGACAAAGCTTTCTTATTATTATTAGGGCAGTCAGCAATTATTGACCTCAAAAATTAATAATTAGTTCAGTTTTGTTTAGAAATTACAGATAACTGGAATTCCATAACTTAAATAATTGAAAATCAACCAATGTCAATAATTAGCAAGTGATGACTGTGTGATCTGTGAGAGGTTTTCAGATGTTTTCGTGGATATTATTGGAGATTCATGGTGGAATGTTGTGTAATCTCTTAAGCAATGACTTTCATTAGATAATCCTTTTCATAATAGTTCATGCAAGCCAGAAGGTTAATGGCTTATCCATGTGTTATAAACCTACTGCTTAATGATAACAAAGAAGGCTGATGATAACAGCTCTCAGTAAAAATGTTCACGCATGCCTTGGGTTAATGTAATTCTTTGAGTGAGTGAATGATTCCTCAGATTGATGAAGACTGTGGTATATTTTTTTTTAAAATGGTTCTATATAACACCAAAAATGGTTCTGCTACTGTTACGATGTCAAGCCTCTCACAATAAATAACCCTTTTTGGTGCTATATTGAACCATAAATCTATATAGAACCATATACAACACATTGTCCATCTGAGAAATCATTCACCATGCAAAGAATTATTTAAGCATAAAATGGCTCTATATAGAACTCAATGTTGACTGATTCTGGAATCATCACAGATTTTGTTATGCTCGGTTAATGAAAATGCTGCTAAAGGCAAATCAGACAGGTCACATGGGCCGACTTGAGCATTTGCTTGTGATTTTGGTTAGACATGTCTGAACAACTTTCCCGAAAGTGTTTGTCTTTACAGTGTCATTGGTTTTCTTAGAAAACTGTGTGAATGATGTTCAACCTAAAACTAACATCTTTGACCTTTGAGCTATAATCAGTAAGAGACAGAGGAGAAAAAGAGGTCTTAGCAATGATTATTGTAAGTAATAAATAAATAAATTTAATTTAAATAAGTACTCAAATGTGGGTTTGAGGTGATAATGTTGGGTAAAGGATATAAATACCAACAACTGCCAGCTATAGCATTTCTATCAGAGCATTATCTAACTGGATAACACAGAGAGCTATTCACACCCCGCTACTGTCAGAACAGAGATCACGATGTGTCTGCGTGAGTGAAACAGTTGATCTGAAGACCTGAAAGAAGCTCTGACTCAGCCTAACCTTCAGGCACAGTGCACCTTACATAAGAGAGTTAAGCCTGTCATCAAAAGAGTCTATAAACAGTGAGTGCATGAAAAGTGACTTGGCTAATGAAAATGAACCTAAAAGCCAAAGGCTCATGAATGGGAGAGGTAATCCTATAAAGATTAAATATTTTTTCCACAAAATATATGAAGATACCGGCGACAAATTGCTAAACATCTCTTTTTGTGCTTTAAGCTCTTATTTTAAAGTGATAGTTCAGCGAAAAATACCCAAATGTAGTTGATCATCCAGTATACAGTTGTATGCAAAGTTTGTGCGCCCCTTTGTCCCATTTTAATGCATAATTACTGTTGATTTATTGTTTTTTCCCATAGTGCAGCTGAAATTTGTGAAAATTAGTGAAATTATTTTCACTTAGAAAATCAACAAATATTTTACCAGGGGTATCCATACCTTTGCTTATGACTGTACAGTGTGTTTGGTGCCTGCAGTTTGCTTCCTTAGATTCGCACTAGAGTTATGAGACTAATGAAGCTAACAAGCTTAATGAAAGCTTATGCCTCAGAAATTAGCATCATGCTAACTGCCTGCATGAATCATCAGTCTTTTCTCAAACCGTGTCAAGTTGTTGAATATCTCAAACTGCATTGTGTGTTTTCTAGATGGAGATCAGGCATACTGTTATCTATACATATGGATGGAAAATTAATAGAATAGAAAAACTACTGTTTTTGCGCAGCTAAAAACAGTAGTAGCCATCTTGAAGCATACTTTTTATCTGTACATTAGTTCATTTTTATTGTTTTTTCTTTCTTTTTTAAACATTTAGACTATTTTTAAACAATGTTAAACCTCTAATACAGATTTAGAGGTTGCTCTATGACATACTGTGGAGGTTTTTGTGATTGTAATATAGGACACTATAGTAAGGTTGTTGTGTGGTTGCAGAGAGGATTGGCCTACCCAGTGTTATCTTCATTTACGCTGCTATGAGCTTCGTGCTGCTGATGTTTGTGATGGCATTTGTGCCGGAAACGAAGGGACGATCGCTGGAGCAGATCTCCAAAGAGCTTGCCATGAAGTGAGGACAGACACACACACACACACACACACACACACACACACATTGTATTGCCATGTTCACATTTCATTCAGCTGCAGTCAGAGTGGCCGTGATCATCTATCAGTCAAGTTGAACTGGTTCCAGAGTTGTGAGTCTACCTCCATGATGAACAAACAATGTAAGCTCATTTACTTTTAGAAGTAAAGAATTCTTACTGTAGTAAAGGAAAATTTTTCTTTTCTTAAAACAACACAAAAATAACTATCCAATTCAGATCATTATACAATAAAATCTCCTCCTTTACTTTGTAAACACAAATAGAATATCAATTAAAACTTAAAATCTGTCCTTTCAATAGATTTTCGCAGCTTATTTCAATGAGCTGTGAAAGAAATTATTAATATAAAATGATGTCATCCGTGACAACTGCAACTTCTAAGGGCTACAGACAGCCCGAAAAACAGTTTAGGAAAAAGTATTTCACTCTTTACCATTATAACTACACACCGTCACTGCTCACATCACACTGTGCACATCAGCATGTGAATATATACTGAGCAGGTATTATTTGGGTGGTGGATCATTCTCAGCACTGCAGTAACACTGACGTGGTGGTGGTGTGTTAGTGTGTGTTGCACTCGCCTGAGTGGATCAGACACAGCAGTGCTGCTGGAGTTTTTAAACACCTCAGTGTCACTGCTGGACTGAGAATAGTCCACCAACCAAAAATATCCAGCCAACAGCATCCTGTGGGCAGCGTCCTGTGACCACTGATGAAGGACTAGAGGATGACCAACACAAACTGTGCAGCAGCAGATGAGCTATCGTCTCTGACTTTACATCTACAAGGTGGACTGACAAGGTAGGAGTGTCTAATCGAGTGGACAGTGTTTAAAAACTCCAGCAGCACTGCTGTGTCTGATCCACTCATACCAGCACAACACACACTAACACACCACCACCACGTCAGTGTTACTGCAGTGCTGAGAATGATCCACCACCCAAATAGTACCTGCTCTGTGAGGCTCCATGGGGGTCCTGACCACTGAAGAACAGGGTAAAAGGGGGCTAATAAAGTATGCAGAGAAACAGATGGACTATAGTCTGTAACTGTAAAACTACAAAGTGCACCTGTATAGTAAGTGGAGCTGATAAAATGGACAATGAGCGTAGAAACAATGTCATAATGTTATGCCTGATCGGTGTTAATATATATAAATGTGTGTTATATATATATACATATACATATATATATATATATATATATATATATATATATATATATATATATATTAGTTGTATGTACAAGTTACATGTTTTATTGATTTTGTTGATTTTCTAATTTAACACATCCTCTAAAGGGAGTGCCACAACATATAAAATGTGCCATAAGTTTTGCACGGGTCATAATTTTCATTACAGTACAGTACATCACAGTACTGACTTTGGCAATACTAATATCTAAGAAGGCTATAGTATGGAAGTATACTATACATAGTAAACAAAAAGGCTATATTTGCATTGAATACATTGTGGTTCCTATCACCACCACTGTAAATAGACAGTACATTTCTTTACAATGAAGCATTTCACATCAAAATGCTGTATTACTGGCCTGACTTGTTTTGCAGGAACCACCTTGACAGCACTCTTTTGTGCCACACATGGCGAAAGAAGCCCAAAACGGACCTACCGCCGGAGGAAAAGTCCCTAGCAACAGTCTAAATCTGCACTCAAGAGAGAGAGAATAATACATTAATGAAATTAACCCAGGAGTTTGATGGAGCAGTGATGGAAGGATGGCTGATCTGATTATTAGAAGATAGGAGTGTGGTTGCTTACAAGACTGCTCTGAGCACAGTAACCCTAGAATACAGTGAAATGGCTACTGATGTAATGTTAAGAATTAGCTGTTTCTGACACTGTGACACAGCACAGAGAGGAGTTAAAAAAAGTGTTTGTCTTAATCTTTTTTAAGCACCTGATTTAAATCATCCATTGAAAATGTGTAGTGTAGTTTTGGTACGCATACAGGTATGGGAATATCTGTAAAGCCCTGAAAAATCAGACTTTTTGTTGTGATTTTGTTTTAAGATTATTTCAATAGATTCATACATTTTTCTCAGCAAGTGTTATGAATTGTTTGTATATGGTGTCATGCATCTTGAATGAATCATCCTATTGCTGTCTAGAACTCAGATCATTAACAAAGCCTTGCATCTTAGAACTGGTAACTTTGCTCCAAGTAATTCTGGACCATTTCTATTGGCCTATTCATCATGAAATGTTCACTCAGTGTAAAATGCAGCTGCCATTTTCAAATCATGACAAAACAGACAGGCAGGTTTTGATATGATCATATTATTGTTATGAGTATATGCAATGAAGAACTTAAGTTTAACCGCTGTGAATGGGGGGAATTGACTTAAAAAGTATCAAATGTAAAGCACAGCAGCCAAATGTTGTTCTGTTGGGTAAAATTTGGTTAATGTAATTGGCTTAGTGGCCCAGTCACCTTAACAGGCTGTTCTGTTCTCATTAGGAGGCATCTGTTCCTTGTGCCCTCAGTTTGGCTACCTTTATATATAATAATCCCTCAGTCCTCTGAAGGGTTGAATAAGAATATGGAAGGGGTCGGCAACATGTGGCTTCGGAGCCGCATGCAGCTTTTTTACTGTCCTGTTGCGGCTCCACAGCAGAATTAGATTTTTAGGTAAAAATAAAATAATCCTCCTTTGCAGTAAAATAAAGCTCTGCTGATCATTCTGACACAGTTTAAACATTAAATGGTCTTAAACGCTGGAGTTAACCCAGATAGTGAGCATATATCGGTCCACTGGCTTGATAAGGTCGATGAAGTTGGCACTCTTTGACTCTTTGCCACTGTTGGTCCACTGTCTGGCCACCCAGATTACTGTCCTGCATACAAGCTCTAACTAGTTTTTAATCTCCTCAAGAGACAAAAGTTACAAACATCTGAGAAATTAAAAATTATGGCTAGGCCTGATATAAAATGATTTTATAGAAAATGGTATTGCTGGCACTGTCCTAAATTAACATTATTTGCTGAACTTGTTTACAAAGTATTACTAAAGAAAGGAAGGAAAAATAAGTAAATTGGAGTTTTTCCGTTCCACCTTAAATGGTCCAACAGTTACATTCTGCCACCTCAGGCACCTTTTAAGGTGGAATGGCAAAATTTGAACAATAAGCTGGGAAATGAGAAGCTGATTTCAGTCTCGTAAAGTTGAACATTGACATTTTACAAGAAACTACTAGCACATACTGAGACATGTTTACAGCCAAAATGGTAAAATGGACAGACATTTTGTGGCTCCCAAGTAGGTTTGATTTTTGTTGAAAGGACAAAATGGCTCTTCTTAACATTTGGGTTGCCAACCCCTGTAATAGGGTATAATATTCAAATCCACAGTAGACCTATTTAATCTCACTATTGTATACGATGGAAGAGGTCATCCACATACTTTATATAGTCATGAAATAACAAAGGGTCATGAGTAGAACCACATTGGAAGCTCCTCCAACCTCTCCAACCTTTCTGTTGCTGTGAGTTTTCATATTCCACCACATCCCCATCACCAGCCTTACATTCATCTTACATTCATACTCGTCTCATACTAAACCCATATGATGACGCTGTGGTTTGCACTTGCAATATGAAAGAACAAATAAGAAGCATAAGGGTTATTTTATTTGTTCTTTATTATAAAATACAAAATGAGAACATTTACATAAACATGTATACCGCAGACGGTCTCACAATCTAGTTCAACAGAATGCAGTAGGTAAATTACATCATAGTACATCATATCCTGTTTAATGTCTCTAAGGTGTTTGCCCTTCAACCTCTATCCTCCAACCTCGTCTATCACCAGGCATCACTCCAGTAAAACTTGCTTCCATCTCTGTATAAAATATAGTCACTGTTTTTCATTGACAGATCCACTTTGGTGACCATGCACTAAAATACTTAGGAACTACAGGATGACGAGGCCTTTTACTGAACTTTACAAAAGTGTCCAATGTTCTGTGAGAGGTCAGAGCTCAAAGGGCAACCAACCCAGGCCTGCTCAGACTTGAACTGACAAGAGCTGTGCAGTACAGTACAACAGTTTAAAGTCTTGGAACACAAACACATTCACTCATAAGGTGCTTCTTCATTTCAGACGGTGCATGTGTGTGTGTGTTTGTGTATTTTACACCAGTGTTTTCTGACACTCAAGCAGTAGAGGATATATCTGTTCCACAGCCATGGCAACATTCTGAACATTTGGTCCTAGAGAGAAAGAAAAAGTGAAAGTCAAAGGGAGTGGATCAGGTAATCAAAGACTACATTCAAACTGCAAAACAAAACACATTATTGTACCTCATACACTTGACAAGGTAAAATCACCTGGAATTACTGAAAAACTGGAGTAATGGAGCTGCACAGATTACTTAACTTAGTAATGCTGCCTATAGTTGAGTGTATTGAGTAACAATTTATATACAGTAGTGTGCAAAAGTCAGAAACCACCCTTCATTTATTTAATTTCCAGTCAAAACAGCCATTAAGTAACTCATTTTCAACATCAATTAAAAAAAAACAAACACAAAAGCCTCTATTTTTCAGTATTTACTGTGTCCACCCTTTGCCTTTATTACAGCTTCCATTCTTTTACTGGAGATTTGCTTTCAGTTTTTCAAAGAAATCTGCAGGGACATTTTTCCACACCTCTAAAGTTCAGTGCTTCTGACAATCCAAATAATTCCAAATATATTTAGTGATGTTGAGGTCTGGACTCTGGGATGGTCAGTCCATTGTTCTGAGAAACACCAGCAGCTTCTTTGTTTAATCGTCTTTTGTCAGTAAGGGCTTCTTGACAGCTACGCATCCTTTCAGACTCATAGCGTTGAGTTGTCTTCTCACAGTGGATGGACAGAAACACCTGTGGATTTTATTGCAGATCTGAAGAGTGGAGCTTGATTTTCTCCTCTCTCTCAAAGATAAAAGCTTTAAGTGCTGTTTATCTGATGGGGGCAGTTTGGGTGGTCAACCAGGCCTTACATGGTTGTTAAATCCCATTTTCGCTGTAGCTTTTAACCAATTTTTAAACTCTAGTTTTGGAAACTCTTGTTTCCCCCCCCCCACTTATTTTCCTTTTTCCTCTTCCTTATGCAACTCTTACATCTAATCTCCTCAGAAATGTATTCTGAAAAATGAACAACTTGTTCCATTTTAATTGGAAATGAAATAAATTAAGAGTTGTCTCTAACTTTTGCACAGTACTGTACACAATATATGTTTATAATTTGGAAAAATTCAGCTGCTTACAGCACTGCTTGTTAGCCTATTAGCTGCAGAAAGAGCACTTCAAGATGGTAGCTTGTGCCTTCAACTGTAGCTAAATCAATGGCTAAGTCTTAAAGTTATGTGGCTAATACTGTAATCGGTTTATCCTCCATAGGAAAATACAGCAACAGCACTCAATAAGGACAAATCCTGTAGCATTTTCCTTACATTTTAATTAAATCTGTTGGCCACAGAAGGCACAATAATATGGAATTAAGCAAATACTCTTTACATCCAGCATTATACTTATATTAATGCATGTTAAATCAGGGGATTAGACTTGCCTTACTTGGCAGGTTTCTAAATTCCATTCATGGAGGGTCACTGCACAGTTTAGTGCTTTCGCTAGTCCATCACATCTGATTCAATGTACTAGTTCAGCAATTCACAATCTTCTTCCTCACATACCCCTTGCACAGCACATTAACATTTTCCATACTAACACATCTGTTCCAACTAATCAGCTGATTCAGAAATTAAGCAGGAAAGTTAAAGTTAAAGCAGGAAACACTACAGTGTGCAGGGCAGGCCGGAAACCTATACATCAGTTAATTATCAGGTTGAATGAGATGTGTCAGCTAATCCATATAGATGTCTCAGCTAATCCATATAGTGAAAGAAAAGAGGCCTTCCTGATATCTTGCGGCAATTGTGCTCTTTCTACAGCAAACACAGACTTCATCCTGATGTGCAGCCTTTACCTGTTACTGTTATACTGCCTGTAGAGAACACTTGCACTGTGGCCCTGAGGTTTTTGATTCTGTATGATGCAGCAGGGTGAATCTCAGGCTCATAACTGAAAAAAGGTAACACAAACCAACAAAATACAATAAATAAATGAATTAACTCAAAGCAATAATACATATTAAAAGGCCAGGAATTAGCTTATGCATTACTTTGTCCACCTGAGATGGACATAATCTGCCTCTTGGAAACTGGTGTGCTCTGTTGCCTTATTACCACAAGAGGGAGCTGTTACTCTACCACTACAGTGATCAGAGAAATTCTCCTTAAATCTATTAACCTCTAAGTGTCCTAACTAAGAGCAAAATCTAAAAGCAAAATCAGTTTGTGTCTTAAGTAAAAATAAAGGATATTTTTTGTCAGTAGTACCTGGCAATGGGACGGTTGTTCTTAGTGAACTCAATGAGACGGATCTGAAAAGGCAGAGAGCAGACTGCCAGGACATTTACAACCTTGAAGTCTGAAAACCTCACCTGCAGGAGAGAAACACACACAACAGCAGTTTTATACCACCTGACTCGTCATATTCAGTATAAATATTAATTCAAAAGGTCCAACAAAGCAAAAGGTAAACCTTGAAACCTATCTTCTGGAGGCAGCGGGCTAACCTTCTGGCTCCGAGTTTAGCTTCATCCTCACTACAGAGAGAAATAAAATTGACAAATTATTAGTGCACAACATTTACAAACTAGAAGACCATAGAATGCAGAGTTGTCTTTCATTTAAAGACCTTGTTGCTCCAGTGCAAATGATTTTCCCTGATGACCATATGGAGGCAGTGATGCGAGGTTTCCGTAGCTTCATCAGAACTTTCTGCAGTGACAGAAGAAATGAAACAATGATGCCTTTTCGGTACATATAGCTTCATTAACCCCTTACAATTCCAGGCTTATTACATACTAAGGCTTATTATTCTGTAACCACAGGGAATTCAATGAGAACTGGCTTAGTCTTAGGTTATAGAAGTGTGTAATAAAACTGGCCCTGTCCATTTAAGGGGTTGACAAGCAAAGAACATCTCACACATAACATCAGTCTTTTACAGAACTTCTTGTCTGCATGCACCATGATTAGTCAGAGAGAGGGAACCAAACAGCTACAAAGAAGCACTCAAAATCTCAGATTTTGCTGTTCTAGAGTGATAGAAACAAACAAAAGCTGCACTGGACTTGTTTGTGCTTTTGAGTATATACAAAGAGAGTAAATTTTGAATGAATATGGGGTAGAGAACTGTGGATATATTTTATTCCGCAGTGAGAATCTGAGAGGCATTTTACTATGAACTGGCAAGCCAATGTGAGTTTGCCTTCTGGTTATTGATGCGCATCTCACATAGGGGTGTAAATCAACAGGTTTCATCACGATGTGATCCTACATCGACTCTTTTAGCCAATGATCCGACGATTTTCAATACCTCAATGCTATGCTGGAACGTGATTTGATTCAGTTCGATACTGGGGTCTATAGTCGATATAAAGATACTGTAGCATAAGAGCACCCCTGAGTTCAGTACAGTTATTCTGTTTAGGAGCAGTTATTTAGTCTTTTGTTGTGAGGACTCATTTTGATGGGCAAGGCTGCATACTGAGGTAAACAGTGTGAACAGATTAGGCTAGCCAGCTAGCAGTGAGAGCAGAGTGCGAGCCTGAGCCTGAGCACCAGTTTCCCCTTGTTTTTGTATTTTTTTCTAACAGCGTTTTAAAAAACCCAGACACTGCAGACATAATCTCCACCGCCCCCTCTTATTACCTTTGTGTGTTAATGTTGATGACACCCTGTCAGATATTACAGTGATGGTGGTGAATGATGAGGAGACAGAGCTAATGTCTGGCTGCTAAAGAATTTGGGAAACAAACTGGGGAGCAGCGACGCTCTGAGAAACAGCACAACACGCTGTCACAATATTCCTAACTTCAAGTTTTTCACGCTTTAGCTTGTTTGACCTTTTTTACATCAGTAACAGTGGCTAGTTGTCTGGCTAATAACCTCGATTTTTTTTTATTGTGTTTATGTTTCAGCTGTGCATGTATGGTCGGTTGATAGGTAACAGACATGACAGTTGATTGTCGACTTCTATCGAGTAGGTTACGATTTCCTAACTTGCGATAAGATGCTGCAATATAAGATTTCTAAATTAAAATGAGTTGCAAAAAAGAATTTGTGAAAAATCTTATCTTGACCTGTCAGATCTTAAGTTAAGACGAAAAGACAGGACGTTTCTGTAACACGAATCTACATGATTCCTCTCTGTACGCTCCTACTCTGTAGGTGGCAGCATGCGGTGTAAGCTTGTTGCGTTGTGTAAGCGTTGGAACAGGTATGAAAAAACACCAATGCATCAGTGACACCGGATCATCTGCTATTTGATCGATGCATTGATACAGATTGATGGATTGTTACATCCCTTATCTCGCAGTCTAAACGTGCATGAACGTTCAGAGTAGTATACATTAAGCATTCTTGAAAACATCGGGAAGCTCCGATCACTCCAGAACTACATCAGGAAGCTAAAGAGGGCTGGTTCCCTCTCACACACTGCCAGATCATCCTGACCAGGAAGTTCACTTACAATTGTTAAAATATGTCAGAAGGGGCAATAAAATCATGTAATATACACCAGACTTTACGCTGATCGGGCAGCTATCCAATTGTGAAAAAGCAAAATATAATTGCAACCAAGATGCACTGGAGATTGACTGCTATTCAAGCGCTTAGCTAGGCCATGTGTCAACACATCTGTTTCTTCAAGCCCCACATGTAATCTTTAATTCTCCCAAATGGAACTATGTTGTTAGTGAAAATGAATTATAGACAAAAAGCTGCTCATAACAGCTCCTGTAGCCTTTTACAACATAAAACTGGAGCCCATTTCTCCCTTTAGCTGTGATTAAATGCATAACTGCACAAAGCAAAATTTACGTGCACAGCATCATTTCAGGAGATTCCTGAAGGGAATTCCGTGGATTAATATGCATGGTGGGAAAAGCAGCACTGGTGCAAATTGGATTGCTGTCCAATCGGATTTCTGTCCAACAGAGAGACGCATTTTAGCTGCCAAGTGTAAATGGATTGTTGATAATTCTTATCTGTACACAATGTGAACATAACACATGACAAAAAACAAGAGTAAACAGGCTCTAAATGTGACTAATGTTTGCTGTTACTTACTCCAACTTCTGGCTTATAGATAACGTTATTCCCCTCCAGGCCAATGGTGCGGAGGTTCAGATGGCACCTGGTTCTAAAGACAGAAACCACGTTCGTAATGATAATGTCCAGCGCCACATCATTACTCTGTTCCACAGGTTCCATGAGGCTTCTTTGGACCGAATAAACTTATGCTTTTACAAATGCATGCCCCTTTCACATGTACCCTGA
This sequence comes from Colossoma macropomum, assembly GCF_904425465.1. Taxonomy (NCBI): domain Eukaryota; kingdom Metazoa; phylum Chordata; class Actinopteri; order Characiformes; family Serrasalmidae; genus Colossoma; species Colossoma macropomum. The sequence continues at coordinate 6,176,875 of NW_023494802.1, forward strand.
AAAAAATAAAAGACGTATTGGTTATACATCTAATATGCTGACTATGTAGTATGTTACTGATGGCATGGTTGTTGATGTTCCATGACTGCAGGTCACCCTGTGAGTGTAGCCTACCAAATTTAGGTGGTAATTTGACATCGGGGCGGCTTTAATGGCTTATGGAGGCTGTCGCCATTGCTGTACCCTCTGGAGCTGTGTGTTTCCTCGACACTTTCCCAAACAGTACAAAGAAGAGTTTCAATACGCTGCACTGGACCCTACAACATTTGCAACTTTGCTAACCATCGGCCATGTCCTGACTGTACTAAAGGCATGACACCTGCTATCAGCACTTACTTCCAAAAACAGGAAGATTTAGCCATTTATTAACCTAAATGTGAAGTATGTATTGATACCACAACTACTGAATAACATCTTCCGATTGAAAAGTGTTAACTGTGGCTTCTGGAGGGTTTGGTTCCTGTGTTCATCCAGAGAGAGAACTTGGTCATACCGCAGTTTATACATCTACATAGTAGTAGTATAGTTGTATGTTGGATCACTTCATTTACCACACTAAATATCTGGGACATTAATATTGCCATACCACACAGTAACACATAACCATGTTTCTAAAAGCATAATGATTTGTCAGCATTTATGTTTGGCATTACTTAAGAAAATACCTTTGGAAATACTTTAAATGCATCAGTAACCTACATCTGTGTTTGTAGTACCATCCTCTCATAAAACAAAGTTTAAAAAGTTAACACTTGCAAATTTAAAGGAAAAATCCACCAAATTCTCAAATTTCTGAATAATTCAGTGGTTCAGATGTAAACAGTTATTGAGAGTGGTTTGGTGTGAAATGGTTCATTTCTTTACAGTGGTGGTGACAGAAAGGGTCACCATGTGTACAGCACAAATATATATTTACTATCAAAAACCATCAGTGAACCCAAAGTACCTTTTAAGTGTTTATATGTACTGTTGATTATGGTAAAATAGTGGAAAATCTAAAAAAGTAAGTTTGCTTTGGGGACTATTTTGCCTCACAACGTCCTGCACGTACCTCTGCACCATGAATGGATTACATTGCTAGATTAAAATACATTTTTAGCCAAAACTTTATCACGAAACTATAAAAAAACAATGTCTGAGACATCAGGCAGTGTAACGCTATTCATAACCACTTCATGCAATAACTTTCTGAGAAGGTGCTTTTAGCGGTGGACGTCTGGTTCTCATCACCACCACTGTGAACAATTCTGACTTGGTAAACTTGTCTAGAAGGGAGCATTTCAAAACAAACCACTCGGACTGACTTTGCTGACATCTCAACCATTTAAATATGTAGATTTATTTTAAATCGGTGGAGTTCTCCTTTACGTTAGCCAGCTTTGCTTGCTGCGCGGCAACAGCAGCGCTAGCGCAGCTAGCTGCATTATTTCAGCTGTTTACAATCTGCAGTCAACTTTATTGTAATTCTTACTAACTAGGCAGCTAAAATAAATATATTTCCTTGTTAACTAAGCAGATGCTGGTATTTACCACCACACGCTCATCGCCTAAATGCCTCTTTTTAGGCTCCAGTTTCTGAATGCCTACTGTTAACAACGCCTAACTAACCCACTAGCTCTCCACTACAATGCTTCAGCACTAGCTTGCCAGAAATTGAGCACTTACTTGGGAAACGAGATTCGTTTAAACGTTTTGAGTACTACTGATATCTTTAACGGTACTGAAATGCTGTTTGCCGTTCTTATTTGCAGGAATTAGGAAAAGTGGGCATCAAACCGAACAAAAGGCTCCGCAGTGGCAACAAACAGCCCGGCGACTGTTGTCAACACCGTCATGTCCTGTTATGGTGAGGGGAAAGTGTAGCATACTCACGCTATAGCGCCCCACAGTGGACGCGGAGGATATTTTAACCTCTTACTGTATGAAACGTGAAATATACATGAAAAAAATGCGTTTCCCATTTTTTTATGTGTACAGTGATGAACATTAATTTAAAGAATTGAATATGGCAACAAAATGCAAAACATTAATGCATAACTATTTTTTGGAATAGAGAAAGATATGAAAACTATATTGAAAAATCATCAGCTTGGAATGTGACAGTGGCAGTGTATTCATTTACTTACAGTGTGTGCATTGCAGATTGCAGTAACACTATTATATACTGTTGCCACACGGCAACACTTATATTTTATCATTTTGTACAACACATATAGCATATAAATTTGCCATGCAGTTAAAAGTGGTAGTTAAGGGTCAGACAGGTTGCAGGCCTACAATATTCCCTGATGCTGAAAAGTTTGGTGATGAAAGTTTTAGTGTTTTTTTTAATCTAAAGAATTTAGTTTCATGGATAGTATTTTTTACATCTTGGGTCATGTAGAGATGAAGCCAAAGCAGAGGAGGGAGACAGGAGGAAAGAGGGAAATAGCAACAGAGAGGACGAACAAAAGCCAGGCCTTAACTTATAACAGCTCACAACAGCCACACAGCTGGACAAAGTTATAATCAGAAAAAAAAACTTTGGGCCATAAAATGGAATGACCACTACTTGGGGTTGGTGTCCCAAAGAGGGGGGTGGTGATAAGAATTTCTGCACATACACGCACACATTAGCAACCACCTGGGATACTATAGCAACAGTTTCATAACACATTAGCCACTACCTAGGATAACATAGAAACAGCCTGGCAAGACCTTAGCAACCACCTGAGGTTTCATAGCAATGGCTTGCTATGGTCAAGCCAATGCAAATAAACAAAATCTCTCCTTCTATTTATATATGCTAGTAAGCCTGTATGTATTTGAAATCAAGCATAGCTGTGTAACTGAGCTAATGTTAACATGGTGGCAAATGTGTAGTGATTAACAGCTTGATGTTTTGGTTAGCTGCAGTTCAGCATATCCTTTTATATCTCAGATGAAGATTTTTCTCAGTTAGCCAAAAAATCAAGCATGAGCAATAAGAGGTCAGGAACATTCCCATTGGACATTCTACACTTTTGGCTTATGTTGTCCACCTTACTAAGATATCCCCCTTTATGAGATATCTCTCCTGAGTGTGAAGGAAATGATTTGTCTTGTTGAATACATAACACACACATGCACAGGCCATATATGTGTCCGAGATCAGCAGGCTGGACATGTGTACTTGTGCACTTTTGCCGTGAATCCGCAGATTCAGGCAGCGTCCAGCACAGCACTTATCAGGTTTGTGTTTGACACCCTTTTGTGCGAGCGCCTGTGGCTGTAAGACACTCTTTCTTCACGGCTTTCCACGGCTGTGTTTATTTTGTCCTGTCTCAGGTCCAGTTTTGGAGGTCAACAGCTTTTTGTCCAAAGTGGACACATCTGGTCTGAGTGCATTGTTTGTGGTTTGCGGTTTCTGGAAAGGTGACAGCAGGATCTAAAGTAGTGATCCTGACACGGCCGAGCGGGGAGACTGGTGGTGAGGGCTCTCAGCTGTCGAAGTGGACCATGAATGAGAGCGAATGGAGTCCAGGAAGAGTTTACTGAATGAACTCCATCTGCCTGAGCCCATGCATCCATGCATCCATGCATGGATTATCTTTTAAACAGATGGTGAGGATTTTATCAGCGAGGTTCCTGAGAGATTTCGCGTTATTGCTTTTATTTGCCTCTCATTTGTTATAAGAATGTGTTTACAGAGACATCTGAAGTTCACTCACTGCATTGCAGTCATAAGAAAAACTCATAGATCCGAAACATTCTTAACTTTAAAGGGCCCATATCCTACACTGTTTTTTGACACTTCAGACCTTTGTGTGGTTTTATATACTAAAAAACATAAATCATAAATCATTTTACATGAACATTTTCTAATATCTCTTTATCCCCTAGTAAAAAATTATTAAATCAATATACAGAACAAATAGATGTTTTTGTTACAGTGTCTTTAAGACATATGTAAATGATCTCTAATTGCCCTGTATTATGTTTCATTCATTCAATTCATTCTGGGCTGAAAAACTCCTTCTTACACGTGAGTGGGTGGAGCTAAACTGCTGTAGGGCTAATAGGTATTTCGCTACCTTGTATCTCCAAAATGGTAACTTTACAGAAGAAGGAAAAAACTTACTTTACTTTCAAAGTAAATAAATGGAACCAGACTTTTTGGAACCAGAGTAATTTTGGGCCGTTTCTTTTGGTCCATTAATCATGAAATTAAGACATAATGTAAAGGTCAGCAGACATTTTCAAACTATGTCAAAAACTGAAAAATGATAAAAATGGAGATACAAGGTTTTGCTCCGACAGCAGCGACATGTAAATGTGTTGGTCTTTGTGACATCACAAAAACAATGCATTCAGAACAAGCTATTTTTGCCGCTTAGTTTACTTATATGGACTGGACAGTGAAGGTATGTTTCGAAGGAATATTTGCATAATATATTAAACTCTTAAAAAAAAAAGAAAATGTTCATGATATGGGCCCTTTAATGTTCTTTCCAAGTAATGTTGGACTATTTTTATTAGTCCCTTCTATTGATCATGAAATGTTTACACAGTGTAAAAGGCAGCTGCTGTTTTCAAATGGTATAAAACAATAAAAGCTGAAAAAATTGGAGCTACATGGTTATGATATGACAGTAAAGATTTGGGTTTGAATTAACTGCCAAAAACACAGTGTTCTCTCTCTCTCTCTCTCTCTCTCTCTCTCTCTCTCTCTCTCTCTCACCACACACACACACTCTCTCTCTCTCTCTCTCTCTCTCTCTCTCTGCTCCTCAACTGGACCTTTCCCAAACACAACAGCACAATAGCTCCGGAGTGATTCAGTGCTGTTGTTTGGGTCCTCCTTGGTTACCAGATAGGCTTTGTGAAATCTCAAGGGCCACTCTGGCAGAAATATACTGATGTAAATAAAATAAATTCTGCTTGGAAAGCCCTGTAGAGATGTCCTGAGCTGTTTACTATAAAGCCCGAGATTTAAAGCAGGTTAGTCCAGTGTCGGACCACAAGCGATGTCCCCCCTCGACCCCCACCCTCCTCCCCCCCGCTGCTGCAGGCTTCAGAGTCTTAAGTGTGTTTATAGACTATAAAATAGAACTTAACGTCATTGAAATTCTCTTCCTGAGAGAAATAATGCAGTGTTCATTAAGATAGAAGATACATAAACAGGCAGCAGGGAGAGTAAACACATTCTCCATCACTCCCTCCACTCCTGAGAGAGTTCAGCCTGACCACAAAGCTCCTACTCCCGTCTGTTCTCTTCTCTTTTCTTTTCTTCCATTCTCTTCTCCTCTCCTTTTTATGTTTCTTCTCATCTCTTCTCTTCTCTTCTCAGTTTTTCTCCTGTCTTTTTCATGTCTCCTTTCTTCTTCTCTGTTCTGTTTTCTCCTCTTCTGTTCTCTTCTCAATTATACTTTTTCCTCTCTTCTCATTTCCTTTTATCTCATCTCCTCTCAATTTCTTCTCAATTATTCTCTTCTTTATTCTTCTCATTTCTTCTCATCTCTTCTTCTGTTCTCTTCTAATTTCTTCTCTTCTCTTCTCTCTATTATTCTTCTCTCTTTTTCATGTCTCCTTTCTTCTTCTCTATTCTTCTCTTCTCTTCTCTTCTCAATTCAATTGCAATCTTTCCTCTAACACTAGCGTTCCCAGTTAGCAGAGCAATGCTAAAGGTCAATCTGAGGAAGTTCTTGAGATCCTTTCAGACAACATGAGCACAAAACATGAGTCATTGGCTTCAGACTAGCTGCATTCTGCTTTCTGTGCATATTGTCCTCGTAAAGAGGAGGCCACAGGTCGCGTGGGGCTTAGGGAGTAGGGGGCTAGCAGGCCTGGGTTTGTAAGGGAGTGTTTAGGGTTAGAAAAGGGGCGCTAGGCAAACACGTGCTTGGCTTTGCTGAGGCAGGAGCGCCTGAGTTTCCGGAGCCCTTCAGAACCCTTATAAAACGTAAAATCAAACGCATCTGGACGCCTGGTTGTCTGGTGTGAGAGTGGAGACATTTAGATGCCATGTCGTATTAAAGGTTGTTTGCTCCGTTGGACGTGTTTCTGAGGTAATGGGGGTGATTTGTAAACAGGGTGGGGCGGAGCATGACCCAGCCGCGGTGTTTACGTTGGGCCGACATCACACGAGTCAAACGCTGGGAACTGAAATGTTGCCTCACTGCATTCTGGGGAAGCATCACTACTGGGGAGGTGCTCCCTCATATCCTTTGTGTCTGTGTAGATGTTTGCGCTTTTATGTAGTCCTTATCATAGTCTGCAAGAGTTTGTGCCAAACCACAATTTATTACACTTGAAATGTTACTTAAATACTCTCCAGGTCAGTGTTATCTAACTGGAAGTTAATATTGTGGACTTGGATTGTGTTTATCTATCTAAACAAAAAGCTATGAGAGGTCATGTGTTGCAATGATTTTGTGCTATTGAGGGGTGTTGTTAGGCATGAAATTATAATATATTAAGCCAATTTTTGACAGAACTCACACTGTTAGAAATGTTTTGTGCTTGTGTTGTGTTTGTGTTGAAGTCTAACAGTCATTAGAAATCCCGCTATGGCGATAAAGAAGTCCATTGATGTAGAGGCTAATAAATAAAGATGCATTTTTTTTGGCCAAAGTGATCCTTTAATTTATTATCAATATTAATCTCAATGAAAAGTTCCTCGACCAGGCAATGCAGGTCATTAACAACAGGCTGTGGTTACCGAGCAATATATTGACTGAACAGTATTCCAAGAACAGCACAATGTTTTTAATTGATTGGCACATTAATACATAATTCAATGTGTGTGGTCATGTGCGTCTATATCATGTATTTTACTATGGCTGTGCACATGATTCAGCCAATCGAATTATAAAATCAAGATTGTCTGGTTTATAAAACTCTTTAAGCTATAAATATTGACTTTCATCTGAGTTTGGAAAAACAAATCTTAATACATGAAAACTGTTCTGTCCCAGGATTCCAGCTGAAGAAAAAAGGGAGTTCATTCCGTTTCAGCTCTGCATCTTGTCTTTATTACATCTGGGAAAGAGGAAAAGAGAGTGAGATAAAGAGGAAGAGTTTGAGTCAGCACAAAGGACAAAAAGAATGGAGGAGTGAATCTGACTGAGAGAGATAGACAGAGTGTATAAGAGAGAGAGAAAGAGAGTGAGAAAAAGAAAAAGGGAGTTATTGAAAAGGACAAAAAGGAAAGAAAGAAAGAAAGAAAGAAAGAAGGAGAGAGTGCACAAACAGAATGAAAGTAAGAAAGAAAGAAAGAAAGAAAGAAAGGGTGTGTTAGAGGGAAAGAAGTCGAGACAGACACTGAGAACAAAACAAAGAAAGAGAAGAAGAGAGGAAAAGAAAGAGAAAAAGAACGAATAAATGGAAGAAAGAATTGAGAAAGTTTGAACAGAATGAAAGAGAGAGGCAGAGAGAAGGAGAGAATGAAAAACAGACAGAAAGAAAGAAAGAAAGAAAGAAAGAAAGAAAGAAAGAAAGCAAGAAAGGAAGACACTGAAAATGACAGAAAGAGAAAGAGTGAGAGAATGAGAGAGAGAGAGAGAGAGAGAGAGAGAGAGAGAGAGAGAGAGAGAGAGAGAGGAAAGAGAGGCACACCTGCAGTGGGTGATGGTTTACGTTGTGTCTGATTTAAAGGCTGTAGATTTATGATGGTAAAGTGAGTGTCTGGAGGCCCAACAGAGCAGATTAACTTTTAGCCACAATTTAAAAAATAAAATATAAGATATGAGCCTTTTAATGTACTTGTATATATGTACATGTATACTATGATAAAATGATATATTTAATATGAGAGAACGTGTCTATGTGAATATCTATGTATGAGAGAACTAAGTGTGTGTGTGCGCGTGTGTGTGCGTGTGTGTGTGTGTGCGTGTGTGTGTCTGGGAGAGCAGACTCAGTCTCAGCTCTTGGCCGTAAACACTGAGCTGGGAACCTCCATCTGTTTATATCAGCCATTCTTCCCAGAGCAGTCAGCAGCACCTTCGTCACTCGTGGTTAACCACACATTAACCCCAGGCATTAGAGCTGCATGATACAGACACAATTCTATATTGTGATTTTATCACTGCTAATTGCAAATACAATATAACTTATTACATGTTAAAGTGATGGTTCAGACTGTAATGTTAGTGGTGCAAGTAACGTAATGAATGGAAGCAAATAGCCCCAGATTAGAATTATAAAAAATGACACCATGCTAAGTGGTGACTAGTAGTTTCCATTAATTATTAGTAACACATATACAGTAGACCTATGAATAATGATTAGAGTGATCATTTGCATAATCTGTGAAATCAGTATTGCAAAGGCCAATATCACAATAACAACTATTAAACAATATACTGTGCAGCGCTATAAACACACAAATATACCACTATTATTAACCTGCATACATACAATCACCCATGTATATTAAACCTCACCTACCATCCTCTAAAGGGGCAAGCTGAATATTAGAGCTAAGCCTTCAGCATGGAGCATACATGTCAAAACCCACCTCTTTAATAATGCTAATTTCTGCTAGCACCTTTATGGAATTTCAAATAGTATGTTAGTACTAACGTGGTGCTTGTGAAAGACATCATGTACAGTATTTTGTCTTTATGTTGCAGTTTTATAGTGACACTTTCAGTAAAGAGTCCTGGCATAGAGCTGCTACTGCTGTTTTCTTTTTCTAACAATGACATGACATATCTAGAACTTTCAAAAGTCCTAAAGGGATGTTTTTACTCACAAAATTCGCTCACTGAAATCGAAACGTGATTGGTTGATTCCACTGTCAGATCCTAATTATGTTGATAGTAAATCTAATGCATAAGGCCTACAGTTCAGCTTCTGAAGTCCTAACCCAGAAGTCAACAACCCAAATGTTAAGAAGAGCCAATTTGTACTTAAAAAAAAAAAAAATCAAAGCCACAACATTTTATGTCCACTTTACCATATTGGCTGTAAACATGTCTCAGTATGTGCTAATGTACTAGTATAAATACTAAAAATATAATATAAACTAAAACAAAGACTTACTATGCTCTGCTTCAACCTTCAGCTCAGCTAAAGCCGCTTTTCTCACACCTCCAGCAGGAAACCTTTCCCCAAAAGTAGAATAGTTTCTTGTAAAATGTCTCTCAAGGTTCGACTTTTTACGAGGCTGAAGTCAGCTTCTCATTCGCCAGCTTTTTGTTTTTTCCGTCCCACCTTAAATGGTGCCCGAGGTGCCAGAATGTAACTGCTGCATCATTTAAGGTGGAACGGGAAAATTCGAGCTGATGAATGAGAAGCTGACTTCAGCTTTGCGAAGTGTTTGACAGTATCTCTCTGAGGTTAAACGTATCAGTCAACCAGCTGAGTGCTTATAAAAACAAATAAGTCCAAATTATCTATGTTCGTCTTAAATCTTTCTCTTTGCCTTTTCGTTAGCTACTAGCTAGGTGAGATTTTTGTCTGTGTTGCTATGGTGACCAGCAGTCATCTTCAGGATTAAACGGTGGTGAATTAGTAGTTGTACATTAACTCCTGCATTTAAGACAATTTATTATTAAAACTGTGTTATAATGATCAGCAGATCTTTATTTTACTACAAAGTAGGATTATTTTATTTTTACCTAAAAATCTAATTCTGCTGTGGAACCGCAACAGAGCAGTAAAAGAACCACTGACCCCTGTCCCAACCAATGAGAGAGCTCGTTTGGCTGTATCTATCTAGATACCACACAGAAAAAAACCCTGATTGGACAATTGTCTGTGGGTAATTTAGCAACACTGTGAGTTATTTGCATGTATTAAAATGATGCTACGCTCTAAATTGTATTACTATTCATATACAGTAATTTCTTTTATTCACATCCAATCAAGTAAATCCAATAATTACTATTTTTCAGCAAACAAAGGCCGTGTTTTTAGCAACAGGTAGGAGTCGGATTTGGTCAAGGAGCCTCGAAGGGTCAGCCCGTTTCCACAGAGATGAGAGGAATGGGTGTGTCTTTTTCTGGCTGTGTTTGGACTTAGAGAGAGAGGCAGTGAAGAAATGTTTATAGAGAAGAGTCTCTATCTTCACAAACACCTCTCTCTATCCCCCTCTCTCTCTCAATCGCTCTCTCTCTCTCTGCCCCATTAGCTCCGTGGCTCAGATAAATAAGCTGATAATAGAAGGGAGGGTGGCCTGTCTTGTTGCCATGACGTCAGCTGAACCTCAAGAACCTCTGGAACCTTCAGAACACCAGTGATGTCACACCTCTTCCTGCCATCAGCACAAAGTTAGGTTTTTGTATATTTGTGTACTCGAGGTCGTTAAGTATATCAAAGCTCAGAGCGCGGACACTCTGTTTTCACAAGGCTTCGCTGTGAAAATCTGTTCTTGACCATGTGCAGACACCTGTATACACTCTTAGAAGCTGCGCTTATCAGCGATAACAGTTCCACAGTTGTTTTTGCAAGCAGATGAGGAGATTTTATTTCAATTTAAATTTAATGAAAAGTTGCTGTTGTGTGTACTGTCTTGTTTTGCGGAAAGAAAAAGCATTTTTCACAACTCACTGCTGTCTTTTACCCAGAACAGGGGTTGGCAACCCAAGCCTTTTTGTCCTTTCAACAAAAATTTAACTACCTCTAAAGCCACAACATTTTCTATCCATTTTACCAACGTTGCTGTAAATATGTTTCAGTATATGCCAATGTACTAGTATAGGCTAAAAAATATAATATAAATGAAAACACAAACTTACTTTGCTCTGCTTTAAGCTTTAGCTCAGCTACAGCTGCTTTTCTCACATCTCCGGCAGGAAACTTTTCCGCAAAAGTAAAACAGTTTCTTGTAAAATGTCTCTCAACGTTTTTTACAAGGCTGAAGTCAGCTTCTCATTTGCCTGATTCTTGTTTGAATTTTCCCGTTCCACCTTGAATGGTGCCTGAGGAGCCAGAATGTAAATGCTGCACCATTTAAGGTGGAACAGGAGAATTCGAACAAGACACTGACTTCAGCTTCATGCCTTTTTTTTTGTTTGACAGTTTCTCATTGCAGATTAAATGTATCAGGAAACCAGCTGGAGTGATTATAAATGCAAATACGTCCATTCATCAACCAAATTATCAATCTGTCAAAAATATCTCTCTTTGCCTTTTTGTTAGCTGGTAGCTAGTTGAGACTGTTGTCTGTGTTGCTGCATTGCTATCTGATCAGCAGTCTGCGCGCCAGTCTTCAGGGTCAAAAGTTGGTGAATTAGCAGTTATAGGCTACATTAACTAGTTTCAGACCATTTATTCCTTAAACTGTGTTAAAACAATCAGCAGACCTTTATTTTACTGAATATTTTCTAATTCTGCTGTGGAGCTGTTACAGGGCAGTAGAAGAGCCGCACGCTGCTCCACAGCCGCATATTGCCAAACCATTTTGACCCACAAAAATATCTTTTATATGAATTTACATAGATTTTTGCATAATAAATTAAACATTCACCTCAAACAAAGAAGCTCTAATGCCCAAAAAAGCAATAGTGTTTCACAGGGTTTCTTGACTAGGATGCCTATTCATTAGCTTACCATAGAACATTAGCTGACACACAGGATTATGGGAAATGTAGTGCAGCAAAGGATATGCCTTCAAAAACAGCTAAGTGGAGGATCCTCCTCGAGCAGAATTTTACTATAAATAGTATTTATAACATTTTTAAACTGATCTCTGCTGAAAAAACAGGTTCTGGTTTAGCTGGTCACACCAGCATGGTCATATTGGTCACACCAGCATCAGAATACAACATATGCTGATTTTGCTGGTGATCAGCATATCAATCTCCATTGCTGCTGACCAGCTTTACCAGCATCCAAAACACATGCTGGTTTGGCTGATTTTTTTAGCAGGGATCTTCCCAGGTTAATAACTTCACCATTAACATGACTATATAGTTTAATTGTCATATAATCACGAACAGTCACACATTCAATTGCAGTGTTTCATAAAGTGAACTTTACTTTATAAGTAGCCTTTGTTGTTGGTAATGCAAATTAGCACATCTAGCACATTTACAGAAATCGGCATGTTATGTCAGCACTTTCTCACACTGAGTTTAATACTACTTATAGCAGCTGTACCTGGTTTTCAAAGCTGGAGAATGAGAAAAAAAGTAACTGTAGTATATTATTGGAAACCTGATGCATATCCATTACACATTTATCATTGCAACTTCAAACACATTGAGATTGTGCTATGATTGCCAATTTTTAGGTTCAGTCTGCTATAAAAACTAAATGTACAGCAATGTTGCAATAAGAAATGCAGACTGATTGTCTCTCTCTCTCTCTTTCTCTCTCTCTCTCCCCCTTGCACACACACACACACACACACACACACACACACACACACACACAGTGTACAGTGTAGGTTCAGGGAGGATTTCAACTGGGTATCATATTCTGTGTAGAGGGCCTCAGTTATCTGTCCAATTACACAGCTGATTACCCCCAACTACCAAAAAGAGACCCTCTGTGTATTAGATAGAGACAACGGTGGGAGTTTTGACCTCATACAAAAGTCACTGTGGACTGTGTGTGATGTGTTAGAGCTTAAGTCACACACAGTTATGTTAAGGTGTAAGAGTCAGTTTAGACTTGATATTTTTTCAGTAATATGTTATGGGGGACACACTCATCAGCCTGCGGGATATCTTGTTTGTAAAGAAAATAAGCATCTGATATAGGAGTCTCCTGAGAATTAGTGTTGTGTGTCTTATGGACACTTACAATCTTAAACATGCATGCATGCACACATTGCAGTTCCTGTAACTACAAAATTCTAGACTGTGTACTGTAGTGATATAGCCTCTATATATATATATATACACACCTATGTACACTGATTAAGACCATTTATCTTAGCAATAAGATAAGGTTTTTTTAAAGACCATATATCATTACAATTGATGCGCTGTGAGCCAGTTTGGTGAACAATGTTTGATTCCAAATTTCATGTGTATATATATATATATATAATATATATATATATATATATATACTACATATGGGACATATTATCATTACATATAGTTACATACACACACACAAACACACACACCACACACACCTATGTATACACTAACCAGCCACTTCATCAAGTACACCTCCATGCATCTACACTCAGATGAGACACAGCAGTACTGCTGGAGTTTTTAAACTCCTCAGTGTCTCTGCTGGGCTAAAAATAGTCCACCAACCAAAACCATCTAGCGTCCTGTGGGCAGCATCCTTAGACCACTGATGCAGCAACAGGTGGGCTACTGTGTCTGACTTTACATCTACAATGTGGAGCAACAAGATAGGAGTGTCTTAAAAACTCCAGCAGCGCTGCTGTGTCTGATCAACTCATACCAGCGCAACACACACTAACATGCCACCACCATGTTACACCACCAGTGTACACGTGTAATAGGAAGCACAAGTGTGCTCCAACCCCAACTATTTCCATTTTCTCCTCTCTCTTCCAGAAGAAGGAGGTGTCTTTTAAGGGCTGTTGGACATGAGAAATATCTTTTTACATTTTTGAGTGGCTATTTTTGGTAACTGTCCCAGTATATGACCTTTTTTAAAGGTCATTCAGTCGTTCAAGTAGTGTGTATGTGTGTGTGTGTGTGAGTGTGTGAGTGTGTGTGTGTGTGGGGGGGGGGTGTTCTGAAGAAGTCAGCCAGGGGTTTTTAGTCATCAGGGGAATAAGATTCCCAGAAAAAGGCTCTTCATCATCACCATGGCGGCGCTCATTAGTAACCATAACGAGGGACAAGCTTTAGCTTATAAACTTAACGAGCTCACAGCAACTCCTCACAAACAACAAATCACTGCCGAAACCTGAGGATGTTAATAAACTCCCAATGAATACCAATAAAACAGTGTCAAATACACGACTGTAGACTGACCCCAGCTCAGGACTGCCCCTCAGCTTCCTCTCTGCTCCCTCTCTTCCTCTTATAGCTGATATTCTGGGACAAAACAGTCTTTAGACTTATGTGGTCACCACAGTGACAATCAATCAATCAATCAATCAATCAATTAATGAATCTTTCTTTCTTTCAAAGCAAATACAACACTGTGTGTGTGTGTGTGTGTGTGTGTTTGTGTGTGTGTGTCTGCTTCCTCTTACAGCTGATATTCCAGGGCAAAACAGCCTTTAGGCTTCTTTCTTTCTTTCTTTCTTTCTTTCTTTCTTTCTTTCTTTCTTTCCTTTTCTCTTCCTTCCTTCCTTTCTTTCTTTCTTTCTTTCTTTCTTTCTTTCTTTCTATATTATATTACTGTAGGACTGACCCCAGTGCAAGACCATTCCTTAACTCCTGTTTCATATTTTGAACCATTCCCCTGTGTGTGTGTGTGTGTGTGTGTGTGTGTGTGTGTGTGTGTGTGTTTGTGTGTGCCTTAGCGTGTGTAACCTCTCGTTTGTTGTTTGTTTCTGTCTATTGGAGATAAATCAGTGGAATTATCTGTGTTTATGCTCATACTTGCCCATCAAAGGCCGAGGCTGTATCAATAGAAGTTAAAAGGAGTGCATTCCCCTGATAGCTTCATTTTATCTATCCCCAGTGAAAATATTACACTGATTTGTTTGTGTGTGTGTGTGTGTGTGTGTGTGTGAGTGAGTGTGTGAGTGTGTGTGGGGGTGTGTGAGAGACGCTGTTGTTCAGCCACAGCTAGAACAAACGGCTAAAAAGTGTGCTGTGTTTGTTCTCAGAGGCTGTACAAGACACAGCAGATCTAAAATGCTCTCATGGCTGCAGCCAAGCTCCTCTATTAGAACTCAATGTGTGCCTGGCTCACAGTGCAGGACAATGAGACTGATTCCCCCAAGTAATTGCAAAAGGTGTACAGATGTCAGGCCGAACTTTGCGGCCTCCTCAATTTAGAATCATAAATAAATGCGCTCAATAATGTCTGCCTCATATGAAATGCAATGCTGACATCATGTGTGAAATACTTACTGGCTCTGTTCACATGCAAAGATGTTTGCCAATACAATTGAATACAGTCCAGTTATAGATTAAGACTGAGGTGTTTGTATGCAAACTGTACTCAACAATCTGATCCATTTACATGCACATTACAAGTAATCAGATCCAAAATTACCACTTATTGTAGCCGTTACCATGACAACAAGCATCACGAGTCCAGTCTCCTATGTGTTATAACATCCCCACCATTTTGAACATTAAAAAGTTTTGCTATGTGAACACACATGCGCAGAACATATTTAAACTTTCCGATTGGGAATGTAATCAGATACAGGCGTTTACATGGTTATTATTCTTCTATTTGATGGATTATTTACAGGATTACCCACCTTGTTCAATCGGATAGAAATTGTATTCCGAATGGCCTCAATCTGACTAGTCTATTCTGACTGAGGTGTTTACATGTGGACGTTTTCTAGTCTGATTGAGCTATTAGTCAGATAATTAATGGATTATTAGGCTGCATGTAAACAAGGCTACTGAGAACCAAGCTGAGCAGTGGTCATCAGACAGTATGGAAGAAGTCAAAGAATGACAGTTAAAAGGGAAAAGCACATGGACCAAATAGATTGAGGAAAAACCCGAGGAGTTACGGCAACAACTTCTCACTTGTAAAATACACTGATCAGGCATAACATTATGACCATCTCATTGTTTCTACGCTCATTGTCCATTATATCAGCTCCACTTTATATATAGGTGCACTTTGTAGTTCTACAATTACAGACTGTAGTCCATCTGTTTCTCTGCATACTTTGTTAGCCCCCTTTTACCCTGTTTTTCAGTGGTCAGGACCTCAATGGACCCTTACAAAGCAGGTATTATTTGGGTGGTGGATCATTCTCAGCACTGCAGTAACACTGATGTGGTGGTGGTGTGTTAGTGTGTGTTGCGCTGGTCTGAGTGGATCAGACACAGCAGTGCACGTTGTCTGGACTCCAGGTTTTTTGTATTATTTTTTTGGTTTGAAACATTAGGTTATGAAAATGTACAAATATGTACTTTTCCCTGGAGAAAAAACTTATTTAGCGTACACAGTTTGACCTTAAAACCACTGTTGTGCCCTTGAGGGTACACTTACTTGGTAAGTTGATGAACTTTTACAGTACCTTTTTTCTGATATCCTTCAGTGTGTGAAGCTTTGATCTCTCAGCAACACATCGATCATGGATGCAGCAGGTTTGCAACTGGCTCAGATTTCAAATTTTGCAGTACCAGTCAGGCCTGGTCAGGTTGGGCCTCAAAAATGCAGGTATAGGTCAGGCTCAGCTTTTAATTTTGTGTTTTTAGCCTTACTTTTCTTTGTTTCTTTGTTTCATTGTTTCTTTCATTCTTTCTTTCTTTCTTCCTTTCTTTCTTTCTTTTTTTCTTTCTTTTTTCGTTTATCTTTTTTCTCTATTTAATCCTTTTTTATTCTTTATTTTTCCCCTTTCCTCCGATAGTTTTTTCATCTGTACTTTCTTGTGTTCAGTCTTTTGTTTTTTTTTCTTCATTCTGTCTCTCTGTTTCTTTCAAGCTGAACGATAAGGCAAAACAACACTTATATGGTAACTGTCACACATGTTTTCGGAGAGTTTCTCTCTCTCTCTCTGTCTCCCTCTGTCTGTCTCTCTCTCTCTCTCTCTCTCTCTCTGTCTCTATCTCTGTCTCTCTTTTTCACTACTCTCTATGTCTCACTTCTCTCTCTCTCTGTCTTTCTCTCTGTCTCTCTTTCTTTCAAACTACTCTTTCTATATGTCTCTCTCTCTCTCTGTCTCTCTCACTACTCTCTCTCTATGTTTCTCTCTATGTCTCTCTCTGTTTCTCTCTCTGCCTCATTCTATCTCTTTCTATATGTATTGGATTCATTAATGTTTACTTGTGCAGCCGTGTGTTCATGAGTGAGTGCATGTATGCATTGAGCTTAGTGTAATGTGTGTGTGTGTATGTGTGTGTGTGTGTGTGTGTGTGATGGATGAGAGGCTGTAAGTGAAGAGTCTCAGAGAAGAGTGTGTGTGGGTTTATTATCTTTAATTATGAGGAAGAGAGATAAGGACCACCACACTGCCATTAGAGTGATGGATTATACACACACACACACACACACACACACACACACACACACACACACACACAGCTTAGCCCCATACTGTGTTCCTCTCCTCCTCACACACATCCAGTTTCTTTTGAAAACTTCTCTTTCATATTTACACAATTCATTTAGCTCTTACATGTCTGGAGTTATAACTATTGTTTTGTTAGACTGTTTAAAAGTAGTTGTGTAGTTACATGATTATTTGTACAGTTACATAATGAACTACACCAACACTCTGGATCAACAGGCTCAAGTCTGTTTATCTGATTTGAAACAAGAAACAAACCCAAATCTTAAAAACATGTCTCCTCTTCTGCAACAATCTTCTACTGTTTAGCTCTGAGGAACAGTATGGAGCCCCACAGCTGACATCCTGTATCAATAAAAATAATGCGTGGCCATGACTTAGTAAGGCATGGGAACAAGATAATTATGTCATGGAAAGACATAGTAAGGCGTGGGAATGAGATCCGAATGTGTGGCCACGACTTAATAAGGTGTGGGGATGAGATCCTAATGTGAGGCCACGACTTAGTAAGGCATGGGCATGAAATACTAATGCATGGCCACAACTTAGTAAGGCGTGGGAATGAGATTTTAATACGTGGCCCGACTTAGTAAGGCATGGGAATGAAATGCAAATGTGTGACCACAACTTAGTAAGGTGTGGGAATGAGATTCTGAAGCATGGCCATGACTTAGTAAGGCATGGGAATGAGATTTTAATACGTGGCCACGACTTAGTAAGGCATGAGAATGAGATTCTAATGCATGGCCATGACTTAGTAAGGTGTGGGAATGAGATTCAAATGCGTGGCCACGACTTAGTAAGGTGATAAGGTATTGTTGTGAAACTCACAACAATTAGATTAGAGATTAGATTTCTTTACAGTGATGGTGATAGGAACCAAAGATGATGATGACTACAACACAAATATGGCCATTCTATTTATTATGCAAAACAAAAAACAGTGAAGCTACATTATTTTGTTTAACAGCACCCTTTACGTCTCCGCTATAAATAGATAAAAAAAAAAAAAGACCACAAGGTAGATCTCAAATCTACCATTAAACAATCTTCAGGCAATGTATTTGTAGCTGTTTCATGTGAGGGAGATTTTAGAGGTATTAAACCAGATGTGTAGTTCTTTTCACCAACACTGTGAACAATACTGACTCTGTAAGTTTCTCTAGAACTGAGCATTTCACACCAAGCCACTCTGACTGACTTTGTATGCATCTTAATAATTTAATAACACAGATTTTTTTTTTCAATAAAAGTTGTGAATACTGTGATGACATTCTTTTACAATGGCTTCAAATATGGCTCAGCCAGTCAGATTTTAGAACTGCATCTGCTTTATAATCTTTTAATCAGATCTGCTCTGAACAGATGAAGTTGTTTAGGAAAACTCTGGCCTGCAGCTTCTGGAGTGAGGATGAGGCCGTATCAGATAAACTGAGTTTGACGTTTCACCAGCCCTGTAACCGTACTGCACAGAGCTCTCTCCTGATAGTCCTCAAGAATATTTTACAAGACAGAGTTTCCTGCTTTTCGAGGTTAGATTACATTAACATTCAGCTCCAGGTGATACAGGGTTGTTATGAAGGTGCTTTTTTCAGCGTTTTTTGTCTGAAGCCTGAAACACAGAGATAACAACAGGAAGACAGCAAAATGTGTATTTTCCTACCTTCCATTTATCAGGTATGTGTGTGTGTGTGTTTTTTGGAATTCCTCAGCTTGTGTGATCTGCATGATCTTTGTAGTTCTGCTTCATTCATCAGCAGACTCATGAGCTGTGTTTAGAGAGAGAGAGGATGAAAGGGCCTCAGAGGAAGTAAAAGGGAAATGAATAAGGTATATATGTATGAGTGAGCGTGTATATATGTGTGTGTGTGGATCAGGTTTATGCCACATTGTGGGGACCAAAACCTGTTCATACACTCATGTTGTGCAGACCACAAGTTGGTCCCCACAATGTAAATGAATACATTTTAAGGTGAGGTTAAGGTTAACATTAGGGTTAGGGTTAGGATTAGGGTTAGGGTTAGGCTAATAGCAGTTTTGGTTAAGGTTTGAGCAAGTCCTCAGAAGATGAATGGAAATCTATGTAATAGCCCCACAGTGTGTGCGCGCGCGTGTGGGTGTGTGTGTGTGATGTGAGGACCTCAATTGGTTAGTAGATTATGACAGTGATATCAAAGGTTAATTTTCAGTCAAAGCAGTGATCAAGTTGTTCAGCATCAGTAAATGATTCAGTAAATAATTTAACAGAAGATTAAAGAAGCCTCAATAACTAAATATAATATTTTTGTCAGTATTTAGTTTTTCTACCCTTTGTGTTTATTTCAGCTTCCAATCTTTTCAAGAGACTTGCGTTCAGTTTTTTCAAAGAAATTTGCAGGGATATTTTTCCAAAGTTCTTCAAAGTTGGTAAATCAAAGGTAGGTTGGTAAAGACAGAAGTAAATCAAGTGCCACTCAATGCCAGAGTCTAAACCACTGAATGCGTTTGGGTTACTTGGATAATGAGAAGCTGAAAATGCAACCAATGTCTAACTCTGAACTTTGAAGGTGTGGAAAAGTATCCCTTTGAAAAGAATGGAAGCTGTAAAACAGGCCAAGCATGGAAACATTATAAAAAAATGACATTATATTTAGTTCTCGTAGTTGTTCTGGGTCAGTTTTTGCTAAATATGCGTTTTCTGTTTTTTTCCTGATGCGAAAAAATTAATAACTTGAATTTAATGGCCCTCTTGACTGGAAATTAAATAAATGAGGAGTGTTCTCTGACTATTCCACAGCACTGTATTTAGTTGTTCTTTAGAATAATATTAAACTCTTTTACTAGTGCAATGAAAATGTACACTTTGGCAACATGAAGGTAGTGCATGTTTTCCCATGAAATGTTTTCCTCAATTTCTGAACATTTCCATTAGCTTTTCAACCAACACAGTTTGGAGAACTTCATGCAACACACAAATCCTTTGTGACTTGTAAACTAAAGTGAACATGATTTTGAAAATCTTGCAAATTCTACTGCAGTTCAGTTCTGCTGCATGTCCTGTATTAGTTTTAAACCTCAGCTGCACCATGAAGAGAGAGAGAGAGAGAGAGAGAGAGAGAGAGAGAGAAATATGAATGTGTACATAAAGGGTGCAGATGGCCTTCCAGATAAACAGATACACACTTAACACATTTCCTGACAGACAATAAACAAATGAAACCTCCTGTTAGCTGACGACAAAGAGAGAGAGACAAATACATCAGAAACCAGTATTCAGCAAGATGATGCTACTTGTCTGCATAATTATTTAGCAATTAGGTCTATAGGATATTGTAAATTCTGTCAATTACTGGAACATCAGATTTTGCTCTAAAATCCATTATGCCTAACCAATATGAATATTATAAATGATATTTTCTAAGTTGTATTGACTCCACACACCCTGTCTTGTCTCCAGGCTTTTTGTTTAATTGCTGTTTTAAAACATTAGGTTATGAAAAGGTACAAATATTTACTTTTTACCTGGAAAAACTTCATCTGTACACAATTGGACCTTAAAACCACTGTTTTACCTTTGAGAGTACTTTTACATTGTTTGTACCTTGACGAATGAAAAATGTACCTGCACAGAACCTTTATTTCTAACAGTGTAGGGTGGTACATATATTTACAGCATCCAGAACGACTAAAAAGTGCTTTGTTGTCTATTCAGAGAGAGAATTCAGAGTATCTT
This sequence comes from Colossoma macropomum, assembly GCF_904425465.1. NCBI lineage: Eukaryota > Metazoa > Chordata > Actinopteri > Characiformes > Serrasalmidae > Colossoma > Colossoma macropomum. The sequence continues at coordinate 6,197,652 of NW_023494802.1, forward strand.
TGCTAGTTACAAACAGGTTAGAGAGAAAGCTGGTCCTGAGCTCAGATATTGCTGGAAACAATAGCCCATGTTGATACCTAGAGAAAAAGAAACAGAATCAATCATTTAATACATTTCAATAAGTGCTGTTAAATCCCTGTTTGTCCCTATAACAGCCTTCACTCTTCTGGGAATGCTCTCCATAAGGTTTTGAAGTGTATAATTCAGTGTTTAACGTGGGACATGAAGGCTTGGCTCTCAATCGACGTTCCAGTTGATCCCAAAGGTGTCCAGTGGGTTGAGGTGAGAACTTTGTGCAGGCCACTGGAGTTCAACATGTCTTTATGCACCTCACCTTGTGCATAGGAGCACAGTCATGGTGGAACAGGAAGAGGCTTTTCCCAAACGTTTGCTGCAAAGTTGAAAACATAATTATCTAAACTGTGTATGTATGCTGTAGCATTAACATTCTCCATCACTGAAACTAAGGGGCTCAAACCCTAAATAAAAGCCCCAGATCATTATCTCATTACCCCTCCTCTACCAAACTTTACTTTTGGAACAATGCATTTCAGTAGGTAGCCATCTCCTGGCATCTGCCAAAGACAGATTCTTCTATTTGACTGCCAGATTGTGAAACATGATTTATCACTCCTGAGAACATGTTTCCACTGCTACAGAGTCCAGTGGCAGCGTGCTTTACACCACTCCAGCCGATGAACTGGCATTGCGCATAATAATCTTAGGCTTGTTTGCAGCTTCTCGGCCATCGAAACTCACTTCATGAAGCTCCTGACACACAGTTCCTGTGCTGATGTTGCTTCCAAAAACAATGTGTGCATGATTTTACACACCAGTTAGCAAAGGGTACAGATGAAATACCTGAACTCAATAAGTAGGAGGATTGTCCACTTTGGCTGTAGAATGTGTGTTTGTTTCCCCAAAGGAAAAATGTGTAACTTAAGACCATAATTGCTCCTTGGAGGGTACATTTACATTGTTTGTAGTTTGATGAAGAAAATGTACTGGTGCAGTAGCCTTTTTTCTGGTCTTTTTTGTTGTTATCGTCCTTATATTAACTAATATTTTGTTGTTATAATCTTTGTGATAGGATATGTTGCATTGCTGTTATAAAGCCAATGCTTACTCTCAGCTCGGCAGTCTTTGACCCACTCACTATATGTTTGGTTGTGGAAAATAGCACTGAATTCTAACATTTTCTGTCAAAGATACATTACTAGGGATTTCTACCAATGCTTATAAATTTCACCTTATTTTATGAACCAAATGGTATGTTGTTCATTTCTTGTAGTAAATATTACACTGGAGGTAGTTCTGAAACCATTATCTGTCCTTAAACTCCTGATTCTGCTTGAAGTGCAAGTAGAGAGAGAGAGAGAGAGAGAGAGAGAGAGATAGAGTCTTAAAGAGAGTCTTTAAGTGTGTATTTGTGTGCATAATGAGCTGCAGCAGTGACTGATAAGCGCTCACCTCAACACCTCGTTTAACTATCCCTACAACCCCCTACAATCCTCATATGCACACAGACACATACACACTAGGGACCACTTTTTCTTCTCTGTGTTCTTTCCTGTAGAAACATCCTCCTGAAGGCTTTACTCCCCCACTCTGTTTCAGAGACGGATGATGTCCCCTTGCATCACTGCTACAACCTAATTACACAAACCTGATCTTTCACTTTTTTGCATTCCACAGAAACCAGAAAAGTTGATGTGTGTGTTTGAAAACATTTTATGGAGAGAAATGACCTTTTTTCTCGTTCTGACATGATGTAGCTATGAAGCCCAGAGCTGTGGAGGATGAAACGTCTGGAAAGAGAAAGACTGTATTAGTTAATGTATTTCTGTGTTCTGCATGTTCGTTTTTGCACATTTTCAGGAATAATGCCCTGACTTTATTCAACTACCAGAGAAGAAGACCAGCAAAATGCTCCTGACTTTGTAGAGGTTTTTTTTTAACTAAATCTCCATTTAATTTTGATTACTCCATTATTGAAACTTTATAAAAAAAACTTTATTAACTCCATTCATCATGTGATCTTAACACAATGCAAAGGGAGTTTTCAAGTAATGCAAGAAAGTAAAAAACTGACAAAACAGAAATGACATTTCCATTTTTTTGCGCAACATTGATGATACATACGTAATACAATTGGTTCACATTATTATTACATATAGGTGCTCACATACCATCCATGTAAAAAATAGGTATCAATTTTACCAATTTTTAATTTTTCTACATCATTTATGTATGTGTGTATGTGTGTGTGTGTATATATATATATATATATATATATATATATATATATATGCATACACAAACATACACATACATATAAATATAAATATATAGTATATGTATACATAAGTACATGGGTCACATTATCATTACATTACATATAGCATGTTGGTTTTCATGTTGTCATAGTTGCGTGTGTGGGGGCGGATGACTTGCAGAGTGTGTTCTGGATGAGGAGGCAGGCATGTGTAATATCATTACCGTAGGAGTTGTAGATTTTGAACATTCAAGCCTGTCTTCACATCCCTCTGTCCAGCTAATATCAGCCTCCTCTCGTCCTGGGCTGCTCCTCGGCCGGCTCCAGCCTGGTAATCCTCCTGTTTATCGGCTCCAGGCCCGGATCTGTGCTACAGCGGCCCAGAGAGAGGCCCTCTGAGACCAGCCAGTATCAGAGCTTCTTTGAGGCGGAGGTCAGAGCCAACCTCCAACCCCTGACCACAGACACGCAAGGCTGGAGATAAGAGCTGACGCTGGGGGCGGGTGTGAGGATGTGTGGGTGAAAATTTATGATGTAATTTTAAAGGAATAATCCAGCAGTTTTCACAATTTTTTTTTACAATGTTTTACATTTGAGCTACAAAGCTAATGTGGCTAATGAGGATACTGGATACTTAAGGGCAGACTACACTGACCAGACAAACATGCAAACACAGACCAGCATGAACAAATACAAACATATCATTTGCATGCCATTACTGTATTTGACTGTTGGAAGAACCTAGAATGTTTTCTCCTTATTGGTTTTGTTCTTTTAGAATGTTTGTTCATTGTGCAAACTGCTAATTTCTGACACTTTATGACATAAAAAGTACAGTAGTACATGGCATAGTCAAAGCAAAAAATAGTAGCAGCCATCTTGAACCCTGAAACTTGTTTGTGCTCTTGTCCTTGTTTGAAGATAACCAATGGGGAACAATTAGGGGCTTCTAGACCAACAATGAAGGCTTAATGATTTCTGTCAATTAAAAAAAAATACATTTCTGTAATTTAAATTACGCCTTTAACGTTACACGAGTCAAAAATTATTAGGTCTAAAAAGCAAAAACAACACAAACATACTGAAGTAGTTTTGATGACAATAGTAATTAATTTACTTACTATCCTCGGAAGAAACGTCCCGCACCCAGTTTGACTGTCATCAGATTCATCCCGTTCATCTGCTCGGGGGAAAAGGGCCGAAGCATAACTGACATTACAAAATGTTCTTTTGAATGTAACGTGCAATTATAAAATGAATAGTTCTGGTCCTAAAATCTGATGCGTTCAAAGCCGTTAATCCACGATATATGCACACCTATGACCACTTCACAACAACTGAATTGACGCTGTTGGGGGGGGAAATAAACATTGTGCTGTTAATGGAATAATCTTTGACTTTCAAGCTGCTCACATGGACCACCGAGTGTACTGATGAAGTAAGAACCCATTTTTTGTTTAAACTGAGGGTCTGGCAACTAGAGCTAGGCTGGTTAGCTAGCTAACAGGCTAAAATATAGCTAACAGCCTAGACAACTCCTTATTAATATCACAGGCTTGAATTAAAGTACTTACGATATGATTCACTGTAAGATGGCAGTATAAAAGTCTAAAAATGTCACTTGCATGGATTGGATGCTTCAAATGCCCGTTTTTCAGTCAAAAGTAGTGTTATACCCAGGCTGAATCCCAAACGGCTCTGTAATCCTTAAATATTTCTAAAAAATTTAAATATATTTCTATAAAATAGAAATTCTAGCCTCTACAGCAAAATAGTGCTTCATTTACTAACTATGGATGTGGCTGAGTCACAAATGACTATTCTTCAGCTATATTTTGCCTTGCTGGAGTGTAGGATCCAGTATTTAAATTCCTACATTGTGCACTATGTAGGGAGCAGGGAGCCATTTGAGATTCAGCCCCAGCCTGAGAAGAAGGGCACCAGATTGGTGCTAAATACAACTCGGTGGTAATTCATGAAGTGGCCGAATATACAGTGATGGGCGACTGAATGTTCTCCTCATTCAGCGGTGCATGGTTGCCTGGCAACGATACTGTACTCTAAAGGAACTACATTTCTTGGCGGAGTATGTGTATGTTGGCCACTGTTTTATAAAAGCAATAAGCCACTTGAGGCCATGCATTACTGTGATTTTATTACAGGGAAGGGAGTTTTAGAATAATTCCTTCACAAAACCAAAACCTTCCCTGTGATAAAATCGCACACACACTGCCTCTCGTGGCTTATTGCTTTATTATGCATTCCCACAAGAGAGGTCTCCAAATCCCCAAAACATACGTAATAGAGCTTTAATCTACCTATCCATCCATCCATCCATGCATCTTCTAAGCTGCTTATCCTTCTGGGTTGCAGGGGTGCTGGAGCCTATCTGCTTTAATCTAGAAGTTCTAAAAAATCTAGGGGTGCTAGCAGAAATTAGCATAATCATAGAGATGTTTTTGAAATTCCTGGCCTGAACTGAATTATAGCTCTAACTGTCACTGTTCACCACTGTAGATAAAAAGTATATCATACAGTGTTAGAAAGTGAGTCTATTTGACATGACTTTACATACACTTTAAAGGGTGTGATGATTTGAGGCATGCAAATTACACAATGCTAATTGCTGATCAACTAAAAGCACCCGTTACATATTAGCTAGATTAGCCTCATGGCTTGAGTGCAAAACTAAGAAAAAGCAAACTTCAGACACCAAACACTTCTTGGCTGATGGACTACACTTAGGGAAAAAACTGTGAAAAAAGTTTTGGCTGAAATATTCGTTTAAGAGGAGTGAAAAAAAGTTTCACACCAAGTCCTTCACTTCGCCCCTCTCATTCCCTTCTATCTGAGAAATGATCTTAATTCCTGTTTATAGATTTAAACAGTGGTGTCATTCTTGTCAAACAGAGTGACGAGAGTGTGATGTTGGTGTGTGTGTGCATGTCGCAGATGTGGGATTACGACACCCGAGCACATGGCCAACTCTCTTCCTCTCATTATCTGTCTCTAATGGGCTGTCTGGCAGGAGCAGAGCTACCGCTGCAGCAACAGATCCTGCTAGAGTTATGATACAGTACAATGAGAGCAGCGCTGCAGCCAAGTCAAGCCAAGTCTTTACACACATCAAGAAAGATGCAGTGGGGAACCTTCAGGGCCTTCTAGGCCTTCAGAGAAGGCCGAATGATTTCTGTGAAAAGAAGACATGTCTGTAATTTTCTTTTTTTAATATAATCATCGTGATGCAGTTAAATTCTACAAGTACTGTAGTAATACTATTATTGGACTGTCAAAAGCGTAAAGCACCCAAATAAAAATGTACAAATCAGAATTTTTTCTCTATGGTATCTAGGTAGATACAGCCAAACAAGCTCTCTCATTGATTAGGCCTTCAGGAGCTGACCTGAAGTCCTAGTGTATGAGATCAATCATGATTAGGAAGTGACAGTGGAACCAGACAATCATGTTTTAGTCAGTGCAGGCGTCTGTGAGCTGATGTAATAGAACTGGCGGTTGGTGCTTTCCTCCGAGCGTGTTCATCTGTCCAATGACGTTGCGTTAGTGGCAGTTCCAAAAGATGCGGTGGCACTTCACAGTTCTCGGAGGAAGCCTGTGCTAGCTTTTGCCCTCCTAGTGCTGGTAGTATTGTGTAACTTTGGGAGTCCTAACTAGTGGGTGGAATTGGATATGAGTGAATTGGGGAGAAAATTGGAAAAAAAAAAATCATTTCTTACTCACATTTATTATTTATCTGCTACACTGAGATAGCTATAATGGCTAGCTAGTGCTAAAATGATAACTGGTAAAAGCTTTCATTTTAAATGTGACATAATCATGGCAGTCAATATCCTACAAACTAGGGCTAGCTAAGTAAGTTATGGCCAGCATTTTTCAATGCCCATCTGCTCGGATATGTCCTCATGCTCCTTAAGTAGATTTTTTATTCTTGTCTTCTCACTGCCACCTTGTTTTTTTCATTCTCGCTGCTGCTGCCCAGTTTTTACCACTGCTGTCCATTATCACCTGATTCACGTATAAAAACGATTACGTCAGTAATTCAAAAAACAGTAATCAACTCTGAAGAGCAGTGCACGTTGTGTAAGCCAGTACCAGATTCACACTGTTATGCTGAATATGATACGCTAATCTGTCAAGGCTGATGTTAACTTCTATTTAAAGATCTGTTGCTCCTGAAATAGAGCAGCAGTTACATTCTGGTGCCCGTACAGGTGTCTGAATACTACTAAGTATAAGTGCTACATTATTTAAGACGGAACAGGAAACGTGAATACGAAGCTAACTTCAGATTCATCTAATCTCTAACTACTGTACGAGACTGGTGGGGGCTGCTTGTTTAACCCTTAAATTACTACAGTTATACGCTTAGATATAATATTTACAGTTTATCTGAGCGTTCTTGTACAGAAAGGTGTGAGATTATACATGTGCTCATAGTAACTGCCTCAAAACGCTATGAGCCCACTAGGAATTCTCCTGACTCTCCCAATTATGTACTCCAGCATTTCTATTTGTTATTTTCTTTCATTTTATTAAATAATCAATAATCAATCAATCCATTTGTATTTATTTATGCATTTTTATTTATGTATCTAATTGATTAACTAATACAAACTTTGACTCTGTAGCTAAATCAGTTTGTTATTACAAATGAAGTGTAGAACGTTGCATATTGTTTGTACTTATAGTTTTTTTAGACTTTTTGGAGGCCATTCAGGCACAACTCAGTGACATGCATCTAGTGTTTTAGTGTCACTTGCATTTAGTGCATTGCATTAAAGTTCAATTTTAGACAATACAACGTTGAATTGAGACACAGTCTGGAAAACTGGAACTGGCAAAAAAAAATATACAATATGTATATATATATATATATATATATATATATATATATATATATCGCAGTGGCATCCTAAAAGCTTTTCACATGAGCCAGAGGTTTCACTCATTTATTATGCTATAGAGAACTCTGTCTTGTTCAGATAGCGTAGCTCACCAGGCTCTGCATTTGGATGGATGGAAAGTTGTTGGACTGGGAGCAAGGCTGAACAGGAAATGAGTTTGGAGTTGTACGTTGTAATATCCTCGGTGCTCTATGCTTTTATCCCTGGGCGATAGCGTTCTGTCTATGGGAATGTAATGACTTTGTTTAATAGACTGCCTTGGCATCGTGTGTATGTTGATATGACAGTCCCAAGTGAGTGACTCCCACAGTCACATGTTCAAAGATAGCATCCCATCCACTTTTTCTGAGCAAAAAGCAGACTGATAGGAACCAGAATGGAGTCATTAATGAGCTCATCTCTTCCGCTCACTCTGTCTGTTTCACTCTCTCACTCTTGTATATGGTATATAGTTTCAGGCACCTGGACTGTGCAAGTGTCTGTGTGTGAGCGCGTGCACTTGTTTTTGTAAATTTTTTAGGACAGAAAATTCTTCAAAACCATGTCTTTTTGGTTACTAAAGCTGTGATTTAGATTAGGTTTTGGTTTATTGCAATAGATACAGTTCTGTGCAAAATGCATTATTTAAAACCAGTTATCTTGGCAAAGTTCATATTTGCTAGGAAAATTGCAATATATTATTAGAATAAATGCAAATAAAGATAAATACAGTAAAAAGTAGCAAAAATATATTGAACAAAGTTTGGTTTCAGATTTCTCCTTGAGGCTCCCACCCATCACATGGATTTAATAAACTGCACCAATAGCACACTTGATTTAACATAATGAAGTATTGATTAAGCAAGCCAGGTATTGGGCTGCCATGAGGAAAGGTTTGGTTATATGACACTGTGACATTCGTAAAAATCATTCATTGTATTAATTTGATTTGTATTTATTGTAAAATAAGAATTTGTGTGAGCAAATAAAGACTTACTGACCAGATAAACAATTTTTTATTTCTAATTTTCTCAGATGCCTATATATATATATATATATATATATATAGGCATATATACAGATATATATATATGTATATATATATATATATATATATATATATATACAAAACAAACAACATACGACATACAAAACATTTGGGCATATGAGGTTTTGTTGCAACAGAGACAATAAATACAATACATATGGGACACATATAATACATATATATAACACATATGTACAGGTATATATAAAACATTTTGGACATTGTACATAGCAGTTATCTAGGATAGAAGTGTGTGTTTTTGCATGTAATAACACCATTTGTCATTAGAATAAATGACAAATGGACCCACATGTGCGTCCAAACGTTTATTACACATTTCTGCATCCTAAGAATAACTTAGGTTTGCATTGTAGTCCCAGTAGGATGTAATAAGTCTGAGATGGTGTTAAATGTAATTTTTTCAGGTGCTAAGACTTTTGCACAGTTCTGTTTATATAATGCATTTAGGATACATGTTTGACCCCATGTCCTGACACTGTACGAAAACGAGTGTCTGTGTGTGTGTGCGGGTGAGGAATGTGAGCGATGAGCGGAGGTACAGACGGCCGAGTGAACTGAAAGTCGTTTATTTCTGGATGAGTGGGGATGGAGTGTAAATAATCTCAGTCCTACATTATAGATTAATCAGACACTCAGCTGGATCTCACACACCACGCTTCGCTCCAGAACATAAACACAACTTTAGGATGAACCCACATCTGTGTGGGTGTGTGAGAGAGAGCCAGCTAGCTGTGAGAGAGAGATAGACTACACACCAGCAGCTTTCAACAACATTGTCACAACCGCCCTGCTCATGCTCTGCCCACTAAGGCGTCCTTTCATAGCAACTGTTGTGGGGTTCGACAAGCTATGTAGAAAGTGGGCAAAAATCCAATTCAGTCCAAAAACAAGTAAGAATACATGAATTCAGAGTTGATTATTAATTTTATCTTTCATAGTGTTATATTCTCACATAGAAAATTATATTTATTTTGAATCTGTGTGAATTCACTGTAAAATTACAGTAAATTACTTGCACCTAACAACTAAAAAGTAATGCTCAGTAGCCAGTAATATGAAAAATTGACATCAATTTTCTTTAGAGCTATATCTATGTTATTTCTTTAAATAATAAAAAATGCAATAAAATAAAACAGTGTTAATATACATATTTATTCACAGTGTTTTGACTGTATATTCGCAGAATATCTCAAGTAAGCATTTTAACATTAACGGATATATTTACTGTTGTTTACAAGCCGCTTCATGCGAGTCCGAATCAGGTCTCGAGTCACTGGGGTTGGAATCCGAGTCGAGTCTCAAGTCTTTAGTAGAGATTTTTAGTTTAGTCTCATTACCAGCTTTGCAGCTTTGCATCTGGATCTGCAGGTTTAGATCATGAGCCAAACGAAAGGTTTTATTCATTTACCACATGAATGTTGCCACTATTAATCCAATTTTTTTCTCAGGCTGAAATTTCACATGGCTTTAGTCTTGAGTTCAAGTTGGGCCATGAGTAATTTAACCCCTTACAAAGCCATGGACCTGCCAGCAGGCCCAATGTTTTATTACTCACTTCTATACCCGAAGAAAAGCTCCATTAGTTTGCACTGAAGTCCTTGTAGTGAATTAATAAGAATAATAAGTCTAAGTATGTAATAAGCCATGTTTAGGCATTAAGGCTGAGTCAAGTGCCAAGTCAGTCATGCAACTCAAGTGCAACACCTCTAGTTTCCAACCTGCCTAGTTTTGATTAGCTACCACAACCTGGTAGTGAAGTATTTCCAACGGAAACTTGACATTATGTAGCAACTCTAAGCGAAGTGTGTTACAGTCTCTCATTAGGTTAAATGGGATTTTTTGTAAATGTTCTATAAAGCTTGTAGCAACAGTCACAAAAGAATGCATTTGTGGACGGAGGTCAATTCCAGTAGTAGAGATCCATTTAGTTTGAGAGAGAAATTGTACTTGACCCTTTTACACTTTTCTTTTCTGAAAAACACTTCCCATCCAGCTTTTTTGTCACCTCCCTAAGGGTCAGCAGCACAGCAGGACATTCAGACATTCCTTGTGTGGACACTGACCTTGGCAATGAGCAGTTCCTATGCAAGGGAGTACCCTACACAAACACACACAGGGTGCAGCTGTAAAGCATCTTGATAACATCCGACAACCGATCCATTCGAACTCCTTCTTCACTCCTCCTCCCTGTCCTGAGTGCATGTCCCTTCTGAAACCTTCACTGGCCTGAGTCACACACACTCTCTCCAAACCTCTGGCACACTAATCTCACTCTACAGTGCAATGTTTATGTTAACCCCTGAATCTTGCAGCATTCGTACACTTCAATTATTCACTCTCATAACTACATAACTTATATATTAGTTTCATAGTAGTTAGGGAAGCATTTATAGTAGTTATAAGAGAGAGTCTTTTGATTAATAACTGAATAACATGGTGTTAAGCATTTATAAAAACATACAACTTAGTTGAAATCTTAATACAACAAAATTTGGCTTTTACATTTTATTGCTGTCACACAAAAATCTCATAACTCCATTTTTCTTTTTTTATTTTGAAAAAGCCAGCTGTCCTTTATACTGTGTAAACATTTCATGATGAATGGAACAACAGAAATGGTCCAAAATTACTTTCACTCACAATAAACTTAAGAGCATTTTTCCTTCTCCACCAACGTTACCATTTCAGAAGTAGCCTACAAGATGACAGTGATAATTTATTTATGGGTTAAATCTGCATTTTCTCTTACAGGAGACAGCAGTGTGGGAAATATGGAGATGGCTGATGTAGGAAAATGTGTGCAGATGATCTCCTGCACACTTATCAGTGAGCACGTTTACATGCACTCCGATAACTGCAGAAAATCAGATTTTGTCAGTAATCTGATCAAGTTTACATGCACTTGAGTAATCAGATAATAGGAAAACTCTGGGTTTATAAACCCAGGCAAATAAACTCACAGAATAAAACATGACATAAATGCAATGTAAAACTTCATGCCATGCCTTTTTTTAAGAAACAAACTTCATCAAGCATGTAGTTTGTTTCAGCATTGCTTCAAAAGTGTTTTGCTGCCATCTCACAGCAACGCTGCTTGCTTATACCCGGTACCACGGTCTGTTTTTTTAAACCTGCGCAGACTGAGAAATCTGAAAGAAATCGGAGCACTGAGAAATCTGATTACTAAGCTAAAATCCAGCTCCCTTTATCAGATTTCTAAACTGTACTCTGATCTAAGAAATTAGAACATGCTGTTTACATGACCATTTGAATAATCAGATAACTGCAGAAATCAAATTATGATCGGATTACTGAGTGCATGTAAACACACTCACTGTTCCTCAATAAATGAAACCACCAGATGACAGAGTGAAAGATGAAATGAACACGTTTCGTCTACTACATTTCTACAATGTGCTGTCTGTTCTACAGTCAGAGCACACCAACTACTCAACAAGCACCAACAAACCAAAGGAAAGGCTGGAGTGCCATACCTGTATGTGATTGTGAAGACACCCACAGCATTCCCCAACAAACACAAGCATTCTGATGTTGGCAGATCTTTTAGAACAGTTAATAAACAAACTCCTAAATCAAATGAACCAGTGTGAATAGGGGAGAACATTCTACTACAATGTGAACATTCAAGAACAGTGAGAGAGAGAGAGAGAAGTTAGAAGCCATTCTAGACCAATGGCATAAATGGGGAGAATGTTCTAGAAGAGTGTGATTAGGGGAAATAACCTTCTAGAACAGTGTGAAAACTCTACAGCAGTGAGAGAGCATTTAAAACAGCAAGAATAGGAGGCATTCGACAAGAGTTTGAATGGTGAAAACATTCTAGAACAGAGTGGTTGAGGAAAGAGCAACAGAGGAGGAAGACGTCCTAGAACAGTGTGAACTGGGGAGAACATTCCAGAACAGTGTGTAAGGGGGAAAACATTCTAGAGCAGTGTAAATGGGGGAACATACCAGAACATGGGGGAGAGCAATGGGGGAGAGCATCCTAGAACAGCGTGAATGGGAGAAAACATACTAAAACTATGTGAAAGGAGAGAACGTTTTAGAACAGTGTGAATAGGGAGAACATGGGGGGGGGGTTATTGCAGAAACTGACTGGGGAGAATATCTATCGCTAAATGTGTTTTAAAAAGTGGACTGCAGTCTCTAAATGTACACCAACAGGTTAAATGTATCTCAAAAAGTCTACACTGTGTGACTTTTACTGGTCACTTTAGTAGTCTGTATGAAACATCCCTGCTAACATGACTTAGTCTCTTTAATGCACTTGGCACCATAACCTGCTTTCTGATAGAAGAAGACTGTTTTCACTATGCTTTTTTTTTGCTATTAGCTTCCATACACACACACATTTTCGTACATCGCTTATCCATCTGGTTTGGAAACACTCTGGACAGGTCGCCAGTCCATTGCAGGGCAGACACACAGACATACACATTCACACCTAGGGGCAATTTAGCATGTCCAATTGGCCCTGACTGCATGTCTTTGGACTGTGGGAGCAAAACTGGAACACCCAGAGGAAACCCACACAGACACGGGGAGAACATGCAAACTTCAGCAGAAGGGGACCTGGTCACCTGGCCGGGGAACAGAACCTAGACCCTTCTTACTGTGAGGTGACAGCACTACCCACTGCACCACAACAGATTTTTCTTCTGATGTATTTATTTGTACATGGTTCATGCCGTTTTACTGTTTACACAGTAACACAAAAGCATCATTGGGTCCATGAAAGACACCTTATAAATAAATGGATAATAATAATAACAACAACAACAATAATAACAATAATAGCAATAGTAATAATAATTATTAGTAGTAGTTTGTGGTAGCAGTACACAGATTTAAAAGATGGTTCTTCAAGGGTTCTAAAATAAAGACAATAATTCTATATAGAACCATGAACACTTCAAGAAAAAGAGTTCTTCTACTGTAACAAGCTTGACATCATAACAAAAGAAGCAAAACCTTTTTCAAAGTTCTATATAAAACCATCTATAGTACATCAACCACCAATCTCAGGAACCTTTTCACAATGCAAAGAACCCCTTAATCATGCACTCATGAGTGTTCATGGTTCTACATAGAACCATTGTCTTTACTAAGGAACCCTTGAAGAACCATCTATTTTAACAGTGTAGAAGTAGTCAGTAGTCAGTAGTGAGTAGTTAGTAGTTGTGGTAGTTGTCTTTTTAGCTGTTGTAAAACACATTTCAGTTGGTTAAAGATTGTTTCTTCTGTAAACAGTTACTGTTTTTTCTATTTCATTATGTAACAAATATCAATGAGTTTATTAAAATTAATTGGTGTTTATTAAACACATGCTGCTTCTTTGAGTCTTTTCAGCCAGCACAGAAATTTTCTCCGATGCTTTTCTTGTCTGTAGTCTTTTATTTTGCTGTTTTCTTCTTTTTCCTTTTTATTTTTCTCCTCCTTCTTCTTCTTCTTCTGCTTCTGGAGTTCTTCCATCTGCCTTTTCTGCAGCTTTTTCAATTCTTTCTTTTCCTTGCTGGTCAGCATGCTGTCGCTCGGGCACTGGCACACTTTACTCAGCAGCTTCTCTCTCCTCTCTTCTTCTTTCTCAGCATTTCCAGCTCCTCGCTCTTCTGTCTAATCTCTCTATCAGTTTTATTAATCTCTTCATCTAGGTATGTCTCTCGCTGCATTTCCACTGCACTTTTTATCGTTTATCACTGAGAAACTTGATGTTATAAACTGAACTATATAAATATATATGGCCTGGGCCTGGGTACATTCAGCACTCCAGATCAATCCATTTGTTGTGCACCTGTACAGACAAAAAGTCGCTAGGCCAGTTTAATTCTCATTCATTCTTCACTATTCAGCGACCATCGCGCCTCCAATTTCCCAACTCACAATCATTTCTGACCTCCAACTGACCTTTGGTTGCCATGGTTTCACACGCCAAGCACAAATCCGACGCGTTCCAGCTACAATTATAAAAATACTTGTGAGAAATCGCCTGTGTGCTTATTTTTTTATTTAATCTCTGGGTCTGTGCAGTCAGTATGTGAGGAAAACAGTATTTGGTCTTTGCGGTGACTGTTTGCAGCGAAAGCACCGCCGCCATTAATCCATCTCTTGTTGGAACAATTATCTAGGAACCAAAACCGGACCGTAGTGTTTCACAGTGGCGGAGATAAAGCGCGTACTGAGCGTGTAGACCACTGTAGTTGTGTCGTCATTTTATAGTAGGTACCACGCGCTTTTGCCCATATTAGGAACTTCGGGTCTAAGCTGGATTTCTCTATAGCCTGTGGTTAATACAAATATTCAGAACTCGATACGTTTTGTCCTATAAACATTCTTCGCTCGAATACCACTGGATCCTCTCACTTATGAGATCGTTAAAGAGTTGAAATATGAATATATTATGTAAGCTAATGCTGCGCACAATTGATGTCATCAGCCTGGCAGCCTCCTTAAAAACAGCGTAAACCAGCACACTTTGCCAGTGTGGTAGTGTGTTTCCATCTAGCTTACAGACTGAGGGCAGATAAAAATAAGTCAGAACAAAGGAAGCAGGTTTCCAGTTCTCTGTTCTTCATCTGATACTCACTGAAACACAACAGACTTTTCCGTTATGTGCATAGCTTGATTTGAAAAGCTCTACAAACTTACCTGCACTCAGGCTAATTCAGTACAGACTCAGCTTAATATCACTGCTCACCCCCTGATAAACTGATTTAGACTATCAGAATATTCTAATTATTATTTTAATACTGGTAACATTTTCTGAGGATATTTTCTCAGGACATTTGCCAGCTTGTTCGACATTCTGAACTGCTGCACCATTTAAGGAGGAATGGGAAAATTTGAACAAGCAGCTGGCGAAAAAGAAGCTGACTTCAGCTTCATGGAGAGTTGAAATGTGAGGAGGTTTCTCTATTTATACTTGACAGCTGAGTATCATTAACTTATTTCTGCTGTTTCACAAAACCAACAGGTCAGTATTGTTTTGCCCCATTTGCTAATGTTTGTGATAGCTAATCACAACTGCTGCACCATTTAAGGTTGAACAGGAAAACTTAAAAAAGAGGTTCAATTCAGCGCCTTGTAGTTTTCACTTTGTTTTGATAAGAAGTTTTAGGCTATCAGAATGTCAAAATGTCATACATATATACATATATATGCGCTACAGTAGAACTAATTTTGATACGGTTGCACAACTTGCTAGAACACCACCACAGCCTGCCTCACTTTAATGTAGCTTAGTGACATCAAATTGATGCGCAGTAGCTTTAGCTTTTTGTAGCAATATTATTATTAAGGCTCTTTAACAACCTCGATTTAACAAAAAGAAGAACTCTCAGCTCGGCCAATCATATCAGATCTCGTAAGTTGTGAGCCAATCACATCAGACCTTGTATGTTGTAGGCCAGTCATATCAGACCCAGTGGAGGGTCTCAGCTTTTACTCGCTGGTGACAGCTGCTGCAGCTGTGACAGGATTTTGGCTAAAAGCTCATTAAGATAAACATTAGACTTTATTCAGAATCTCTAACACTCAGAGTGGAACAGTAAGCAGTCACAGAGTGTAAATTTTTTTCACCTACAGTATAGAACTGTAGAAAATGATGATATAAGGTTTTTAATCGGTTGCTTGTTGACTGACTTTGGGATTACGTGAGGCAAAGAACAGAGTTTAGGCTCACACTAACATTAGCTTGCTCGCTGACAAGCCAACTTGTTTAAGAACTTGAAGAAACCTCTCTTTATAGTGAGAGTTTCAGAGTGTGAACGAGCAACAGAGATAGAAATAACATCATTGACAGCTCTTTATATTTTTGTTGTTATATTTCTCTTCAGTATTTGGAAAAATTGACACCAGTGTGTAAAGGTCATACAGTGTTGATCATAACGCAGTTTTATATCCCTCAGTTCCTCAACCTGCACTGTTAGAAATGAAACTGTTCCTTAAAACCACTGTTGTACCTTTGAGGGTACATTTACATTGTTTGTACCTTGATGAATGAAAAATGTATTTTTTCCAGTGTAAAAACGTACATATTTGTATCTTTTCACAACCTAATATTTTAAAACAGGACAATAAAATAAAAGCCTGGAGACGAGACGGGGTGTGTAGAGTCAATATAACTTAGAAAATATAATTTCAGTGGATTATGATACAATTATGTTCTCTGACTAAAGGTACTGAGATGAACCCTTGAGGGTCCCACCCCAGTGACAAGAGGGACACTGCCCTAGTGACAGTTTAGTACCTTTTTTCTGAGAATGTGTAGATGGAAATTAAGGCAAGTCAGATGAAAAAATGTATACAAGTTGAAAATGACTAATATCTCATTATCTGTTTGTGAGTTTAATAAAATAATGTTTTACTTAACACAGGAAGAGAGGGTGAGAAAGAGGCTGAAGGAGATGGAGATTTTTTTTGAGTAAGCTCAAACTAAATTGTTTTTTTTTTGTTCTAACCTAAGATGTAGTGAGTTTTTCCTGTTTAAAAAGGAAGTGCTGTTGACTAAACTACGTCAACTCCAAAAACTTCAAGTTGACCCGACTGTTAACTTTACACAGTGCATTATTGGCAAAATGTGTGTCTGAGATCTCGCACTGCATTATAAATCTCTCTCAAGTGTTTTGTGCTCTTATCCTCCTTGATGAGTTTATTAAACAACTGACCCGAAAACATTTGACACCGGTGCAGCGTGCTTGGATAGTTAGTCAGAGAGCGGTATTTCTTAAAAAGCACATTTTGTGGAAAAGTATGTGTGCTGAGGCAGCAGCAAGATTGAGTGCGTGTTCAGTTGCCAGTTGCTACAGTCAGTCACTCTCCCCATTTAGTGAGTGTCTTTCTGTGTTCTGTGTTCTGTCTGTGTGTGTGTGTGTGTGTGTGTGTGTGTGTGTGTGTGTGTGTTTGCGTGTGTGTACGTGTCTAAATGGGAGTGTGTCTCTGTGGTGTGTGTGTGAGCACACGAGTTCCAGTTTCTTCTCTGGATGCTGGCTTGTTAGTGTCCAGTTTCAATAACCTTTGACCTTGTCAGGCTAATTAGCAAAATCCCCTTAAACCTTGGATAGACTCACATTCTGATGCCCCGTCCACCAGCCTTCCTTCATCATACTGCCATTCATTCAGAATATTAACCTCAAAATCACCCCATCACCTGTTCTTCTACATCACATTCGGATAACAGAAAGATCTTTAATTACTCTTTCTTGAGCTCACTGTAAAAGGAATGCATTCAACACTCATCATTCAAATGTGTACATTATTTCCATACACTCTCAGAAATAAAGGTTGTAAACTGTCACTGGGGCAGTACCCGTCTTGTCACTGGGGTGGGACCCTCAAGAGTATATCTCAATATCTTTAGTCAGGGAACATAATTGTACCATAATCCATTGAAATGATATTGTCTAAGTTGTATTGACTCCACACACCCCGTCTCGTCTCCATTTCTAACAGTGTATGAATAAAATATATTGCATCAACATTGTTATTGTCTGTGTATAACAATATTACTTTTCTGTGAAAAACTCTTGAAAAGCATAAAGAAGAACCAATGAGAGAAACCAAGACTCAGAAGGAAAACCTTTAAAAGCATGAGATAGAAACAGTGAGAGGAACCAAGACCTTGACTTGAGCATAAGGAAGAACCGCTGATAGGAACCAAGACTCAAAAGGAGAAATTCCCGAAAAGTATGAGGAAGAACCCCTGAGAGGAACCAAGACTCAAAAGGAAAACCTCTAAGAGCATGAGACAGAAACAATGAGATGAACCAAGACTCAAAAGGAGAAATTCCCCGACAGTATGAGGAAGAACCACTGAGAGGAACTAAGACTCAAAAGGAAAAACTCATATTTATCTCGGCTGCACCAAATAGCAATAACAATAACAATAAACAAAGTACAGTTATAACAGTTATCATTAAAAGAATTAATTATCACATAAACAAATATCTAGATCACAAAGCAGAAACATCAGTAAGATAACCCAATGACTATGACCTTAAACTCTCAACTATCTGTGGGATTTTGAGGAAAGTAACAGATACTTTATCCTATACTAATCTGCCAGTCAAATCTCAACAAATTATATTACACAACCTTCTCTGGTAAAACTAGTCCAACTCCAACAGTGCATTTAACACAGTTGTTAAGCATTTCTGTACATTCACATTACATTTGTGTTGTAATATACAGTTAGAACAGACAAACCTGCAGACTTGGGTAGTAACAGAACACGTGATGATTGGTGTCACATACGGAATACACGTAATAGTGTCACATATTCAGGATATACTGTATTCTATTCTTCTGGTTTCTCTGACTATCAGTGTTACAGCAATGCATATTTCTGCTAGTGGATCTATGGGATGTGCCTTGTTATGTTACCAACAAGCCAACAGTGCTGTACATTAACTTTCCCACACTAGGTTTAATACCACCTACTACAGTTGTGTCTGAAATAGACATTTGAAGCTGGTAAGATGTTCAAGTAGTGTATTCTGTACTTTATATATTGCAAACAAGTGAATCCTTTAGTGAATATTGCAGTTGATCCTTTTTTGAAGGAGCCAGTTTTCCTCTCTTTTAATAACGCACACACTAACTGAATGAGTGCTAATAGCACCCCATGTAGAGAGCTTTAGGTATCAAAAGTACTTTTTGCCTTTATGCTTTGTATGTTAAAGACAGATTGTGTTAAAATAAGTTATTATATTAAAGATTACATTTAACAGATAAACAGTAATCAGAATACATTTTTAAAGTATCCTCTCTAACCCTGGCTACATGTACACTCAGAAATAAAGGTACTAAACTGTCACTGGGGCAGTACCCCTCTTGTCACTGGGGTGGTACCCTCAAGGGTACATCGCAGTACCTTTAGTCAGGCAACATAATTGTATCATAATCCATTGAAATTATATTTTCTAAGTTGTATTGACCTTACACACCCCGTCTCATCTCCAGGCTTTTATTTTATTGTTCTGTTTTAAAACATTAGGTTATGAAAAAATACAAATATGTTCTTTTCACCTGGGAAAAACTTATTTAAGGTACATAATTGGGCCTAAAAAACACTGTTGTACCTTCAAGGATACATTTACATTGTTTGTACCTTGATGAACAAAAACTATACCTGCACAGAACCTTTATTTCTAACAGTGTATGTTTATGCACACTATGCAACTGTGCATGAAATATGAGACTTTCATACAGTGTTGATCTGACTGCTTTTGAACTATAAAAGCTATTTAAGGATTTGTAGATGAGAGAGAGAGAGAGAGAGAGAGAGAGCTGTGACTGGATTTGTGCTTCAGGAATACAGGGGCTATTTTAAGCTATCTATATAACACAGAAAGGGACTATCAATCTTACATCCCTTTTTATTTTCCTTCGACTAGCCCACCCACGAGACAGAGAGAGCGTGTGAGAGAGTGAGGAGAGAGAAAGAGAAGGAAAGAGAGATCACTTTAATAAAATAGCTTTACAGTTTGACCCTCTCTCACAATTTTTCTTCTGACATTTCATATCCACAATTGTTTCACATCCCTGTGGGTCTGTGACAAGGCAGGTGTGTCCAGGCATTTCTCACGTGGTTCTGCTTCCACATTTTACGTACCTGCCAGTGAATTAATATCTGAGTTCTTTTAGAACCACACAGTAAATAGATCATATCACCCTTATATTTCCATACACATTATGTATATGTTTATTGAAAGTCCACCATAATTGTTGATTCAAAAGAGCTGCTCCACTTAGACTATATGGCCAAAAAATCCAGACCACCCCTCTAATTAGAATTAATTTACCTTAAGGTGCTCCTGTGCTGCCTTATTGTATAATCCCAATGCCAAGCATAGGCTAAAGGGGTGCAAAGCCTCCAGCATTTTACTGGGGAGAGTGGAGCTCCGTGCTCTGGAGCTCCAACCAATACCTTTGGGATGAGTTGGAGTGATTTAGAACTAATTACCCAACATCTATACCTGACCTCACTAATGCTCTTGTGGCTGAATGCAGTCAAATCCTTTTGCTAATATCTAGTGTAAAGCCTTCCCAGAAGAGCAAAGACTGTTACGTCCTATTAATATTCTTGATTTCAGAAGAAACATTCAAAGCTTTAGATATATAACGTATTTGTGTTGGTGATTGGTTGTTATTCATTGTGTCCAAAATGGAGCACTACAATCTTGGTATTCTTAGTAGAGCTGTACAGTGAATGTGAAACTTTTCAGGGTCGCTTGAACAACACAGTCTCGCAAACCAGACTAACTGACTCATCAGTGAGTCTGGTGTGTTTCATTGCTCTATGTGGCAAAGAAGCATCTACTTTAACAGAAAAGGGCAGTTTTACTGATAGCTGTTGTTTTTACCTGATGTGTAGTTTTTTCTCAAAATTGTGCTTTAACAAAAATAGTCCTACATGCAACAAAGTGGTAGCTTCAGCAAACACGTGAGGTGTCTTGGTTACTAGCTATTAAAAGCTTCCAATAAAACCCCTAAATAGCATTTAAATATGTGATGCCATCAATTCCACAAATGTTTTTTTTTAATCTCATGACATCTTACATCCAAAGGCTCATTGTTTAAAAAGTAAAACAAGCCAAGCAGTTGCTCAATTTAAAAAACACGTTCCCAAAATTGGAATATTTCTGCATAATTACAGGCTTCAGAAGCCACACCCCTAGTAATGTTAAGTTTTGTATTCTGAACTATGAATTTCAGCCTGATGTCAAAGCTATTCATAATTTTTATCTACTTTCCTATTAATAGTACACTTCTAAACTCATTAGTTGTAATTGTCATTCTTTTATTCACAACCAAATTTAGGTTTTCTATTGTTTTGTTAGAAATCAAAAACTTAACATGATACCAACTCACGTTTTAAGCTATGTGTTTTAATCAATTTGGCATATTTCTTCAGATATACATATACAAGATATTTTCTTTTTTTTTATGTAAAGATACATTGTTATAATTTGATGTTTATATATGGTACTACTTTAGTGTTTATTTGTTCAGAAAACACTAATACTAGAATAAATACAATGTGTTGATTTTATGTATGTTAATGAGTTAGTTTAAACATGTCCATCTCCTTGTGGCAGCTCTGTAGTCATCATCAAACCTGGTTTTGCTAATCAGTGCTATGTTATGCTAAATCAGGTGTGTTGCTGATGGAACTTAACAAATCTATGCAATGGTTGGAGGCGTCTACGAGATGTCCAGAACCAAAGTTAGTTATTCTCACTACATAAAATATCATACATAACTACTTTATGCTTATTTTTCTTCTAGTTTTACTTCTTTTTAGTGGAATATGATGGTTTTACAAGCACAAATACATGTACTGCCAAGATAAATAGTTTCTAAAAATATGCTTAGGTGCCCATGACTTTTGCACAACACTATATATATGTAGGAAATTGATCATGTCAGATATGGACATTGATGAGTTGAGTATTTACTCAAGTTGAAACTTGAAGTCGTAATGTAGCAGACTGAGAATTCTGTATTTACTTACAGGTGAAATCTGCATATTAATTTAGCAGAAGTCAGCAGTTTGGTGGTGGGAACCCTCTGTATTCCTCTGATGGCATATAGAGTTGCAATGACTCACTAATGAGCTCTCTCTCTCTCTCTCTCTCTCTGTGTGTGTGTGTGTGTGTGTGTGTGTGTGTGTGTGTGTGTGTGTGTGTGTTGGGGAAGAGCTGCAGACTCTCTGTGTCCGGATTAGGAGTGTTTGGAGTGTTTTGATGGAGAGAAGAGCCGCTGATTTAGAGACACCGGAAGTCCGAGATGTCAGGGGTCAAGGGTCAGATCTCTGGAGGACTATCACGGATCTCCTGTAAGCGCGCGCGAACACACACACACACACACACACACACACGTGTATCGTAGCAATCATCACCGTGGAGCTGCAGCTCTTAGGCCTTAGAGCCGCGCGGCTCGGGATGTTTTGGCTCGCGCGGGAGTGCTGGGGGTGTTTAGTATTGGGGAGTTGTGGTTAGTGTATCTATTACGTTCGAGTGTCCGGTGGCGCCAGCAGGGTCATGTGAGCGCGCGCGGTTAAAGCCCAGTACCTACAGCGCGCGAACAAAACGGTGCTTCGGGTGGAGTGAGGCGCGCGACACCTGCCACCTGCGAGGATTCGGAGGAGCAGCAGCTACACACACTGAATTTACACTGAACCTGTAAACACACAAATATGGAAAAGATGAAGTATTATTTACATATTACTATAAATAGAACCTGATTCATAAGGTGTTATTTGATCAAACGATAATAATGATAATAATAATAATAATAATAATAATAATAATGCATTATAAGTCTACCTCTATTATACTACTACAACACTATTATTATTGTTATTGTTGTTGTTGTTGAACAGACTACAAAAAATAAACGTGTAGTATAACTCATAGCTCTTATTCTCAATTTCTTGTCATTTAATGGAAATTCTTGAAAGAGAAATTATTTCCTAATATTTTAAATGTTTATTCTTTTTATCTACGCTTTGTTCACTTTATGATTTTTTTGGCCACAAACATCATAAAAATGAATTATTATTGATTTATTCCTCAATAAATGGTCATTTCTTCTGCATTTCATCAGTATTTAAAGAGTGGTGTGTTTATGAAAGTTTCATGGAGAGGCTGCATTAGGAGAATGAATCATTCTCACCACCGACTCTCTCCAGAAGTCTTCATCATTTATAATGATGTGTTTATACAGATGGCACAGCGAATTTGGAGCATTTATGGTTATGATTAAAAACGAGAGCGACGTTATTTTCTTTCCTTTATTAATTAAGGGTATAATATTACCATTTGATATCTGTATATATTACTATATCTCTGTGATACTTATGTTACTTGTTGATGTATAGTTATTGAATTATCAGAAAGGGCTGAATTCCTTTGAGGTTAGGGTTCCCAGTGGTTTGTTTGTTTGTCTGTTTGTTTGTTTGTTTGTTTTTCTTCAGCAAAAATTTCTGCATCTGTTCATCTCCGAGTTCCAAGCAGAACATTTTTCTCCACCCATATTGAGGCAAGCCCCACCCCGACCAGTGGCGCTACGATTGGTCAGCAGTCCATATTCACAGACTGTCTAGATTTACTGAGGTCCATCAGCAGCACTGTTACAGATTTGTAATTTCATACTTTCACTTCTACCACAGTGAGAAAAGTAATTAATTGTTCTGTTGCTTCAATTTCTGCTATTCACAGCTCTCACTTTGGGCCTTTAGCATTTGATTTTACAAAAATCCTAACAAGAGAAGAATATCAATTACACTCAAATAAAGGTTCTGTGCAGGTATATTTTTCATTCATCAAGGTATAAACAATGTAAATCTTCCCTCAAACGTACAACAGTGGTTTTAATGTTCAGTTGTGAACCTTAAATACGTGTTTCCCATGTAAAAATATGTATTTGTATCATTTTATAATCTAATGTTTTAAAACAGAACAATAAAATAAAAGGCCTGGAGGTGAGACGGGGTGTGTGGAGTCAATACAACTTAAAAAAGATCATTTCAATGGATTATGGAACAATTATGTTCCCAGACTAAAGATACTGATATGTACTGATATATATGACAGTTTAGCACCTTTATTTCTGGGAGTGTAATAAACGTCACTTCCTAATGGAAGCTATATGTACTGAACGTCGTGGTTCTCTAACAGGTTCTTTAAGGAACTGAAGTAAGTTCCTTGCTATAGATTTTCTTTTTTGTACCTGATTTATACTGTAAAGCAGCAGCCAATCAGAGCACAGTAGCCCGGGGCTTATCGGACAACGGGTGGGAAAAATAAATGTGCATTACACGCACTTGTGTCTCCGCCCACCGAGTACCAGACATAAATAAACGAAGCGTTCCAGCAGTCCGCGCGCTGCACGGCTACGAATGTGGAATCCTGCGATGGTGCACGCGTTCTGTGGTGACGCGAGCGCTCCAGAACTGACGCACGGCGCGCCTTTTTTTTAATCAGTACTACTTTTTAAACACGCGCATTTTATTTTCTCTTTCTTTTTATTCTGTTTTTCCTCGCTCTTTCTCGTTTCTCTCTCTCTCTCTCTCTCTCTCTCTCTCTCTCTCTCTTTAAATTGTGTCTAAAGGGGTTGTAGAACAGGATATCTCTCTCTCTCGTGTGCTCGCGCGCGCCGGTCATGTCCACGGGCTCCATCAGCGACGCGGACGATTTCCACGAGGCGGATCTGCTGGACGGTCTGCTGCGGATCGGCGCCGGTAAAGCGGACCAGGGCGCGTCAAACGAGAGCGCGGAGGAGAGCAGCGCGGGCGACGGTGGCCCTGCGCGCACGTGCGCTACCAGACGGCGTAAGACGGCCGCCTCGCGCAGAGGCGATGGCGCTGTGGTGGCGGCGGCTGCGGCCGCGCACGAGGGGAAGCAGGTCCAGAGGAACGCGGCTAACGCGCGCGAGAGGGCGCGTATGCGCGTGCTGAGCAAGGCGTTCTCGCGGCTGAAGACCACGCTGCCCTGGGTGCCGCCGGACACCAAACTGTCCAAGCTGGACACGCTGAGGCTCGCGGCGAGCTACATCGCGCACCTGCGGCAGATCCTCGCGAGCGACAAGCACGAGAACGGCTACGTCCATCCGGTCAACCTGGTACGACGAGAAACAGAAGCACGCAAACACGCATTATCACACACATCTTATTGGTTCAGGGGTCACTGATGGGCTCGTGTGTTTTTAAACACAGTGTGTGAAACATGGTTTACATCCGGGCTCATTTTGTTTTTATGAATCTTTTAATTTCTTTTTTCGTTCAGCAGCAACATGTGGACCCAATTACGAGCTTTATTTTACACAAAATGCCTTCAGTGAACACACTTTTGTTAAGCTCAACCGTCCGCAAACAGTGCATTTCTGCAGTTCAGTTTGCAGATGCTGGTAGAAATTATTTCAAAAGCGAAAATATGAATTCGACTTGTTACGTCACAGATACAATAATGAAATACATTGTTTATGTTTTTAGAGACAGACTGCTGACTGAAGTTACGCATACCAATCACAGCTCATTTCTGACCCGTGTATACCTGAAATGGAAAGGCTGCACGTGAAGCAAACTACTTGTCATTCACGTGCATTATATTATATTATTAATTCCTACACTCTCAAAAACGATTTTTCAAGGGTTATTTAATAAATGGTTCTATATGTCAAGCCGAAGAGCCCCTTTGGGCGCTATATAGAACCCTTTTCAAAAAGGTTCTATGTAGAACCATATACAGCACATTCTCCATCAGTCTGAAGAATTCTTTCACGATGCAAAGATCCCTTTAATCATTCATTTTTCTGTACACTCTTTAAAAAGATGGTTATTCAATGGTTCCGTAGTAAATAAATGGTGCTATATAGAACCATGAACACTCAAAGAACCCTCTGCATCATTAAATGGTTCTTTGCATCCTGAAAGGATTCTTCAGACTAGATGGTTCGATATAAAACCTTTTTGAAAAGAGTTCTATATAGCGCCCAATAGGGCTCTTCAGCTCGACATGGTAACAATAGCTGAACCCTTTCTGGTGCTATATGGAACCATATACAACACGTTCTTTATCAAACTGAAGGACCTTTAATCATTCAAAGAGTTCTATATAGCGCCCAATAGGGCTCTTCAGCTCGACATGGTAACAATAGCTGAACCCTTTCTGGTGCTATATGGAACCATATACAACACGTTCTTTATCAAACTGAAGGACCTTTAATCATTCAAAGGGTTCTTTGAGTGGTCACGGTTCTATACAGAACCATTTTCTTCACTAAGAACCCTTGAAGAAGCAGCTTTTTTCTGATGGAGAGCTAAAGTCTATAATCTCTGTCTACATATCTGGGCAGAGAAGAACATTAGCAAATAAAGACCAGGACTCTCATTCACAGAGCTTGTGATTTAAAACTCTGTCAGTAAGATCATGAATCTGGTCCTAAATCAGCACTACTACTCACGCTTTGTGAAGACGGACACTGGCATGTAAACACGTTCTTTCCTCAGTGTACAGTGAGAGAGGGCGGAAGGCGTGGTGTTGATTAAGCATGTGGCCAAATGGAGTAAACTTGGTGGGCAACCAGCATTACTGTAATCATCACAGTGGGCAGTTTTTAGGACATACACTACGTCAGTTTCGCTGTACAGTACAGTACAGTGTTGCTACCATCTCTTTATATTTGTTCCTGCTGCATATCTGCTCTTCATGCAGTGCAGAAGCGGCTTTTTGTTTTCCTTTGGAACTAAAAGAAGAACATATTGTGCTAACACTATCAACAAACAGCGAGATCACATTGCGCACAAAATTCTTCGCTGGTGCAGAGATTAGGGTAAATAACGCGAGCACTGTGGTGTTGGTGTTTCGTTGGTGTTTTGCTGACAGTGTTTACATTAGGAGAAAACTGTTGCAGGTTCTTTGATCGGATGCTTTTCATTATGGAACGTGTTTTCAGAGTTTTTAGAGTTTTAGCGCATTTTGCGCAGAGAAGCGCGCTACTGTGTTGAGCTGGTCGTTGGTGCAGAATGAGATCTGGAAAAGTGAACTCGGTGCTGATGCTTGTTAGCAGCTTGTTAGATGATTAAGAATTTTTAAAACTCAAGTCAAGTCAAAGTTTATTTATATAGCGCTTTTTACAACAGACGTTGTTGCAAAGCAGCTTCACAGGAAAAAATCCGGGTCCAAGCCCTCATGAGCTTCGCCAGTGGCTACAGTGGCGAGGAAAAACTCCCCAAGAGCAAGAGGAAGAACCCGTGAGAGGAACCAAGACTCAAAAGAGGAACCCATCCTGCTCTGGTCTACACTGGATAGCAAAACAATGACTAAAGAGCAAAACTGTGTATTTAGTGTTTAAAGTGCATGGAGTTCTGCTGTTTTCACGCGCTCATGGCCTTTACAGTAGACCTACAGCAGTGCGCACAGTTTTCAACCAGTTTTCTCCGTTTTTGTTAGTTTTTCTCAGCAAATGATCTCCGTCCGTTATGTTTAAACAGCGAAAGAAAAAGATGGAGAATATGTGATTTATGTGCTCGAACTGATGCATTTGAGCCGTTTTTGTTTTGAGCACATGTAGGCCTATTTTATCACAGTGAAAGACTGAAAGCTTCACAGTGCGAATCAGAGATGCTGCACCCGCTTCTCTGCTCTGTCCAAAAAAGTGGACATACTGGACAGTTTATTCATAGCTTTAGCTTAATAAGTTTCTAAGCTTCCTTGAAAATCTAGGCTGTTAAAAGAACAACACTGGAGAATCAGAGTGGAGGAAAAAGCAAAATGTCGAGAATACAACTTATTTATTTGTGTATTTATGTATTTATTTATTCATTTACTTATTTGAACGATATATTTTCCGTTGTCTCTTTAGTTGAAATGTGCATCCTTGACCTGTTAATTTGGAATAATACGTTAAAATGTTAAAAGGTCGCAGAGCTTGTTCTGATTGGTCTGAAGTGTAACGTCTGAAGCTGTATATTTATAGTTCTAATCATGCCTTGGATTGGTTCCAAACAGTACCCTTTAGATTTTATATATATTTATATAATCAAAATTTGACTGTACATAAATTATATATATATATATATATAAATTATATATATATATATATATATATATATATATATATATATATATTATATTTACTTTTTTAACACTTATATTTACATTTTTGTTTCTATTGTTTCGTTTAAAATCAGTTCAATTTTTTATCCACATGACTTCAGCAATTTGACAAATTTCTTTAGCTTTGTGTTCAGGCAAGCTCAGAAAACATAACATTTAAAATTTAAGGTAAGAGCATTAACCCTTTAAACTCAACCTAAGGACCCTTAAGGACCCTTCAGTGAGTGCAGATTTTCCTTCCTCACTCCTCATAATTTATAACATCATAATCTATCGTGATAATGATAAAAGAGGTTTTAATGATGCGACAGCTTTTTATCAGTATATTTAATTAATATTTATGACTAATGATTGTATTAATTTCACAGTTTTATTCAAGTAGTTACTGTAGTTACTGAATAATAAGCCTTAATAATAAAAAAAAGTGAACAGTAGGCCTGGAATTGAACGGCTTACTGAGTTAATGGTAAATAATCTCAGTTTTTTTATTGTTGTTTTCCTCAGACGTGGCCCTTCATGGTGGCAGGCAAGCCGGACAGTGATCTTAAGGACATGCTGACCTCCAGCAGGTTATGTGGGACCACCGCATCATGAGAGGACTTACAACTGAAGCACGGACTTCTCTCAGAGCCGATATATATTCTTATGTACGATACGTCATCTCCTGTTCAAAAGGCGCGAGGAGGGGCAAAAAGAGGAGGGGAAGGGGGCGGGAGGGCAACAGAGCAACATTCTCGCGCAAAAACAGAGACTCCTATTTAATTCACATTTCCTACCTTGCTGGTTCAAGGAAGGTCAATGTGGGCCTTTATAGCTACAGTTCTTCTATCTAGATCGTTGAATAATCTCTTCAATGCAGACGGTTTGTGCTTTTGGTGACGTGGGTGGTCTCCAAACGCGACCCGCTGTAATTTTCTATTCCCTATTTTTCACGTGTTTTTGAAAGACAGCATTATATTGTAAATAAAATGTGCTAATTTGTACTGTTTCAAGACAAAAGGCTGCAGATTGTTTGTCTTCTTTGGCTTTTATCGATCCTGGTTTTTAGAGAGATGGACAGATAGATGCTGTTTGTTTTTTTCCTTCTTTTTTTCTGACCTTCGTGAACTTTCTTATCGTCAATGCAGGGCAGGCGCTCTGAAGTGGAAAAATAAAGCACCTTGCGCTTCTAACATCGCCAAACAAAGCCTAACTAGTTATATTTACCCAGTTTCATATACCTTAAGTATAATTTAGATGAATTTATAGAAAAGATTTGGTGGTTTGACTTGGGATTTGGGAGTTTTCTTCTTACTTTAAAGTTTAATCAAATTAACATTTAATTTTTACGACACTTAAGTGCGCTTTAGTGTATAATTTTCTGAGTATTTTAAAATGATAATACTGATTAGTCACGTATGTGCAAAAGTTTTAACACCCCGGTCAAATTACATGTCAATGAGAAACTCCACCAATTTGTCAAAATGGTCTGCATAATTAAATGGTTAACATGTCAACACTTAACAACTCAGAATCATTCATAGTGGTGGTGATAGGAACTAGACGACTGAAGAGTTTAATGCCTCTAAAAGCTCCATCACAGAAAGTTATTACGAGAAATGTTTATGAACACACAGCCTGATGTCTGAGACACTGTTTTACTTGAGTTTTAATCGTATTTTAATCCATTCATGGCGGGGTACATGCAGAGCATTGCAGGGCAAAATAGTCCCCAAAGAAAACTTTTCAGATCTGCTGCTATTTTACCATCATCAACATTACACATAAAAACTCAGGAGTCACGTGCAGGTTCACTGATGGATTTGGATAGTTAATAAAATGGCTATATTTGTATGCGACCCCTGGTTCCTATCACCACCACTGTAAAGAAATTTGAGTCTGTACGTTTCTCTACAATGAGTCATTTCACATCAAACCTCTCTGAATGACTTTGTTTACATTTCAACCCCAGAATTCTGCATCAATTTTGAAAAACTTATTTCGAATTCCCCTTTAAGTAAAAATAAGCTAACAGTGAACAAACTTTAATGTGTTATTTGGTGTTAACTCCTGCTGAGTTTAATTACAAAAAACTTAAACATAAAATGTAAAATGTACTTTTTGCACAGGCCATATTTTGTAGTTTCATTGTAGAGAAACTCACTGAACCATTGTCTACCATTTTATTTTCCTTTCCCAAATAATCAGTGACCTTAAATGTGTCAATAACAGTTAAATAGTAGTCAATTTGAAAAAGAAATACGTTTTCTTTAAATGCTATTTTGCCTGAAAAACGAATTAATGACATGCTTAGTTAAATGACATGCTTTGCTTTTTCCTCGGTTCCATTTCGGGCCTTTGATATTGCAACAATAGCAGAACCCTTTTCAGAACTATGTAGAACCATATACAACACGTTGTCCATCAATCTGAAGAACCTTCCACCAAAGAACACTTAATCATGCAAATGGTTCTTTGAGTATAATTCTTTCTATACACTCTTTAAAAAAGATGGTTCTTCAAGGTTTTTTAGTAAAGAGAATGGTTCTATATAGAACCATGAACACTCAAAGAACCCTTTGCATGATTAAAAGGTTCTAGATGAAAGGGTTCTTCAGATTGATAGAGAATGTGCTGTAGATGGTTCTATCTAAAACCCTTTTTGCTAAGAGTGTATAGAAACACGGTCTTTACTAAAGAACTCTTGAAAAAAGATTTTTTTAAAGTGAACTTTACTGGTGTTGGTTTTTCTGGGCCACCTCTACATGAGTGATGGTCTCAGTGCTGTAAGGCTTTTCCTGCAGTGGCTTTAGTCTCTCTCTGCTCCTCTTTATAAAGAGCTGCGCGCGCTGACGTGTCCTCCGTTAGTTTAAATCAGCTCTTAATCTCGCGCTGCTCTCCTTGTTTAATTCCGCGCGGGGTTGTGACCGATGTGTTTATAGCGAGAGGACAGATATTTATGCGTCACTCCTGTGAGGGGGGTGAGGGTGGGCGATTTACCGAGAAATTACCGCGAGAGAAAGAGAGAGAGTCCCTGCTCACTGCAGTGTAGAAGAAAGAGAGACAGAAAGAAAGAAAGAGGAGCTCGAGGGAGGAGTGAAGCGATCTGATGGCGCGAGACAACAGCGAGGCCGCCGCCATCCATCACACAGTGTTATTATAAGGAGCAGAGACCGAAAAAGGGGGGGAGGGGGTCAGAACACACACACACACACACACACACACACACACAAGACATAGACACGCGCCCACACAGACACCTAGGCCTACATACATGCGCAAACAGACAGGCATTACATTAACACACACTTAACCCCAATCTTAAAGGGGAATACCACCGATTTTCCCAAATTTCTGCATAATTCCCTGGTTGAAAAGTCGTTCAGGGTGGTTTGATGTGGAATGGTTCGCTGTAGAGAATCTCACTGAACCAGAGGCTGCAATGTCTACTATTGTGTACCATTTTATTTTCCTTTCCCAAAAGATCAGTGTCCGTAAATGTGTCCATAGCAATAAAAAAGTGGTCAGTTTGAAAAAGAAAAAAGTTTTCTTTAATGCTACTTTGCCAGTGCCTCTCCACTATAAATGGATATAAAAAAATTAACTTTGGGTCAAAACTTTACAGTCATATTTACAGTCATTTGAACTCCCCTAGTCAAATGACATGCTTTGTTGATTTTTTAAATGAAAGTAAGTCAACACGTCCTCAACAAAAAACACACTCAAAAGTGGCATAGTTTAAGGAACACTTTCTATTTATATGCTCAGCTTGATATATTGATGTAAAACAAAACAAAAACATGAAATGTACCGTGACTTTTGCACAGACCCCATCTCATGTTTTATTTGTTTTCACAATATGTTATAGTCAGCAAATAAACAGTAATAGTGCATTAAAATGAGCAGCAGCGTGTTCTCAGTATAGATTGTGTTTACTTATTTTCACTTGTAAAAGCAATAAAACATGACATCAGACCAGGAGCACCCAAAGTTTTGCATGTGGCTGTATCTCCAACCTATTGTAAACTATTCTTTAAGACATCAGGCAACGAATTCACAACCATTTCATGTAATAGCTTTCTTTCAGATGTCTGGTTCCTATCACCAGCCCTGTGAACAGTTCTGACTGAGCACGTTTTTCTAGAGCAGAGCATTTCACACCAAACCACTCTGAGTGACTTTGTTTACATCTTAACTGTTTAATAAAGCAGAAACTTTTGAAACATCTTTGGAATTCCCCCTTAATCAGAAGATTAGCTTTGGCCTTTCGTACTTTTGTAATGAAAGTTTAATTTAGGATTTTGTTTTATTTATTTTTGAGTGATTTGGGGGAATATTGTTCTTCGTAGGGAGCAGCCAAATTTCCCCAGAACGTTTTCATGTTTTTCCATCATTCACATAGAGAGCGGAACACATGCATGGCTGAGCACTGAAGCCACATTGATCATTCTGAAATCTGTTGATAAGGAGAGGTGTGATAGGAGAACGTTTACTTTAGCACAGGGAGCTTTAAGAAGCACATACACAGAGACACACACACACACACACACACACACACACACACACACACAAACACACACACACATGCCGCTTTGAACTGCGCCTCTGACTCATTTTGTTACACTCAGACAGACTTTATTTACAGAGCAAATGAAATATGAAGGTATTAGTTGCCTAATTGTGAGTGTACAAAATTAAGCAGAGCCATAAATGACTTCAGCCAGTCTCTTCATGAACACTGAGCATAATAAGTAAAAGGAAAGTCGGGAGAGTGAGTATTACATTACACTTTAATTATAACTCATCCTGAACATTTTACCTTCTACACTGAAAAACTGGTGATGTTTTGAATTCAACTAGAAGATTTAATGCATTATGTTTTACTTATGCATTTCATGTCCACATTTCAATCTAGTAAACTCAGTACACCACTGTTTCCATTGTGGATTACAACTAGACGAGATAAGATTGTAATAGTTAAATTTAATATACTCTCACTGAGCTCTTTATTAGGAACACCTGTACACCAGTATATTCATGCCATTATCTAATCAGCCAATCATGTGGCAGCAGTTCAGTGCATGAAATCATGCAGCATGTTTGTTGTAGACTCTTTTCTCTGCAGTGTATTTCTGCATGTTTCAGATAATATAATGCTGTTTGTATGTCGTGATCATGAATTTGTAAATTTTAGTATCTCGGCATACTTTTCCCATGAGACTTAAAATCTCTCTCCCTCTCTCTCTCACATACTGTCACTCTATCTTTACTTTTCCTCTTTCTCTCTTTTCTTTCTTTCTCTCTTGCTCTCTTTTGTCTCTTTCTCTCTCTCATTCTCTCTCCCTTTTCCCTCTCTCTCCTCTATCTTTCTCTTGCTTTCTTTTCATTCTTTCTGCTTGTCTCCCTTACTTTCTTTTTTCCCTTTTTTGCTTTCTATCTCATTCTCTTTCTCTCTCTCTTTTTTTTTGTTGTTTGTCTTACTTTCTGTTTCTTTCTTTCTTTCTTTCTTTCTTGCTTTCTTTCTTTTAATTTGTCCTCTCACTTTTTCTTTATTCTTCCCTCTTTCTCTTTGTCTCCCTCACATACTCTCTTTCTGTCTCTTTTTCTTTCTTTCTTTCTTTCTTTCTACTCTCTTTCTATCTGTATGTCTCTTTTCTCTTGCTTTCTCAATCACTCTCTCTTTTCTCTCTTGCTCTTTGTTTCTCTCTCTTTTTCTTTCTTCTTGTCTTTCACACTCTCTATCTGTCATTCTCTTTTTCTCCCTCTTTTTTCTGTTTGTCTCTTATGCTCTCTCTCTCTCTTTCTCTTTCTCTTTCTCTTTCTCTCCCTCTCCCCCCTCGCTATCTCTTTCTCTCTTTCTCTGTTGCTTTTACAGTTTCCCCTTGACTTCCTGTGTGACACACGATGTTCTTCCTATATATAAGTGTGTATGTGGTGAGGGGGTCCATTACTGAGGGACCACAGGGAGAGAGCTCTGTGTGTGTGTGTGTGTGTGTGTGTGTGTGTGTGTGTGTGTGCAGGATTCTCATGCACTGGGAGAAGATGTCTAATTGTTTTGTTGGCCGGTTGCCAGAACCTCTTTTTTCTGTTCTAAAATCTCTTGAGAAAGAACAGAGAAAATGCTGCCATTCACTGCAGCCACACACACTCAGAGAGAGGCCATGTGAGTGTGTATCTGTGAGTTAAACTTCATGATGGCCGTTTAGAGATGGTATAAAACAGAACAGACGTCAGATCTCTTGTGCCTGGTCTCTGTCGGAGGTCTCTGCCTGCTGCTCTTCATCCTAACAGCCTTCAGCCTTAAACGATTTTCTACCAGTTTATCTCCTTCATACACGGTGACAAAACTGAACTATGATCCGTAATGATCGCTATATGAAATGTTTACTGCAGAAAAGGGTGTGTACATGAAGCTGTACTGAAAAAGTGGCACACAATACACTTCAGATGTGTGCAGAATTTCCACAGGAATAAAATATATTACATCACACAGTTATTGGCTAAAGAAGGTAAACTAAAAGGTAAAACTGTGTTAATGTGATGTGTTTCATTCATGTTTACATGTAAATCAAATCAATTCAATGCATCACTTTTTCAGTGCACATTGATCATCAAGTGATGTATTCAGCACCTGAGCAGTGGACAGCGACCGGAGCATCCGGATCATACCGCTATAAATCAGGGTCGTATACAGTAATGAATGGTTTTAGTTTTCCTGGTTGCCTTTGCCCTCAGAAACCCTCTTACGGAAAATCGCAACAACTGTTTAAAGCACTCTGTTGAAGCCTGACTCTGACTGAATGTCACATATCCCAGCGCTCTGAACTGCATCATAGCATCAGAATTTCAATGCATGCCAAAGACCAATAAGTCTGCCTATATTGACATCCTTGCTCTGCATTTTAGAGCAGATTTGGCAATCCTCCAAGTGAATATTTGAACTTCATCTTTCTTTAATTTCTAGCATGTTTAGTGATATGAAATTCTGTGAATGTTGTAAAATATTCACACATCAGAGTTATTTTTTCCTTTACAGACAATAGGCCAATTTTAGCCTTGTGGACCCCCACTCCACACTTTTTCAACTGTTCCCCACCCCAACACCCCCGATTTACCTCATGAGGTCATTGTCAAGCCCACTGTCAAGAGTTGGATCGGGTGTTTTGGGACAAGGTTAACATGATTTTATTGGAAAACATGATGATATCTGTAGGATAGAAGTTCATGCTACAATTTAAAATACTAAATTACCTTACTGTTTTTATATAAAATAACTTGTATCAATAATATTAGACTTTTTCCCCAAAATACACCCCAAAGCAAAAAAAAAAGTAATATGGAGTCTAAAGTTAAGAGAGACTAAAAATACAACACTATGATGCAAAATGAATACCAATGAGAAGTGTTAGCCTGGGTTAGGGTTCACTTTGCTAGGTTGACAAATAACTAACATAGAACTAAATTTTGAGTGCAGCATTGATTTTTAATGATGTTATTTTGTTTACGTGTGAGAAGTCACACTGTTGGGTTGGGTTGGTCTTGTTGTTGTTTATTTAATATGTGTGCAGTCATGCTAATGTTAGTCTACTGGTTGCAAATTTGATGTTGTTTCCAACCTGAATAGTTTTGAGTAGCTACAACAGCTTATTCCAGCCCAGTAATAAAGCATTTTCAAATGAAAACTTAAGCAAAGTCTGATTCTATAGACTTATTCAAGCTCCACCTACAAATAGCAGCTGTTGCTAGGTTGGGCAAGCTTTGCAATATTTGTTAGTAGTTTCCGGTTCCAAATGCTGTGCTAGCAGTGTTGTTGTAGCTAACTGAAACTAGCCACTTACAGGCTAACACTATAAACTGAAGGCAGGTGTCTAGATGCCTTGCTGCCCTCATAAGTCAGTACCTTAGAAGGCAGTGCTGTGATGAAGGTACCTGCAACCAAATCGCTTTGCAACAATATGTCACAACATTGCCAAGATATCGACTGCTAGCTGTTAGCATTAGCCTTTAGCATCTTTTACCTAGAAAAAAAATGGTCTTTTAAGAATACTAGCTTGAACTTTTTATAACCAAAATAAGACAGAAGGTTAATCTACACTGCCTTCCAAATACAGCCAGACTGAGGAACCAGATGATGTTTTATAAAAACATTTGATTCTGACATGACTGTCCGGAGTGGGACTTGTTTTCAGACCGAAAGTTAGATAATGCAGACCAGCCCATCCCAAACTCTACACACACACACACACACTCACACATGCACACACAAACACACACACACACTTTGCCTTTATTATCTGTGCATTTTCATCCTATTTTCTTACTCGTCTCTTATTTAGTATTTATATGCTATACTGAGAAAACCAAGGTGGCAAGTGCTAAAATTAAAACTGGCAAAAGCTTTTGTCTTAAATTTACATAATCATGACTGTCAATATGCTACAAACTAATGCTAGCTAAGTAAGTTAAGATGCTGACAATTTTTCTCACTGCTCACCTGCTCGGATATGTCCTCATCCTCCTTCAGTAGCTTTTTTCCTTTATGTGTTTTTGGTTCCACCTTGTCTTTTTTTGTTTATTTCTTTGTTTTATTTTTATATTAAGTTATTGCCAATGCCGTCCATCTTCATGATTCATGAATGAAAATTGGAAAAAAAGCAATGAACACTGTTGAGCACTGCTTCTTGTGTCCGATTTACACCATTGTGCTCAATTTTCTTTTTTGAGTTTCCGTTCCACCTTAAATAGTGCAGCAGTTACATGCTAGTGGCCATACAGGTAGAACAGGGAATGAGAACCTAACTTCAGCTTCAACTAATCTCTATTCACTGTATGTCTCAGTTACAATCAGTAAAATGGGGCTGTATAACTTGAGGTGCGGCTGCTGGTTCAATTACTACACTGCTACACATACATTTGATATGACATTGATAACGTAAGCTTCTTTTGCTGATACACGTTAGTTTGTACATTTGCTCACAGTAACCGGGCCAAAACACTAGTGGGTGCCTTTCAGATACACCTTGCTAAAGAAAATCATAGAAACCATTAAAAGTTTCTGTTTGTTTCTGGTGATGTCCAATAGTAACTAATAAGTGATAATAGAACCTAAAGATGTCCTACAGGAAACTAGTGGTCTCTAAAGTTAAGCATTAAACCAATTCCCATTAGGAAGCAAAACCACCAGGTTTTAATTTCGATGGTTCTAATGTTCTTTTGTCAGCAGGGCAGCCATTAGCTCAATCACACACACCATTAAAAACATACACTCCTAACAGTGTGACCTTTCTTGCAAATACACAATGAACATGGTTGTAAATTAATAACACACTCTGTTTCCTCACTCATTAGTTTTCATTAGGCTGATGGGATTTTGCCAGTGATCTGTAAAACATGTCCAACCTAGCAACAGTTGCTAGAAAAGAACTGTGGACGGAACATAGATCACTGCTAGACATGTTTTCTATGTTTCTGTGATAGTTGAATAGCTAAGTAGCTGATTGAGTATGAAAGATTATCTGCTCCCCTCTCAGTTTTCTCAAAAAAGCAGCCAAACTACGACTCCTGAGATATACAAGCCTTAAGTATCTACCTTCTACAGTCAGCTCTGTGTGAGGAGAACTAAGTGTGTCAAAGCAGAGAAAACAAAACTATAGGCTGCAGCGTATGAAGACAGAGTCGCAGCTCTACAGCTGTAATTAGAGAAGGGAGTCAGGATTTGTTACTTAGACAAGTCTAGATCCTGCCCAACTAATCCAGAGGAGGGCGCCACAGGACAGCAGTTCAACTGATCCACTGATATGATTACAGGGAGTTCATGTGCATGTAACGCATGGAATACCCGGTGGGTGGCAGTGTGACCCTGAGTGGGCAGCATTCTCTTCTCTTCTCTTCTCTTCTCTTCTCTTCTCTTCTCTTCTCTTCTCTGTGGTGCATATATGTATGTATGCATACTGTAAGGTTTTTATATTATAATACTGCTCTTCTCTATTTTGTAATTGGGTTTGTTTTTGTGCAGTTGAAGTTTGTGTTAAAGGGCTCAGGGGTCACAGGGGATTGTGGACAAAAACCCATTGTTTTGCAAACACTATTGTTTTACAGTTTCAAAAAAGTTAACTCTGTCACAGTGACTAAGCTGAATGCATTACATCATTAAACAGCAGATGTCCTGACATGGTAGGAAAACCAGAGAAAATCAGGGCTAAGGATCAACAAACTAATGCTGGTCTTTGCAAAGTATGTGTGTTTGTTTATATGTTTGTTTGTTTGTTTGTTTTGGGAAAAGTTGTGTTTTATTTTTAAAACTGAAAGAGTAAAAAGGTTAGTGTTAGATTTGGTGTCAGAACAATGATATTACACAAATGAGGCATTTTATTTTATTTATTTATTTATTTATTTATTTATTTATTTACATTTATGTGCTTCTGTATACACACACACACACCCACACCCACACACACACATATATATATATATATATATATATATATATATATATATATATAAATATATATATATATATATAAAAGCTTTTTTTCAGTTTTTCAATTAAATCTGCAGCGATATTATGTTATTATATTATTATATTATACAATATTATATTTTCTGTGTCCAAACTCATTCAGCGAGGCTGAGGTCTGGGCTCTCTTACTCCACATCTCAAATGTCTAATTTTGACGTTCTAGTGCAAATGTTCTTCTTTTGTGTCTATTTTCTTTTCTCAGCTTCTTGACAGCTACACATCCTTTCAGACTCATAGTGCTGAGTTGTCTTCTCAAAGTGGAAGGATGGACAGAAACACCTGTGGATGTTTTCAGATCTGAAGCAGCTTGATTTTCTCCTCTCTCTCAAAGATGAAAGCTTTAAGTGCTGTTTATCTGATGTGGACAGTTTTGTGGATTCTTTCAGGTCTACTATATGTATATAATGCATATGAGACATTGTTATTACATATAGACACTTACATATATGTAATACATATGGGAAATATTATTATTGAATATCAGCGGTTACATATATCTGATTCATATGTGATGCAGATGTAACCTTACACCCTGACATTACAAAAAAAATGTTTGTTTGATGTAATTTGAAAAATGACCAATAGTGTATTTCAGATGTAACTCTATCAACAGCTGTATGAGTCTCTATCCCACAATGTATTAGCAAACCTCATAAACTCAGACTGTACATTACTTCCCTCTCTCGAGTTCCTGTGGAAACTGGCATTTAGAGGCAGCAGAATACAGCACCATTTACACAATGGCTGTATCTAAAAGCAACACAGAGGAGACATAGTGGCCTACATACAGTCTGAGCCAAGAGACATTACCTCAATCTGAAGATCACACTTTTCAAAGAGGGGTTTGTAGATTGGTACTGGCTTGTGAAAAGTCTTTAGATTGAAAAAAAGTACAGCAGGGTAAGAGTGGACGATATGACAAAAATATAATATCACAACACTTTAGAAAATTTTACAAGACACAATATGTATTACGATATTTTGGAAAGGGGAATTCAGGAATGGATAAAATGCACCAGTAAAAGGTAATTTTAAAAATCTGTAAAACTATAATAGAGGGTTTATTTTTATCAAATGTTTGCAAATATGAACTATTCAGAAAGGAATATTAAACATTTGGTAAAAATGAATGAATAAAATAAGATGCTGTCATATTAGATTGCCTTCCAATCAGTTACTATGCAGTTTCTGCAGTAAACACTGGTTGTTGTTGTTCTCTATAATGAGTCTAAATCTGATATATGTAGGTGTTCAGGGGTCTAGATGTACTGACAAAACCAATGACATACACAGAGAAGCATATTGCAATTTATTATAACAATCTTGTACTGTTTTATTGCCCACCTCTACAGGTATGTGAGTATGTATCAGAAGTGTGAAAAATGAACACACACTGAACATGTGCCTGTATATGGTATGTGTGTGTGTGTGTGTGTGTGTGTGTGTGTGTGTGTGTGTGTTGCAGTCTGAAGTGAGGAGTTAATTGCTTCCACCCGAGTGTGTCTGAGCAGCTCCTCCTTTTGCTCTGGTGACCATCTGCACCCCGAATGAGGGGCAGTAAATTTCAACAGGGAGCCAGCAGGTCTGTGCTTTACACACACACACACACACACACACACACACTCACATACACACACGGTGCCAGCTCTACCTAATAAGCAACATAAGCAGCTGTTTAGGGCTCCATGGCCGCCAGGGGGTCCTCTAACAACTTCTGGGTTATTACTGTGCCATTATGTTGTCTAAGATGCTCGCGAGTGAGGGGAGCTGAAATGTGCAAAAGAAGGGCCAAGGGCCCCCAAAACATTTAGAGCCGGCCCTACACAAACACACACACACATACAGTGTCATACGAATACGTAGACAGCGTACAGACACAGACATTGTATGAGTGCACGTGCAAAATATGCATGCTCTCTCTCTGCCAGACAAATCTACATACAGATAAACTTACCTGCTCTATGCCAAAGTTTGAGCACCCCTGGTGAATTACATGTTTTATTGATGTGGATGTGGATATTATAGACCCTGGAACACATTCAGGCACTGTTTTTGTCAATTCTTTTTGTCAGTTGAAGTGGGCTAGTGCTTTAAACCTATAGGAAATACCAAGTTTATCACTCGTCGCTTAGTAAAAGTTAAGAGAAATGATGGCTCATCATAGTGATTTGGGCCCAGTCCCATTTCGTATTTTTATCCCTGCCCCTTGTTTTTGAGTGTTATTATTAGAATTATTAGAAATATGTATTCAGAACACAGAAATAATAAACAAAAAAATCATACAATTATTAAAAACAACTCATCAGTGCTATCATTATCGGCATATGGCGAATATGTAGTAAACACGCTTGTTAGATAGATTCTAAGAGCAATTCAGCAAACAGCCTCTGTGCACCAAAGTTCATACATAAATCACCGTGATGAGCCAGTTATTCTTCTCAGCATTAATAAGCGATGAGGGATAAACAGTATTTCCAAAAAGTTTAAAGCACAGGCCCACTTTACCTGTAAAAACATTTCAAGTGAAATAACAGGGTCTAACTATGTTCCAGAGTCTATAATATCCACATAAAAATGATATCCAATACAGTTTTAACATATTTACAATGAAAAAGCTTGTGCCAACTTACAAAACACAAAAGATAAGAGTATGGCTTTTATGTGTGTCGCCTGAAGCATTTACCAAAAGGTGTCCTACTTTTGCTGAGTTTGTGGGACAGGTGGCGATTCAGCTCGGGGAGCGTGGGAGCAGCAGTGGACTGAAGCAGGCAGAAGAGTTTCATTACTGTGTTTAAATAATATACAGCTTTTATATGAAACATATGGAAAACCACATGATGAAACCTGCCAAACAGTAACAGTGAGGAACAGTGTGAATCAGGTAAAAGTTACAAAGTTACAGCAGCACAGTTTTTCCCACATCCAACCCCCCAACTCCCCTTTTTTTATTTTATGTACAGGTATGTGCAAAAGTTTGGTCACACTTAATCAATTTACGTGTTCTGATGATTTTCCAAATGGAAATAAGTTAATACATCTTCCACCAACGGCACATTTCTACACTTCTATTTAATGCATAATTAAATTCACTGTTTGTTTGTTAAAAAGAAAATCATAAATTGTGGCTTGAGCAAAAGTTATGGCACATTTTATGTTTTATGCTTTATTTAATCAAATATGTTAAACTCAGCAAGTGAATGAAACTGTTTATTCACTGTGGCAGATGTTCAATTAGAAAATCAACAAAACATGTAACTTGACCAGGGGTGCTCAAACTTTTGCACACAACTGTGTTCTACATGTATTCTAAATATGTTAGGAAAGTGTATTCAGTGTTGAACCAGCACTACTTTCTCACAGTACTCTGCCCAACACCCACCCACACACACCCACACACACACACACAAACCTTGTAAACCTTGTCAAAAGTAAAGTGTCTACTTTTGGTATTACACAAGAGCAAATATTAGCAGGGAATGTGTCTGTGTGTGTGTGTAAGAGAGAGAGAGAGAAAGTTTATGAGGTGTGAAATGTTTGCCCAGGTGGGGGTAATTATTGATTGTGGGGTGGTGGCGTGGTAGAGTGGGGGTTTAGCGGGATATGAAGGGTCTCTCCCACTTATTTTTGTCTTTGTGAAAACAGAGAGTTTATCTAAGTATTTTGCGCTGGATGATACATTTTTTACAGATGCCTTTTCTGCACAGCTGTGATGTTTGTGGTATGGTATCTATGTATGTCACGTTTCACTCCAATCTTTACACTCCCAGCATTGTAGACATCCGTGTTCTGCTCATGAAATACACCTCATCAGCTGATTAGCAAGACTTTCATAAGTAGAGTAAGTTGAACTTCTATGCTCATAGCTAGTTGTAGTTCTAATGCTACCAATGACAGTCCAGTGGATAGTCCTAATGCTAATGTATAGTACTAGGCTTAATGCTAATACTGACAGTCACTGGGCAGTCCTAATGCTAATGGATAGTTTTAATTGTAATCCTAACACTGAGCGTCAATGGGTAGCATTAGCTTTAATGCTACCACTAAGAGTCCCTGCACTGTTTTACAGTTTTCCTTAGTTGCTTGAACACTTTTGTCTATTCAGGAACCACAGTTTCAAAATAGTTAACGCAGAGGCTTGCTGACCAAAACAATGCTTTTTCTTTGCAAAATGTTCAAACTTTCACAAAACAATAAACACAACACAAAGGTACTTTTCAATCAAGCACTACGACTTACAATCATGTGAGTAAATTATTTTAATCACTTACTAAACACTGAATAAAAACACAGAATACAGAGTCAGTATCACAGGTTTCGGCCTTCACTGGTGCCATTTGTCTACTGTCCTATCTGCTGATACTGTACTGTCAACAGATTTTGAATGTGTCAAAGTGTAAGAATATCACAATGAAAGTGATCAATTTCAGTGCAATGAACTGTAGAAGCCCCATAAACACACAAAAACAAAACAAAACAAAAAATATTTCACTCAAAACATTCAGAAACAAATATATTTACTCCCTTAGTCTTTTGTTCTGTACTACTGAGCACAGGTGCAAGTGTTGGAGGGCAACATTGTGCAGAATGATGCAAAACTCTAGGCCTGAGTACATCAGTAGAGGGATAGACAGTGATATTCAGACAAAACAATTTATAACAATAAGCCTCATTTATGGCATGTCCATGACTGAGGTGGAAGACGGATCAAACCTAAATGTAAGTCGACACACCATAGCATTCATTATTATGCTGAAAAAAAATATCAATAGGAAAGTCTGACATTGTATAAATCTGTTACACATCCTACTGACAAACACTGTCTCTGGTCTCCTGTTTGTCATATTTTGGGCAATGTTGCTTTCTTCTATTTTCACCTTTTTTCTGTAAAATATCTCATTTTTGTGGATGGTGGTGTGCACCATATTTATAGTGTCTCTGGTTGTCTGAATGTTTCCCAATCTGAGTAGGTACATCTGTCTTTCTGTTAATCCATTTTATATAATGTCAGTCCCACCTATTACCTACTTTTCACCCAATAAACATTTATCTAAAACATCTTTTATCAGTGCTTACATCAACAGCTGATGGCGACTGATTCCTGAGTTAAAAATTGTGTGCTACGTTGTTCACACGGGTGCTGAAGGTATTTATAACTATGAGAGTGCCCACATAGCAAGAGCATGGTGGCCACCGTTGGCCTGCAGATGGCAAAGCTGGAGGCTCACTGGCTTTTTGTTTAGTGTTTTCTGGGCGGCCCACTGGTAGTTAAGCAGAGTGTTAGATTAAAGGCCACTTTTCATTGCTCTTTTCCAATTTTTTTTTTTTCCTTAATTTTTTCTTTGGTCATCTTTTGCAAATTGGTTTAGTAAATCATTTTAAGTTTGCAATAATTGTCTTATGTAGTTTATTTTCCAAAATTAAAGTGTGTGCGCATTGAAAATATGTTTCAGGAGATTAAAACTAGTAAGACCTTGTATTCAGAACAATAAACTGAGTGGTCCCAGAGTGGACCACCAGTGGCAAACATTCAGGGTGCTGACCTTATTAAGCCAGCGGACTAATATATGCTTGCTCAGTATTTTCGATAACCCATCACAATATATTTTCCTTTTGTTTTGTGCAGTTAT
Source organism: Colossoma macropomum (assembly GCF_904425465.1). Lineage (NCBI taxonomy): Eukaryota > Metazoa > Chordata > Actinopteri > Characiformes > Serrasalmidae > Colossoma > Colossoma macropomum. Next base: position 6,241,659 of record NW_023494802.1, read on the forward strand.
CCAATGAACTTTTGTGTTTTTCTGTGAGATCTGTGTCAATTGTTCTGTAACATTATGCGAAAAATGACTGTAAGCAATGAACTGAATGAGTTGAGCCCAGCTTTGTTAAAAGTGTTTTAGCAATTGAGAAAAACGGTAATGCTAGTCCTGGTACTGGCAAGTACTGGTTCTTATGCTAATCATTCTATTTCTAGTGCTACAAGTGAATACTAATGGATACTACTAGTTCTAATGCTGCAAGTGACAGTCAACTGAATGCTAATAAATAGTACTAGTCGTAATGCTAACACTGACAGCCAATAGGTAGTTCTAATGCTAAGGGACAGTTTTTACCCTAATATTAACCCTGATAGTCGATGTGTCGTTCCAATGCTAATGCGCAGTTTCAGTTCTAGTGCTACCGGTGACAGTCAGTGTCTGTGTTTACATGCAAAGATTCTTTGGCAATCCGATTAAATTAGATTAAAGATTAAGACTGAGGTCTTATATGCTCACTCTACTCAACAATCTGATGAAAATCTCCATTTACTTGCACATGACAAGCAATGTGATCCACAATTACATGCATGCGCTTTCATGTTACTACGACAACAAGCAAGAAGTCCCGTCCAAGAGTAGCAGTAAGCAGCACTTTTGTTATTAATTACTTTAAAATGATGTCAGACTCAGAAAAACGTACTTCACATGTATTTATTAAAGAAGGGTGAGAGGAAGACATAATGATCTGAGACACATAAGCTGGACGTCCCACCGCCCCACCGTCCCACCGTCCCACCGCCATCTTTTAAAGTTCAAAGCATAAAATTTGTTTCCTCTGCAGACCAGTTTCTAAACGTTATAAACTGTTGCTATGATGCAAGTGCACATGTGCAGGACGTACTTAAATTTTCCGACTGGGAATGCAATCGGATACAGGCGTTTACACGTATATTGTTCTTCCATTTAACAGATTATTTACAGGATTACCCGTTCAATCGGACAGAATTTGTATTCCGAATGGCCTCAATTGGATTAGTCCATTCTGATTGAGGTGTATACATTCTGTTCCGATTGAGTTATTAGTCGGATTATTAGGCTGCATGTAAACGTGGCTACTGATAGTTCTAGTGCTAATAGACAGTACTAGTTTTAATGCTACAATTGAATGCTAATGGAAAGTTCTTGCCTTAATGCTAAAACCCAGGGTAAACGGACAGTCCTAATGCTATCAAGAAAGTCAATAGAGAGAGACAGAGAAAGCAGCATATTCATAAGTAAATATGGCAAAGATGTAATAAGCAAGGCAAACACATTCACAGAAACACTCCTCATTTCCTCATTGCTGGAGTTCACACATGTTGGACAGCAGGCTTGTTTCTGCCTCACTGAGAGTCACACATGGAGTGTGTTAAATGTGGAATTCCGAGCCTTAAGACGTGAGGCGGGTATTCCGGGGTGTCCCCAATCTAGTCCTCTAGTGTGTGGGTATGCACAAGTATGTGTGTGGGCATACAGTGCAAGTGCCTCTGCTCTGAGTGTGTGTGGGTGTGTGTGTGTGCGCAAGGGGGATTTTGGAGGTAATTGGGAACAGCTGAGGCTTCCATTTCCCCAGCTCAGGATTCTGCAATAGGACTGTTTGGGCTGTGAGAGAGAGAGAATGTCTGATTTTTAGCATTTCTTTAAACAAAAGTGAGCACTGCTCTTATTCAAAACAGATGGTGAAGGTCAAACTAAGAAAACACAGTGAGAGAGGGAGAAGGGAAAACGTGAGTGAGAGTAAGAGAGAGATGGACATGGTGGGAAAGAGGATAAAGAAGTGACATATTGAGTCAAGAAATTGTGAAGTAGATGTAAAGCAAAGGAGAGAGACTCCTTGGCCTTACTCTGTTGTGCCGGGCAATCAGCAGTAAGAAAAATAAACTGGAGTGGACTTGCTCATCTCTTGTGTCATGAGGTCTTTATCTTACTGCACCTGGATTTGGATATGTGTGTGTGCTCAGAGGGTTCAAACTGATTAAGATCACTGCTAGGCATAAACTAGCTGGAGTTGTTGGGCAGGATGAGATTATAATACTAATATGGATGTTAATTTTTTCTACATTAACAGTTCGGAACATGTTTCCCATCTCCTGTCCTGTTGTCCACCTGAAAGGAGCGCATATAAACACATATAATCAGATTTCAAAGAAAAGTTCCTTTGCTTAATATTTTCAGGATATAGTGTCATTATTCACAATTTTTTTGTGCAAAAGTTTAGGCTAGTATCTTCATTAGTTTGTGAGATATACAAAATTAATGCTGTAGTAAAATGTACAAAGGTTGCTGTCATTACTTTTGAACCATTGATGCTGGATACATAATATTTTATTTTCATGGTATAGATTTTAGATGCATTTAACTAGCAGGGCAACAGATTCAGATGTGTGCTTACCAGTTTATAGCTTGCTGTAAAAATCTTTTTATTCTTTGGAGCAAATTTTGCCCTCTACATTTCCACAATGAAGTATATTACATATTTTAAATTTTGGCATTTAATACAAATATTGCAGTACTCTTGTGCCAACTGGATATTGGTCTTAAAGTAAGGAAAGTTTCAGATTTATGAGCTGTTAATAAAACATACCTATACATCATGAGTTGGGAACCACTGGCCTAACCACACTCCCTGTCACTGACCATATAGGTAGGCAATACCTAATCCAGTCCCCTTTTTTCACTCTACCTGTGGCAAACCATGATTATTAGAGCTAGGCCTTTACTTTGGGCCTTAAATGTCTGAAAACACCTACCAGTGCTAATTTCTGCTATGAGATTTCTAAGCTATCATTTTTTTAAAAGTTCTAGATAAAGAGACATTTGACACTTGTTATATGCATTCCATATGTTTTAATTAAAGCTTGAATAGACATTAACATAGAATTAACCTAGTATGTTTCAGTTTTACAGTGGTCTTTCAATAAAGAGTCCTGGTATAGAGCTACCACTACTGTTTTCTATTTCTAACAACTGACTGAAACCCGGTTAGACTACAGCTTGTATTGATACTCAGTGTTATATCTAGAATTTCAGAAGGCCTACAATGACCTTGTTGTCTCCCATTGTAAATCAAAAACAAGATTGGTTTATTTTACTGTAATTTCCTCATTATGCTGGTAGTTAATCTAATGTATAAGACTTTTTGTCCAGCTCCTAAAGTCATAACTAGTAAGAGAGCTTGGTATCTCTAGATACCACAGAGAAAAGAAAAAAATTCTATCGGACATGTCAGGAGCTTAACCCTTTTGTTTCCAACCAAAACTTTACAATGAAATAAGAGTAGTACAACTACTCACAGACGTTAAATACAATAAGCATAATTATACATAATAATAATAAATAAAAATGTATGTATTACCAGCATGTATGATAGTATTTTTAGCTACACTAATAATTAATACCACAAACAGTATGTGTCCTTAGTTTTTACTACTATTGATTTTACTGCTCTTGATTACCTGGTTCAGGTGTGTTTGGAGCTGGGATATAGCAAAAATGCCATCTAGTTAGAGGGGAGGGGTCACCAAGGCCTTCACTGAAAACTCCTGGCCTGAGAGCACATGATTCTTATGAGTCTTGATATATGCAGCAGTAGCAGCACTGTTTCACAGAGCACTCACAGACTTCAGGCTTTGCTCTCCGTTTGTCCACCATGACGATGCCCTTCCGGAGCGGGTGGGATCGGTTTACACGCGACACCGGATAAGAGTCTCCCTCCCGCCATGAATATTTAATCAAGCCCACACTGGACAAATGATTTTTTATTTCTGACGGACGGCTGCAGGCTCGAGTTACACGCACAGCAGCAGCAGCAGCAGGCCGCCGTGAAGCAGCAATAGTGCTGCTCCTCCAGCAGCTCGCCTTAATCCGCTGCTTCACGCGCTTATCACCTAAGCTCATAAAGGGGGCCAAACTGGGCCTCTTTCATTAATTTAGGATTACAGTGAGGTTTAATTCTAATTTATATAGTATTAAAACAGACTCACTCACTCGCTTAAACAAATCGCTCTGTTATCTAGCTCCACTTCACAGTATAGTAGAATCTGCCCTTATTGTATTTCCAGACTTATAGAGGAGGCCTAAGACAGACACCTGCAAAGTAATCTTCTGTGAAAAGTAATTGATTGAACTTTAGTTACTGCATTCAAATGCTTTTTTCAATACTTTATACATTGAATATTTGAATTAGAAAAACTATATATACTTGAATAGCCATATTTTGATTTGAGAACAATACACAAACAAACATTTCTTCTTCACTCCACTGTCTTGAATGGCAGAAGAATGAAGAATGGCTTTTTTGCCATCCATCTTTTTGTGTCTGGGACACTTTCAGTTTTTGGAAAGCTGGAAGATATTGTATTTTGAGAGTGCTACATTTTGAAACTTAACATTTATCAAAACAATATAACTTACACATTGCAATAAAATATTGCTAATTTTTTGCTTTCCTCATCAAACTAACAGTGTGTGCAAATTACACAGGTTTTGTGTATACTGACCACTTTTAATCCTTCTAACCAAACTAACTCCAGTTTATAAATGTTTGCTTTACTTACTAGCTTAACTCAGACAAACAGCAGGCCACTAACACAATGTTATGTAACATAATACATATTCTAATTTTTGCAGCATGCCTTTTTAGGTGAAGTTACACTGGTTGATCATCTTTAGTCAACATATAGATGGATATTTAATGGGTCAACAATAAATAAGATTCAAATTAAGCATCCTATAAGTTGAAGTATTTACCAAAGGATTCGCTAAATCTGCAACATACAAAGCAAAAATATGTTCCATGCATGTCTTACAAGCTCCAAAGGTCAGTGTTTAGGCTAGATCTGTATATATACATATTGTAATATAATACTTTTTATCGCTGTTCTCAGAACTAAACCTTGTAACCCTTGTAAAATGGTAACTTTGCAGGAGAAAGAAAAAACCTACATTACTTTTAATGTAAGTCAATGGAGCCAGATTTATTTCCCCAAGTAATTTTGGGCCATTTCTTTTTATTCATTCCTCATGAAATTCGCATACAATGTAAAGGGCAGCAGGCATTTTCAAATTATGTCAAAAACTGAAAAACAACAAAAATGGAGATACAAGGTTTTGTTCTGACAGCAGCGATACACTACAAATTATATATTACAAACTATACAATACCATATACTAATGTCATACACAATATTATAGTACTAAATTCAATGTGGAAAAGTGAATGTACACCATCATTAGCTTGGCACTAACACTGATAGCAATGGTTATCAGACACTAACAAAGAAAATGTTACTTACAAAGTTACTGTCTGCTAAGACAGAAAAATAAGTTAATGTGCTCACTGAATATTCTATGCTTTATTTTATGTTTGTACAGATTGTGTGCTAGGTGAGCTAGCATGCTCTTAGATAACCAGCTAACACTAGCTAGCTAGAATAAAGGTGACTTTACTACCAGTCAAGAATAAACTTTTGCATTTATCCTGCTTCCTAGATGTTAATGCAGCTTTGTTAGCACATATATTTACAGTAAATCTGATTATACATCCAAAATCTTTTTCCCAGTGAGGCTAAAAACAATACTTGTCTAGTAATGCTGCAATGAAATTTAATTTAAGCCTCAAGCATTTCTAATATGCTAATTTCACTATCAAACCTATCACTATCAAGCTAACATTTTCATGTTAGCTTACAAGTTCACTAAAGGCTTATAGCTACTTTGACCTTGATGAGTTGAATCACATTTGGAATCCACAAGAGAGGCGTGAGATTTGATTGGTTCTTGCCTTTGCCAAATAATGTCTTACATGTAACTTCTATTTGTGTGTGTTGTGTGTAGCTAAAGAAGTACAGAGTGATTCTGTGTGTGAGTCATTGATGGATGTGTGGCAGGTGTCAGTAAACTGTAAACCAATGTTCTCCAACCCTGGTCCTGGAGATCTACCTTCCTACAACCTGCCACACCTGTTCTAGCTAATTAACCTCTTCAGAAGTTCCTGATTGGCTGGATCAGATGTATTAGTGTTAGGTAAGGGAGGGGCAGCATGTTAAACATATGTTGGAACTAAACTCTGTAGGAAGTTTGCCACCACCACTTTAGAATATTTTGAAAACAATATATTTCTGATATTACTGACAGTATATTCATCATTATAGGTTGATTCCTTCTGTCAAGTGTTTTGGGATGGCCAAAAATGACAAACGCCCTAAATCTCGTTTGTCCTACATTTCTGAGTTGAACGCTTGCATGGTAAAATTGGAATGAACAGATTTTATTCCCCTTATCAGTCTAACATGACCTTTTGTCTCAGTTACACCAGCCCACTGTTCTGGTTCTGTTTTTAGTACCTGCGTTGCTCTAAAGATGGAGCGTTTTTTTTTCTAGGCTGGTTATTGGTGGAAGTCAACAAAACATTTTTCTCCAACAAAATGTAGCAAATAATTAACTTCTAACATATGTGCTGAGCTATAACTGCTTGAGATTAAGTTAGGTCATTATTAAACATCTTGTTGGTAAAGTCACATTTATACACTTTGAAGGATCAGTATAGAAACAATTCTTCAACTTAATAAATACTTATTACTGGACTGTTATTAGGGAAGTGCAATGAGTATCAATCAATTTGAAACCTAGCCATGTTTTCATGTAAGCAAAACTGCATTTTCCTTGCCAGTTCTCATGTGTGTCACTGTATTTACCATCCAAACAACAGTAAACAAAGTGGGGTGCTGTACAAAATGTAAATATTAAAAGCATTGAATGATATGCAAATTATTTAAACCCTATATTTAATTGAAAATAGTACAAAGACAACAAATCAAATATTGAAAACAAGAAATTTTGCTGTTTTTTGAAAAATATATGCCTGTTTAAATTTTTTATTTTTAAATGAAAACATTTTTCATTTTACATTCCAATCTGCTCTACCACTAATAAATAGTACTCAGTTAAGCCATCATGAAAAGATCAATTAGATCGTTAACCAGCAGATTTTATTTAAACATGTACAACAGTGGTTTTCAACCTGAGGTCTGTGCCCCCCATGGACCATGATGGTGCTGCAGTTTTATTTTATTTTTTTAAGGTTTGTTACAATGCACTTATGACCAAAGTAATTTTAAATATGACAAAACTTGTTAATTATTTGCACATTATTAAGTCCACGTTACCCTGAGACAAGAACGAGTCCAAATGAGATTGAGACAGAGACGAGACCGCTAGTTTGTGGTCTTGAAACCAGTCTCAAGTACTCGAGTACTACACCACTAATGTGAATTAGCATATTGCTCTTTTACAAAAGGCACGCATTTCTACAGGCTGGTAGGATATGCTGCTGCATGCTGTGTGACACTGAGCAAATGTCCTGCCTTCCACTCAAATAAGCCCGTCCACTCCTCCAGCCCTTCTACTATCATTGTCACAGCATCTGTCTAACAAGCACGCCTCTGATGAAAAGAAGGGTCTAAAACAGTCCTGCAACGTCACATATTGCAAACATGAACATTTCTGCATTAGAGACAGATTCAGCAGACTGTTTTAATTATTGTTAACAGGTTTTCTGTGGGATAATTGGACCACATTCTACCCTCACTAGAGTAAGTTGGGAACAAAGCTATCAGGCTAACAGGCTCCAATAATATTCAAAGACAGGCTTTGAGTTTACATTTTTACTGAAGATGTTGACTTCCACACTTTAACAGCCAAAGTAAAGCATATACTATTTGGATGTCCATTACAAACTTCAAATATGTGTGTTTAAGAGATAATTGGTAACATAACACTGAAAACCCCATAAAAATTAGTATTATTGTTGTGGGACCAAACAGACAAAACAAGAGTTACTTATAAAGTGAGTTACAAGGTTTCTGCATTAATATGTGTAATGATGTTTGGCTGGTACATGCTCATAATTTTTGTGATTGTATCTAACTTCAAGCACAAACAAGCTTAAAAAGTTGAACAATTTTGATCTCTCTATATTGTGCATCATTGAGCTCTCCACCATCGCACAATGACCACACACCCTACTCTGATGCCTCCACTGATACAGCCAATAAGAGCAGTGGTCATTAGCATACAAAATCCACACCCAGAAAATGACTATTTCCTTATAGAGCTACAGAAGAACCACTTACAGTTCTGTGAAAAAGCCTCCAGTTTAGTGCTTTCAATAGGATTTTATAAAAGAACCAAAAGTAGTTCTTCTATGGCATTGCTCCAAATTACTCTTTTTAATACTATTATTATGAAGAATCTACACTTGCACAGTATTTGCAGTTAATCTACTGTAACATCCCTTTGGCTAAAAGTGCATGGACCCCAGAAATTGCTGCATGGAGCTATAGAAACTCTGTTGAAACTACATGTTAAAGTCCTCTACTATTTGCATGATGCATTGGGTCTGGGGGAATTAGAGAGGCTGATTCAAGACCTCTTTTTCTTTCCAACAGCTCCAAAATATCAACACATCACTGACAGAAAGTTAATCTCATTACCTTGATTAACTGTGAGGTGATGTCATCCATACCACAGCTTCTCCGTTGAGTAGACTGGCCACAGGAGGCTAATAAGGTCATAACTCAGGCGGATCTCTGGTTCCAGATCAATACTGGGAGTCTTTGGTTGGGAACATTGGTTTATTATGGCCTCTGTCTCATGCCCTGTGGCCTCAACAATGAATCTGATACCTAACTAATGCTTTGTGCATGTGTCAAAGAATTTGTCTGGTGAAGATATTAGAAATGTATAGTTAGTTTTATGTAGTAAAAATTATATGAAGCTGAAATCTCCTTCTGCATCTCGGCAATAGTGACTGTTGACAGCCCTGTTTTTTGGCAACCCTGTTGTTTAACCCTATAGAGTCTATAATTCCACCATGTTGTTTACCACCTACATTCATACATACACCAGGGGGTATGCAGTTTTCAGCATACAGTAGTACATACTGTATCTGTATATTTCTGTTTGGCTACACTAAATTTAGTCAAATACACTATGTGGTTCCTGTTGGGTAGTGGGTGCTGGGTAATATCATGATGTACCATGGATTTTCACCGATATTTTCTGGGAGGCTAACAATAAGCATATTTTTTTAGACTTGATTTGGTTTTGCCCTGCGATGGACTGGCGACCTGTCCAGGGTGTATCCTGCCTTCCGCCCAGTGACAGCTGGGATAGGCTCCGTGGTGCTTCATGGCACCTCTGTGTCATTTCTTTAAGAGTGTACATTCACTGTTTTAAATATTAAATTTTACATTTTTAAAATTAAATAATGTATTGAAAATGTTAGAATCCTAAGACGAGACACTACAGGTGAATAGTGTAATTTTTAAAACAAATGATTTCACAGTGAATCTTTGCCAGTTGATTGCTGATATTCTTTCAAGTATTTTTTGTGTTGATAGTTTTGCAGACAAAAATAGACATGCAAGTGAAATGATCTACTTAAATATGCATAAAAACCAAATATCTAGCATTTCGATGATGTTAGGATGTAATAATGTTTATTTTATTGTGACAGCACACTCCAGAAAACATTTTTCAGCTCATTTTACTCTGTAAAACCTAGCATAAATCAAGCCATGAGCAATATATTACAGAATTCTTCTGTAATATCCTTCTTAATATGTACAGGAATAAACCTGCCAAATTTCATGAGGGCAGGTACTCTAGAAGCTGAGAATTTTTGGTTCTGAAAGTAAAGAAAAGCTGATTTTGAGAAAAATAAAAAAGAATCGGCCTAAGAACTGCACTATCCATAAAACATGCACTAATTCTAGTTAAGGTGGTTGTTTAAAGAAAAAGGATATATTTGGATATTCTAGTTAGATTTTACAGGACACAAGCTCATCAGTGATATATGACGCAACCTGGTTGTGCCCAGTGTGGGCGGAGCTAAGCACTCATCATTAAAGTTGCAAACTTCTGGAAGGTACAATTTTATGTGAGTGGACAAGAGTTAACTAATTACACTGAAATAGATGTAATCCTGTTGAATTATTACAATTTAAGAGAAGATATGTTGAAGATGTAATTTCCAAAGATCTATAATCAAAATGGTCTTTTCTTCCTTTAATATTTTGATTCTTAATATTGTTGATTATTTAACGACTTAGTTACCTTAACGTTTTACTCTAAACTAAAGTGTCTAAAACTAAGAGTCTACTGATTGTGTGCGCATGTCTGCGTTCTTGACAGTCATTGTCTGGTGGTTTCTAGCTCCAGGCTTTGGCGTGCTTCTTTCTGTCCATGTCCAAGTCTTCGTTTCACTTGTTTTTTCTCTCCCTTTCTTTCCTCTGCGGGTGTGTGTGTGTGTGTGTGTTTTCGGGCTGGGCTGCGCTGAAAGGACTTCTTTAATCAGATCATTTACTGAGGGAAACCTGAGACACACTGACTCCCACGTTCAGCAGGTACACACAGCAGGATTACGGCATGACCCCCAGGGGTGCACACATTTACCACCTTAAAACCACAATAAAGGGCTTCATAGCAACAAGCTTGCATCTTTGGCACTGAATTCTTATTATAATAGTAACTAACTATCTTACTACTGTAAGTTAGTACATACATTTGTTCTTCTTATTATTAAAAGAACACTCTAGTATTTAGCAACATGCACTCACTAACTCACTAACACACGTGCAGTGAAAATCACACGCTGTGTCCTGCACACAAAGCTAATGTTATTATATATTACAAAGAATAGTCTGATACTATATATTGTGACATTTATAACTATATGTTATTTTGCAATGTTTGCAATGTCCCTGTCTAGGCCTTTAATAAATAAAGAGGTGTAACCATATACATATTTTCAGATTTGATGCATTTTTTGATTCCCGGGTCAAAAATTATTTGATTATGTTAAGTGTACTGTCAGATTATGACCTTATTTTATTAAATTTCCAGTCAAAATAGCCAGTACAAGTTATTCAGTTTTAGCTGATATTTCTAAGGATATTAGAGATGAGATAATCCACTTGCATAAGGAAAATTAGTGAAAAAGTTTAATCAAATAAAAAAACTTGAATTCCTGGTAGACACCAAAACTGCCCCCATCAGATAAACAGCACTTAAAGCTTTCATCTTTCAGAGAGGAGAAAATCAAGCTGCTTCCGATCTGAAAAAATCCACAGGTATTTCTGTCCGTCCTTCCACTGTGAGAAGAAAACTCAGCGCTATGGCTCTGAAAGGATGTATAGCTGTCAAGAAGAACCTCACTGAGAAAAGGACAAAAAAGAAGAACATTTCCAGATGAAACTTTATGACAATTAAGTAAATGAGAGGTGGTCTCTGATTGCACGACACTATGTAGGGCTGTGAAAATATATTTATTTATAGTGTAGTGTATATATACACACATTTACACACCTGCACAAGTCTTTTAAAAGAATAACTACTGGTGTATAAAGTGGAAAACACTTATTTATTTTTGTAATAAAGATGATATTAGTGATTACATAGAGTTGATATTTCTTGTATGTGTGAAGCCTGCTCCCAACAACATGTATCATGAAATAAAAGTCTTGAAAGTGGTCCACTACAGTGGTCAACTACTATATTAGTCAGGTGAGCTTTAAACAACACAAAAATCTGAAATGCCTCACATAAAACCTTATGGAGTCCCCCTAAAACTCAAACATCATATTCAAATACACAATTAAATATGACAAAAATCTACACAGAGTCTGACACTAAACATTAACTGTAGCTATGTTATGGTTTCAGGTTTTCATCATTCAGGGTGACTCCCAAAAGAGGCACATGCACATACCAGTGATACAGTTTTTAATTTTGATGCACTATTTTGAATTCATGTTTTGCAATTACTGTATTGAAATCATTACTATCAGATTAATATATCAGATTAATAAGGTTAATAACAAGTTAATAGGAGGTTATGCAGTGGAGAGTAAATAAAGACAGAATGATCTTAAAGAGAGGACCAGACAGGTACTGCAGCAGTCACACTCACTCCTCACACACCTGCTCTCCCTGTTTTTACCTGTCATGGTGGCTGTGCTCTGCAGCTGTTGAGCTAGTCGAGGATGTCCTGCACAACAGATGGACGTTTGTAAGGCCTGTGTGGAAGTGAGATAAAGATAATATAAGTCTTTTGCTGTGAGCATGTAAGAACGCAAGACTTGGTGGCTTAAGTCAGAAGAATAAAAGGACAAAATATGACATGTGTGTGAAACATCCGTGTTTTTCTCCAATCCCTTCAAATCCTGAATTTTGGAACAATGCCAAATTTGACCTACTGTTCACTGAGTGTATGTGTGTGTGTGTGTGTGTGTGTGTCCGTGGGGAGGCTCAGGAGGCGAGGGGATCGGTTTACCCCAAAAATGTGGCGGCCGTACAAAAGCATCCCATCCGGCAGGACCTGGGAGACTGGAGGGAGGGAGGGGTTACCACGGCGATGGCAGAATCCAGGAAACTGGAGATGACATGAAAGGACGCATTAACAGACAGAGAGAGAGAGAGAGAAAGAGAGAGAGAGAGAGAGAGAGAGAGAGAGAGAGAGAGAGAGAGAGAGAGAGAGAATGGTGCAATTTGGGAAGTAAAATAAGGCAAGAAAGGGGGAGAGAGACTTACTTTTTTTCTTATTTGTACAATTTCAAAATAATTTTGAACAATAGTGTAATTATTGATTGCAGCTATATTGGTTAGATTATATCAATGCAGTCACAGTGATAAGAACAATAGTGATTTTTCAATGAACTTGCACCAGATAATCATAATCAGATTTGAATTTTTTTAATTTAAAAATATGAATTTCCCTAGGTGCAACTGCCACCATGAATTCTAACAAAATTACAAAAAAATATTAAAATTATATATACAAAACACAAAATGATCTATTCATATATTTAATGAGAACTCTGCAGGGATTGCAGACCTGCACGTATGTAACATTTGCACAATATAAAATACATAGTTTTGAGACACTTCTGCACTGTTGAAAAAGAGAGGTCAGCTCAACTCAAAATTATATAGTAACTGACTACATGGCTTTTCTTGAATTGACTCAACTTGAGGACACCAGAGTTCACACGACTCAGTTCGATAAATAAACAGAACTTCTTACATTCAACTTCCCCACTAGCCAGGACTCTTTCCATCATACAATACCGCTAGACATTTTTCCTCTTGGGTTCATACTTATGGATGGCTCTGGCATCACTAGGGCTCAAACTTACAACCTCCTGTTGGGGTGGCAGCTTAGTCCACTGCACCATTCAGGAACACACACAGTGACTTAAATTTTGTGTCTACAAATGTTAAATACACTAGAGAAAACATTTGTGGTTTTGACTGTAAAGCATGGCATAGTCGCATGTGGTGCAACTGTCTAATAATTCATCCCAACATCAGGAGGCTGTGAGTTTGAATCCCAGCAATACCATAGCTGTCCATATCTAGGAGCCCAAGAGGAAAACATGCAAGATGGGACTGTGTGATGGAAAGAGTACCAGCTTGTGGGAAAACTGAATAAAAAAAATACAAATTCAGTTTTATTTATCTAACTAAGATGCAGAGCTAGAAACAGAAGCTGGGAGAAATTTTGATTCAACTAAGAAGTTTGGGTTGTGTGAACTCTGGTGTCCTCAGGCTGAGTCAACTCAAGAAAAGTAATCAGTTACTATATCGTTTTACGTTGAGCAGACTTCTCATTTTTACAGTGTATCATCATTTGTCACCTTTGACCAATATGTGGTTCTGCTATGTTGTTTATTATGAAAAGCTATCATTTGTCAGAAGGTTTCATGGCAATACGATATACAAGATTGGTTAGTGAGCTTGTTGTATAGTGTTTGACAGTGATGGAGTAGGCATACAGTAATGTATATAATGAAGTATGCAAAGTGTACTGCTTTGTACTTAGCTAATAATCTCTTAAACTCCTGTCAGTGGGTCCAGACTTCAGTTCCCTCTTACCTACATATTACTATTACTATTCCATAGTAGTCACTGAATAATTTAAAATTTGAACTCAGCATGGACTAATATAGCAATATATTAGTCCATATATAGTAATATATAGTCAAGTTTGATTGAAATAAAAGGATTATTATCTTGAAACTCTCAATGGAAAATTGTCCAATCAGATGTTTTTTCTCTGTGGTATCAAGATCAGATATCAGATACAGCCAAGCAAGCACTCGCATTAGTTAGGCCTTTAGGAATTGTCCCACCTGTAAAGTGCACTCCAACAGATGAACAAGTCATATTTACATAAGAGACTTAGGATTCTAGATGCTACATGAGTTTACCAGATAGCGTGACATATAACACATCGTATGTGATGTATATAAAAAGGATAACTGATGTGATCTATATGATTTTTGATATAGTAAAGAAAAAACAGGATACCTTTACCATGCAGTGGATATATCATTCACTAAGTACTTGGGCCTGAATGCAATGGATGCATCTGAGTCAACTATCTGGTCGTTACGTTGAGCACCTGAAAGCAGCATTACACCACCAACATACAGTCAGGAGTTTACCGCAGAATCAACCAATCATGTTTTGTTTTGCAGTGGGACAGTGGGTGGGGCCAATTTTGTTAGAACAAACATTGTAGATTTTTTTAAACTTTACTTAGATCTGCATTTGGTATCCATGTAACACACACACACACATACACACACACACACACACACACACACACACACACCTTGTAATGACATTCAGAATATATCTATGATGAATCATTCAACCGTCTGTCACTTAATACAATACATCTCTCTCTCTCTCTCTCTCTCTCTCTCTCTCCCTCTCTCCCTCTCTCTCTCTCTCACACACACACACACGCAAACGCACAAACACACGCAAAGGTAACCCAAGCTGCTATTAGCTAATGAAAAAAACATCAGCACTCCCACGTTAGCATTAGCTATGACCCTCTGAATCTCTGAGGATATGGATTGGTCTCTGTCTGTCAGGTTAAGTTCACACACACACACACACACACTCTCTCTCTCTCTCTCTCTCTCTCTCTCTCTCTCTCTCTGTCTCTCTCTTGGTTAAAGCAGTAAGGGTATTAGCTGAAATCTGATCCTGCCCATCAGGCTCCTCTCTGGGGTTAAAATAGCTCAGTCACTCATTCATTAGCCCACTTGACCGCTGGAGTGGCCCTTGAACTCAAAATCGAACCCCCGACCCCCAGCCATTAACGAGCTGACATCTCTGTTCTCATGGAGACTGCGTTTTAATTACAATAATTGGAAAAGGATTACAGAAACAACGTGCAAACTGATCGTTAATTAGCTAAATATTCATGGTATTTTGATTGCACTTTAGTGTCTAAGGTGTTTTTTTCATTTAACTTATGATGTTACTGCCTCGCTTTAAAGAAATATCTCCAACTAGCATCCTTACATGGCTAACAAATAATGGAAGGTAGTATCCATTAGCATTTTGCCACAATTTTTTTTTTCCACCAATATGTTAAATTTAGCAAATAAACAGTTATTGAGCATTAAAATGTAATGTCATTAAAATGATGGTTCTTCAAGGGTTCATAGAACTATGATCACTCAAAAAATGTTGACATCGCAACAATAGAAAAACCTTTTTTTGGTGCTATATAGAACCCTTTTCAAAAAGGTTCTATATAGAACCACCTACAGTACATTCTATATCAATCTGAAGAACACTTTCACGATGCAGAGAACTATCTATCTAACTATCTATCTATCTCTCTATCTATCTATATATCTATCTATCTATCTGCCTGTCTGTCTGTCTGTCTGTCTATCTGCCTGTCTCTATGTCTGTCTGTCTGCCTAATGTTCTACCAAGCCCAACTTCTCTAAAGTGTATGTTTCTGTAGCGCAGTCTCTTCCCTCTGAAGACAGAGTGACTCCTCTTCAGCTCTAAGTATCAGACGGGGCGCCAAGTCATGGGAGGAGGTGTGTGTGACTGAGTGTGTGACTGTTTGGAGTAATGTTTTAGTGTTTGATAGTCAGAATGATAAGTAATTAGATCAGAACCCTCCCTCCATCTGAAAATACCAGTGTTGCTGTGAATTACGGGGTCATACACACTCAGGAAATGAATCAGGCCCACGGTGAGCAGGACCCTTCAACCCAAACACACAAACAGCAGGGTTGGCTGATAGACAGTGACTGGTTAAACAGAGTAGCAGTCACAATGAATTGCTGCTTAATTAAGAACAATGTTCTACAAACACACCATCAAAGACAGAGATAATTTACTAAGAGAAAGGAACCTTTCACTCTGTGATGTACTCATGACACTAAATTCCTCTGACTTGATTTTCACAACAGTAGTGAATCACGTCTGCAAATGGCCTTGAAGGCCCCACATCTGACATTTTTCTTGTATTTCCCCCCCTGAGGTTCACTTGTAATGTTTGCATAGGTTTATGTACCAAAACAGTCATAATTTGCTTCTAAATGGCCATTTTAAGCCTCTCTTTATTGTCTTTACTGCACCTTCAAGACTGATATATGTGAATGACCTCTGTTCTGATTGGCTGCCCTGTACTGTACCTAATATTTATAGCAGTGAAAGCTTATAATGCCAGTATGCTTGCAGTAGGCCAAATAGGTGCATATACATAAAGGTATTTGTTTTTTGACACCACAAAAAGAATAAAATCAAAAAGGATCAAATATGAATTGGAGAGTGAACAGTGTGTTTAACGTTATCTACAAGCATATGCAAAGGGTTGAACACTTCCGGTCAAAGGCATAGATGCCAAAATCTGTCAAAACATGAGGAAAAAACACCTCTTAAACAATGCTAATTTCTGTTAGCATCCTTATGGGATTCTTGCAGTTTGTTAGCTCTAAGCTAACAGCAGTTCCCATAAACATTTTTTGGCCACTCTATATTAAACACAGGCATTCAAAGGTTCTTAAAGATATCTCATGCTTTATGTGAGGCCTGTGACAGACATCTTAGCATGTTTTACCTTGTAACAGTTTCACAGTGACACTTTCAGTAGAGAGCTCTGGAGAGAAGCTGCCACTGCTGTTTTCCATTTCTTACAACATGTTGATTAGGCTGTCATCATATTCACAGTCAGTGACGTATCTCAGACTTCCAGAAGGTCTAAAGCAGGGGTCGGCCACCCAGACCACCTTGGGGCCACAACATTTATGTCCATTTTACCATCTTGGCTGTAAAAATGTATGTATGAAGTATGTGCTAATGTACTAATATGTTACTATATATATTCTTGTTCGAATTTTCCTGTTCCACCTTAAATGGTGCCTGAGGCACCAGAATATAACTGCTGTACCGTTTAAAAATTCGAAAATTCGAAAATTTAAACGAGACGCTGGCAAATGAGAATGTTTTAGTGTTTAACAGTTTCTTGTTGCAGATTAAACGTATCTGGAAACCAGCTATGGTGACCAGCAGTCTTTGCAATAAGCTTCAGGGTTAAAAGTTGGTGAATTAGCAGTTGTAGGCTATATTAACTCCAACGTTTAAGACCATTTATTGTTAAAACTGTGTTTGAACAATCAGCAGAGCATCATTTTATTTTTCTCCTAAAAATCTAAATCTCCTGTGGAGCCACCAAAGGACAGTAAAAGGTCCGCATGCTGCCAACCCCTGGTTTAGAGTGACATTTTTTCACATGAAATTGGCTCCGTCTAATCAAAATCAAAATGTGATTGGCCTTCTCTTTAGCTTTTGAACTCCTGGCTAATAGGAGAGCTCGCTTAGCTATATCTGTCTAGATACCATGGAGAAAAACATTGGTCAGTTTTCCACTCAGCGCTGAAGGATTTAACCCTTTTTTCATCCTTAACAAATAAAAATGAACTAAAAATTATGAACAGAAGGCCAAGAAGTCTCCTATTAATTAACCAATTGAGGGTTCCCAAAGAATTAACCAATACATTTATTTCCTTCAGTGAGAACAGTACTACTCAACTCAGCATTGCATGGTTTTTGATGGATGTTACAAAACAGGGCCCTTTCGTCTTACACAGCACAGCAGGGGCTGAGTTCGGCACAGCTCACGGCTGCTTGACTTCTTGACTTTCTTCCAGAAGATGCATCATATTCATTCTGATCCAAATCCTCCTGGTTTGCCAAAGGTTGACTCTTGATTGATTTTGTTTCTAAAATGTAGAAGTTACCGAGAATAAACTAGACTGAGTCATGCACCTTTGAGGATAAAGTTAAGTTTATTACAGGCGCCTTCATACAGGAATGTTAAGAAAGTAAGTATTTTACTCCCCCCCCCATTATTAAACCTTGTTAGGTATAAAGTTACATACTAGTGATAGTAAAGCACAGACAGGTACAAAACAATCTAAGATAACCTGGAAAGATTTAGGGCCTATAGGAAAATGAGACTACTCTTATCCCAGGGATTCAGTCACATGATTTTTCTGTTGTCGCTGCCATATTTGGGAATTTCTTGCTTCGCTGTAGTTACCTCATCAGAGTCGATAAAATAGGCTCTGATCCTTGAACAGTTTCCCCCAAACTCCTGGTCCCACTTAAACTGGCGGAAAGCAACCAGAATTTTTCCTGATATTTATATTTATGTCATACACAGCACTTATCCCTATTCTGGAAAGTCTCTCAAAGCAATTAAAAGTACAGTAGCCACCAGCTCCTTACGTCCAGGTGGGTAAAGGATCCCATGGTGGTGCATAAAGAGGAGGAAAAACTCTTTGTCTTCATAGGAAGAGTAAGGGTGACATCAGCTAATCAACATAAATGTGAACAATGCTAGCCTTTAAATAATTTTCATTAATGTTAACAGTCAAGAGATAAACAGTTGTCACCCTAACGGAGCTGCAAACACCCGGGTATAACTTTACTTCTCTGTTTTTGGAGATTTAAATATAAGACTGAATGTCGTTTGGGTCAGAAAACCACACTGTGTTTCAACAGATGTGATTTTGTAAGTTTGCTCGTGCAGTTAGTGCAGAGTTCTCCAGCTCCAGTCCTGGAACCCCTGCACTGCATAATTTTGGTATGCCTGGTTAAAATACCTTGAATTACTAGCTAATGAATGAGATGTGTGTACAGCAGAGAAAAACACTATACTATACAGTGCAGGGGCTCCAAGCCCGGAGTTTGTGTGGTCTCTCATCATTCTCGGGTTTTGTTGCAACTTGCAGGTGAATCATTTGCAAAGCACAGCAAATTGAAGGCATCGTGTTAGCGCAGGTACTCCTTTATTCGGTCCCCAAAATGCCATTGACTATACAGTGTGACGTTAAGCAAAACACGAGAATAGACAGAATAAGCATATAGAATGTTAAAAGAATCAACTACTTTCGAACAGCGTAAATAGTGTTTCTTTTAGCCAATCCAGAGTTCGAAATGGGCAATAAGAATTCTTTTTAGCAAAAGTGGAGTGTCATCACATTCTTGTACAAGAAAATAACAATTACAGTCCAAAAAACTTTGCCTCAGTGTCACATCCAGTGGGGTTTGTCCTGCTTCACATGACTCAGTGTTTCATTTCACATGTTTCAATTTTCAAGGCCATAGCCAGACTTCAGCAGTGATGGTGTGTAAAATATGCTTTTGCGTAATTTGCTCAGGCCTGTTCAGTGTCACACACAGTGTTGGATGAGTGAGGTGGGGAGAAATTCAGGACCTTTTAGACCGCCATCATTAGCACTGTAGATTTAGCGCTCCTAGAACCAAAATGAAAACATTTCTGCACAGATTCATGGAGGAAGTTTATAATTAAAGCTATAACAGCTAGGATAATTAGGGAAATTATTAAGGCATGTTCGAGGAATTGTGTGCTTTGGAAAAAGGCAAAGATCACAGTCACTCTCTCTCACTCACACTCCCCCCTCTCTCTCTCTGCTGTTCTTGCTCTTTTCTCTGTTAATATAACCCTTGTGTTTATTTCCCCTAGTTCGCTCATTACCAATGAAAACAAAGTGCACATTTTTATTCTCAGACTTGGGTCAGAACCATTGATCAGGGTGTGTGCATGCATGTGCATGTGTGTGTGCTCTGTAGCTGTCTTCACAATGAATCCAAAGGGAGGGTTTTGACGCTGTCCAATCACACCCCTCCATGGGAGACCATTGTCAGTGCCAGGATGTGGACGCTAAGGCTGCTGCAGCCACAAAGCATTCTGGGAGTCCAGCACATTCTTCTGTATCTGCGTCATTCTGTGTTTTGGGGGTAAAAATAACTGATTTGAGTTCATTGTGTTCAATGGTAACTGTCTGAGCAATACTAGCTTATGTTTATTTGTATACACTATATAGACAAAAGTATCGGGATACTTACAAATTACACCTACAGGAGCTTTTATGACATCCTATTCTAAATCCATAGCATTAATATAGAGTCGGTCCGCCCCATTGCAGCTATAATAGCCTCCGCTCTTCTGGGAAGCTTTCTACAAGATTTTTCAAGAGTGTCTGTGGGAATTTTTGCTCATTCATCCAGAAGAGCATTTGTGGGGTCAGACACTGATGTTGGACAAGAGGGACTGGCTCGTAATCTCTGTTCTGGTTCATCCTAAAGATGTTCGATGGGGTTGAGGTCAGAGCTCTGTGCAGGCCTGTCAAGTTCTTCCACGCCAAACTTGCCCAGCCATGCCTTTGTGGACCTTGCTTTGTGCACTGGTGCACAGTCATGCTGGAACAGAAAAGGGTCCTCCCAAAACTGTTCCAACAAAGTTGAATGAAGCAATAAGATTTCCCTTCACTGGGCTAAGGGGCCTTAGCCTGCCTCTGAAAACCAACCCACAGCATTATCCCTCCTCCACCAAACTTTACTGTTGGCACAATGCAGTCACGCAGGTAATGTTCTCCTGGCATTCACCAAACCCAGACTCATCCATTAGACTGCAGGTAGAGAAGTGTGATTAGTCACTCAACAGAATACGTTTCCACTGCTCCAGAGTCCATTGGTGGCATACTTTACGCTCCATCCGAGTCTTGGCATTGTGTTTGGTGATGTAAGGCTTGCACGCAGTTGCTTGGCCATGGAAACCTATCTTTAGAACAACCCATTCTTTCGCAAATGTTTGTAAAGGCAGGCTGCATGGCTTTTATACACCTGAAGCAATTTAAATGAATGAAACACCTGAATTCAGCGATTAAGAGGTGTGTCTCAATACTTTTGTCCACATAGTATATGTCTGATTTGTATATGTCTAAAATCTGATTCTTTATTGTTTATTTCATAATAATCTGTTCCTTAGAATTCACAGTAATTGCAAGTGGTAACAAAAACATGCTGTGATTTTGTAGCTGACTGAAACAAACAATAGTGCTCGAATTCCCAACTCCAATGTTTCAGTCAGTATCATATTTGTTTGTGAGTAGATCATTTTAGAATGGCTTAAATTTGCTGAAATGTTATTATTGTGCACATAGTCATGTCATTCTTTATATTCCTGCTGTGTTTTTGTCATGTTTTGATATTGAAACAAATAATATAAAAGTAATTACATGTAAATATATGTAAATATATAATTTATGTAAATAGTTACATCGAGTTCAGTTATGTCAAGTGTTGCACACACACACACGCACACTCACACACATAAAAAGGCTACATTAACACGATTGCTAGCGTTAAATTTGCTTCTTTTTACCTCATTCAAAGCATCATTTTTTCAGTGCACACTCTTACAAAACAGGTTCAGAATGTTCTCCTGCCAGTCTCAGTCCTAGACCTGGCACAGTAATATTCACTGTAGCAGAGAGTAATCTTGTGGAATGTCTTAAAGTTGTAGTGAAAATAGTAGAGATGATGGTTATGTCAGACATGCTTTCTCTCCCCATACACACACACACACACACACACACATTAACCACTCAGTCCCGGTGGCTTTGGGTGTCTAAATGATCCTGTCTGACCCTCTTTCTCCCTCTCTGGAAGAATAATACTCTGATGCTGGACTGCATGAACTGGAAAAAAACAGTTTAATTCAGTTCAGTTCAGTTCAGTTCAGTTTAATTCAATTAAATTCAGTTCATGCCATTTCAAGCAGTCAATTCAGTTCAGTTCAGTAAAAGATAAGACCCAATCAACGAATTAAGATTTACATGTACTGTGTGTGTATATGTGTCTGTGTGAAAGGAAGGGAAGGAAAAATAGAGAGAGAGAGACACAGACAGACAGACAGAGGGAGCATGTCTTTTAAGAGACTGTCAAGCCTTTAATTTAGTTAGAGCTAAACTGGCCTTGAATTACTTTGATGGAAAGCCCATGTGTTCGAGGAAAAGAGAGAGAGAGAGAGAGAGAGAGAGAGAGACATGGTTGGGGGTTCTTTAGGTCCAGCCGACATGCTGAGTTAATGGAAGTAATCCTACACCCTAATGAAATAACAATGGTGGTGGACAGGACACACACACACACACACACACACACACAGTCTCTCTTCATTGTCATATGATTTGTCTACTGATACTTCAAGGGTACTAGACACACACTCAGACACACATATCTATTAAAGGGGTATTTCACTGATTTTTTAAAATTTCTGCCTAATTAAATTGTCAAGATGTAAACAAAGTCATTCAGAGTGCTTTGATGTAAAATGGTTAATTGTAGAAAAAGATACTAACTCCAGTTTCTTTACAGTGGTGGTGATAGGAACCAGGAATCACAATGACTACAACACAAATACAGCCATTTTAAGTGAACCTGCATGTGTCTCCTGAGTTTTTATATATGATGATGATGGTAAAATGGTCATCAATCTGAATAAATGTGTTTCCTTTGGGGACAGTTTTATCTTATAATATCCTGCATGTACCTCTCCACCACAAATGGCTTTTAAAAGTATGTTCTAGGCCAAAATCATGTCTCTAAAGTATCATGTCTTACACATGAATCAACGTATTGCTGCTGTCGGAACAAAACCTCGTATCTCCAAAATGGTAATTTTACAGGAGAAGGAAAAAACATACTTTACTTTTTCCATCCTCTTTGTCTACCTGTTTTGGAGGACCCCCTGTTGAACAATGCCATTTTTCCAGTAACGTTGATGTCTGTGGAGAGGTGTAAATACTTTTCACAGTAGGGGGTCCTCATCCCTCCCCTTTCACCTCTTATTGCTCACTAGCAGCTCAACATAGTCATATTATAACATTTTGGATAATCAATAGTGTCAAAGTTAATCAGATAACAGAGTAATTGGGTAAAGCATTTTATTTGATTATATTACTTTCAAAATATTTGAGTCTATTTCCATTGATTTTCACAAGAGGGCCTGAAAAGATCATACATCAACACAGGTATTGCCAAAAGTAAGTAAATTGAAAGAAGACAAAACTTTATGGATGTAATATATTTGAACCTTTTCTTCATAACAAGCATAAAAAATTGTTAATAGTATTCATCTCAGTAGCTAGCTAGCTAAATTTCCCATTCCACCTTAAATAGTCCAGCAGTACTGACACCTGAAGTGCTAGAATGCAACTGCTGCTCCATTTAAGGTGGAATGGGAAAATTCAAACAAGAAGCTGGTGAATAGCTGACTTCAGCTTCATATCATCAAAGAATTAGGGATGGGTGATAATAAATAATTGTCCCCTCCTATTTGAAAGTATGTGATGCCCTAAATGTAACTGAAGCCCAGCAGTGAGGTTGCTGAACTTTACCCTTCTCTGCTATCACGCAGACTGGCAGGGTCGCCTACAGAGCACCACTAGTAGCCTGTTAGTAAAGTAATGTTTGTTTTTATTTGAGGATTGTTCCATTTCGTAGGGGGGAGATTTCAACCACTAGCCCCTGTAACTCAGTTCCAAGGGGCAAGGTGACACTCGAAAACATGGGGTAGGGGTAAAAATGAGAAATGTGATCGGGCCCAAGTACCCCACTTCCTCTCTCAAGCGAAGACAAAACTCAACACAAACCTGCAGTGAGAAGACATTTTCTTAGCTCCAGTGTTAGCTTTAGCATTAGCTTATCTGAAGGGGCAGCTTCCATGCTGTTTCAGGTGGAATAACTAAAAGATTCTTTGATTTGATTAATGTAAAAATGATTTTATGAATGTGTGCACTGTCTGCACTGAACATCTTGCAAAGCCAGTTTATTTTTGAACATATTTTTTTTAAATGCATTCAGAGTTAATCCTAAAGTTTTCTTTGTACTACTGAATTTTAGCCCGTTAGCTACCAGCTTATGGATGCTACCAGGTGGCTTGAACTGAAAGTTTGATGAACACAACCACAGCAAATAAGGGGTGAGTGACTTTTTCAAATGGTAAATTACTCATAAGCTTGAATGGGATTTTTGCCAGTGTTCTGTAAAGCTTGTCTGACCTAGCGACAGTCTCCATAAAGGAACGCATCCGTGGGCGGAGCATGAATAGGTCAATTTATTTAACACATTCAAATGGAAACACTGAAGCTACAGCAAAAAACTGCAGGTTGGAAGGCTTTATAAATAAAATTTCCAGAGCCATACACGTACACACACACACACACACACACACACAAACACACGCACACACACACACACACACACACATACACACACACATACACATCACACGCTCATTCTTCCTTCTTTCACTTTGCTCTTTTGTCTGAGATGGCTGTGTGAGCAGAGCCTCTCGGCGGTATATTAGCAGAATTTATGAGCTGTTAAATATTTCCTTTGTTCCTGTGGCGAGCGGCTGCTGGAGCGATCAGAGCTGCTGTCCCTCAGACGAGTTCATTATCCCCGTCACGCAGCCTCTCTCACGGGCGCACCCACCACAGGACGACCCGCTGGAACAGCCTCCGTCTGGGGCTTCTGAACACTGAAGCTCAGCAAAAGCTAGGCCCTTACTTTGTAGTCTGATTGAAGCATTAATAAAATGTTTTTAGCATTTTTTTCATCCTCCTCAGATAAATGGATCATAGCTGTATAGGCAAGTTAGGACTATATTTTACTTGCAAAAGAAGTTTATATATCGCTGCAGTCAGAAGAAAACCTTTGTATCATATCTATCATTTTTGTTGTTTTTCAGTTTTTGACAGAATTTAAAAATGACTGTTGCCATTTACATCATGTGTAAATTTCATTATGAATTCACCACAAGAAATGACCCAAAATGACTTGGGGAAAAAAGTCTGGTTCCATTGACTTACATTAAAAGTAAAGTATGTTTTTTCCATCTCCTATAAAGTTACTCTTTTGGAAATACAAGGATTCTGACAACAGTGATATGATGTTCAAGAGTATGTATGAATAGTTTCATAAAATATCTAATTTACACAATGTACAACACACTGTCATCTATAAGAATAAACAGAGGTATGACAGAGTGCAGAATTCAGAATGAATGCTTCTCCTTTTTTTTGCTAAGCGATACTTAAAACTCCTCAACACAGTGAGAAGACGTTTTCTTAGCTCCAGTGTTAACTTTAGCATAAGCTCATCTGAAGAGGCAGCTTACATCACTCAGACTTTCCTTTTATAGGACATGCCATTTCAATGTAGAAAAACTATGTAAAAAGCAAATTCTCCATTTTTTAAATTCATTTTAATACAGTGTTGGAAACCAAATAAGCAAGGGATGCTAAACTAAAGGTACCAAACATGTCTTGGCTGATTGATTACACTACTGTAAGAGGAAAGCATGTGTACATTTTATTTTTAAGTAAACTAAGTTCAAGTCAACAAGAAATGGAAATCATAGTGCATTTTTTGCATAGTATTGCATTTCTGAGTGGTATCAGTGAGGGTCTCAGTGAAAGGTGGGGGTGGTGGAAAGAGAGGTGAAACATGATACAATTGGTGAATATTAAATTTCCCCACCTGCTGGTGCATGGTGATGTAATCAAAACTCAGAAGAGGTTTAGAGGTGGTCACATTTTGGTGGAATATTACAGAAAAAAAACATGAATTTTGTCTTTTAATTGATATGCTATGATGAATTGTCAATTTTGATTTCAGTTTGACTCATAGACTTGCATATAGTAGAATATAGTTATTTGTTTTGTTCATTTGCAAAAAAAGCTAAATGAAAACTTACATGAACCATGCCTAAATGGTTATAACTGCATATCGTTCTGTGAATGGTCTGTTTGACCCTGGATCATGTCATGAAGTCCCCAGTATTTGCGTTCTCTATAATGTTTTGTGTTGCTTTAGTCAGGAGCATTTAACAGTGTCTTACTGAAATTCTCCTAACAACATCTCTGGGTTTATTGCACCGTGCTGTAAATGTTCTGGATGGTACACTAACGTGGGGGTGGGTGGGGTGGGAATAGGGCTGTGCCAGTTGTGGGCCCCACTTACGCCACCACTCTGAGTATTTTTAATTTGTTTGACAGACACTTCTGGAGGCATCCCATGCTTCTACAGCGTCAGCACACCACAGGGTCTGTGTCTATAAATAAGGCCCTGCTGGATGCCCCTCCAAACCCCAACCCACCCCCACAGCACTTGCTCGTATACGCACCTTTTTACCCTCTAAGCAACAGCTGTCAAAAATAAACACTCAGCCTGCATCCTTTAATTGCCCTGCAATTATTTTCCACCGGTGAGATGAAGAGGTGCATATTTTGTGATTGTATCTGACTCCTATCTGCTTTGTGTATTTAGAGAGAAAGAGGTAATGTGTTTTTTTAAACTTTTATACATGTATAAATTCTCACAGAACGTGCTGTGAAGTGGACCAGGATCAACAGTAACCCCCTGCTGTTTCAAATACACATAACAGCATGAAGTTTTCATTTTGTTCTGGAACATGATGTCAATCATCATTCACCCTGATCTCCTCAGAGTGCAGACTAACCAAGGAGGAGTGCGACTGTGTTTCTCTCTTTCTCTCTCTTTTCTCTCTCTTGCTCAAGCACGGATTAGATTACACACACACACACACACACACACACACACACATCTACACATGTATATACACATGTATACATACATACATATATCTATCTATCTATATATATGTATATATATGTATATATATATATATAGATAGATAGATAGATAGATAGATATGTTTGTGCATTAGCAAGAGTGTCTTAACAAATGTGTTCAAATGATCAAATTATGCAAGAAAGTGAAAAATTATTGTGTGTGTGTGTGTGTCATTTCTGACATGCAAAAAACCTCATGACTTTTTTCACCTCTCTGTAATTCACCTATTACAGACAGACATGTATCTATGTAACCTAACCCTAACCTTAACCTCAGCAACCAAAAGTAATGTTTTTTTCTCTCTTCATTTTGTGCTGTATGTTAGCTCTGTTTTACTACACAATCAAGAAAAAATAAATGAAAACAAACACACACACACTCACACACACACATACTCACTCTTACTGCTGGTAGATATCTCGCCATGCCAACCCTCTTTTGTATGTTTGTCTGTCTGTGAAAAAAGGAGAGAAAAAAGAAAAAAAGAGAAAAAGTGGGAGAGAGAGACAGATAGAGAGTAAAAGAGGGAGAGAGCCATAGCAACAGAGAGAGAGAGAGAGAGAGAGAGAGAGAGAGAGAGTGAGAGTGAGTGAGTGAGTGAGTGAGTTCTGGGCATAACTCCACTGGGCAGTCATCCACGCTATGGCCCGGCTATGGGCAATTTGTAGTGATCAGACAGAAAGTGATGTCATTGTCTTACGCAGATTATTGCTTGGCACACTGTGAGGCTGGAGTTCATATTTTATGCTGATCAGAAACCAGCGTGTGCTCCAGCGCTGCGCAGTAACAGGAAAATCCTTAGAGTTGCAGTGTGTGGAGAAGTGAGGGCTCGCAGCTGTCTGGGTGGGAGCTGGCAAAAGGCACTTTAGACTATATTGGTTATAGCAGATGTGTATGTTGCTTCCTGTTCAGACGCTGTGATGTGGCACTTGGCCAGTGATATGCTAATAATAGGCAACAAATGAAATGTAAAATAAAAAAAGCTGCTTATATCTTACAGCTTCAGACTTAGCTAGAGCTTCCAGGAAAAACGCTTAATAGGGTCTTAATAGGTCTATCTTACCACCCAGCTGCCGTAATTCTGGCAATAGAAACCTGTAACACGGGTTGCTTCAAAAAAATCCATCTGAATGGATGTTTTATGAACTACAGAAAATGGGTCTCAAATTGACCCCTGATTCCAAAGAATAAAAATGAGTCACCTGATGAAGTCATAACAGGCGCTAGACTTTTAGATTAGCTCTTTTGAACCTGTTACATGTAAACAAACTACTGGCTCAGTTTTTACAGGGTAGCAATAGGCTAACTGCTAACAATTTGAAACACAAGCAGCGTGACATTTACTGCTTGAGTGACACCCTATAAAATATACTATTTGTCTCTAATATTGAGCCCTGAAGAGTAAATAAAATGCTTAAACATTTATACTGGATCACAGCATTCTGCATCTGCACCCACTCTATGGTTATAAGTCTACTTCACAGTGTGTTGTTTGCATCTTTTGGTTTCTGCAACTGAAACTACACCCTGGCCAATAAGTTTAGAACAATATTACACATGATTTTATATTCGTCTATCACTCAACTTTGGATTTACCTAATAAGAACAATTACAGAGAGACCATGAGTGCTTCTTGTTCATGCCTCAGGATTCCTCTGACACAGCTCACTCAGTCCTGAGACTCATACTGTGTGTGTTTACAGTCACCAAACTCATACCTTAACCCCTTAAAATCCCAGCCTTATTAAATATTATGCCTTATTATTCAGTAACTACAGGGACTCCAATGCATAATAATGAACCTTTGGGCCTGCCGGTGGGCGTTGGCTATTGAAGGGTATAAGGACTTACCCCCATCAGTTACGTTGCAGAAGACAGTAAAGTTTAGAGCAATATTATAGTAGTATTGTATAGTATTATATTAATAGTAATAGCAATATATAACAGCATTCAACTCCAACCCTGGAGGCCAGGCGTCCAGCACAGTTTGGTAAGTGCTTTCTGTAAAAATACCTATAAAAACCTGTCAATTAAAACATGTGTTAATTCAGGTGTGTCTAAGCAAGGACATGCCAAAACTCTGCTCCAGAAGTTGAAGACCCCAGGCCTAGAGAATCACTCAAACCCTAGGCAAAACTTCAGGGTTAGGGTCAGCTAGCTCTGAGGCATATATCGACTACCTATAGTACAATCATTTATGATCTTATGAATTAGGCTTATGTCACCACACCGTAAGTGGCCTAAGTTTGCCAATATAAGATTTATTAAATTTTTGTTTAATTTTTTTGCAGACTGCAAGACTGGAGCGGAACATATAGGGGCGGGGGCACTCTGGTGGGTGACCAATCAGAACAGAGTAGGGCAGAAGTTGAATAGAGATGTACAGTATGAGAAAAATAATGCGTTTTTGGACCATTTAAAAAGAGCGTAATAGGTTTAAGTGCATGTAAACACGCTCATCAAGTACACAACCAGCGCCTGGTTTGAGACGTGTCTGAGAAGTTTACGTCGAGCTAACGTAATGCTATTGAAATTTGAACTTGCCTACACAACGGCTGATACAGTATGTAGTGCAGTGTGTCTCTAACGAGCGAAGCCATGAAGTGTAAAATAACGTCCACCGGCTATGCTGCCCGGTTCACACTCTACTATTAATACGAGCCTCATCCCGGCCTGGACGCCTGCCAGCGGCGAGTTTACTGCGCATGCGCGACCACGATCGCTGGTCGACAGGAGTTTTAATGATGAAGCAGACGGCGGAGCGCGCGAGCGCACGAGCTAACTTTGAGGGACTTTAATCATAGGATAGAGCGACATAAACAGCAAAAAAAAAAAAACAAACACGCAGGTTAGCAGGAGCTGCGAGCGCGGGGTCAAAGAGTTTCGTGGTCTTTTTTGTGTGCGCGCGCCAAAGGAGAAGGAGGAAGAGGAGGAGAGGAAGGTTGGAGCGATCCGGTCACCGTAAGTGCCCCGCGCCGCGCGCGCTGTCGTCCACGGGAGCTCGCGCACACGCTCTCTCTCTCTCTCTCTCTTTCTCTCTCTCTCACCTTCTCTCTCTCTCTCTCACCCTCTCTCTCTGTCTTGTGAGCTTCTGACAGCAAGTCACTCCTCGAGCGTCGTGCTCGTTTTCTCGCTCCAGCACGTGAACCGAGTGTTTTTAGTGTGTTTGGATGAGGCCCCGCAGACGGCGCGCGGATCTCTGAGCTCACACCGACCCCGCAGAGTAAGTGGAGCTGGACACACAGTTTACACACAGCTACGCGTGACTGTTTCTTTCTAATCCGTGATGTTTTAAGGTTTAGACTGTGTTTGTGATCAGGTGTAATCCATATAAACCAGATAGGGTTGTTTGATTCTCAGTGTGAAAGTATGGCATGTTGCACATTGACAAAATAGGAGATACTGCAAAAGTCTGTGTTCGTTGGAGTTATATTATATATACATATATAATAACTTGACAAATAACATTTTTAAGAAGTAATATTTAGTATGAAATAGAATAAAAAATGGCTTTTTAGTGCTCCGTATGACTGTATGACTTAAACACCGTGCCCCATATGAGCTGAATCTACTCTCTCAGTAACTGGATAATAGTGTTTAAACACATTGTATATGAGAGGAAGCTCAAAAACACCAACAACAGCTTGAAACTATCACCGTCTGCAGTCTTGACTGGCAAATAAGATAATCAGAAATATCAGATTTAGTATGGTCTATCCAGGTATTGTGTGTTGTAGTGGACACTCTTGTTTATTCCAGTTTGAGATGCTGCTTAATAGCATATTCTGTCTAAATGAGTTCAAAAATTGTGTAAACAGGCTGTAAATGTGTAAATAGGCACAGAGTATGATCTAAATAGACAAAAGTAATTTCAGTGAATTAAGTTGAACTAAAGAATGGTCATGTCTTTGTCATTTACGCACAGCTGATTCAGGTGCTCCAGTGTTCAATATTCAAAACAATATACAGGAACATACCGGCTTGGGGAAGCTAAAAAAGTTAGCTTCTGCCTCCATCAGCCAGGCAGATTAAAAGCAAGAATCTGTAGGCTTGTTTCAAGTGTCACTTGGTCACGTTTTGCCTTCTTCAACAATTGACTCTTTATGCAGGTGTTTAACAGTTAGCCCTCTGTGGACCAGATAAGCCTATACAGCACCAAAAGAAAAGAGATGTCGTTCATTATGGACAGATTTAGCTTTATGCTCTGTGTAATCGAGCTGCATTTCAGTCTGTCGTAACTTTTTATTTGGTTCGCCCCCTTGCAGATGTTTTGTAGGTGCTCACCTTGCCTTTAGCTCACATCTATTAAATTCACCTTACATTCTCCTCACCCTGAATCTAACACTCGCTCTAACCTTAACCTAAACCTCAACCCAAAACCCAGTCCTGACCTTATGTTCAGTACTAAACCTAAACTTGGTGCTAATCCTAACACTAAGCTCAACACTAGGGATGCACGGTGATGTTGGAGCTATATCAGCTTCAGATGTGAAGATTTGAACTGTATTTCTGATGTTTGATGTTTTATTTTTTGTACTCCGGTAGAGCAGAAGGTTTAAGTGACACTGGGCTGCTGTTATTTTACTCCATTTGTAATCTTGTACACTAAAAGAAATGGTGCTTTGAATTGACACGTTTAAAATGTGTTTGAATAAATTGTATTACATGAACACAATTGCCAAAACAGGTAAACTTAAAGAAAGCAATTGTTGCAGGTGTTTATGTAACATATTTGCTTTATGTGTGGCCACTTGGCACAATAAAATCTTAAAACCATTGTTTTTC
Organism: Colossoma macropomum; assembly: GCF_904425465.1. NCBI lineage: Eukaryota > Metazoa > Chordata > Actinopteri > Characiformes > Serrasalmidae > Colossoma > Colossoma macropomum. The sequence continues at coordinate 6,273,312 of NW_023494802.1, forward strand.
AGTGTAGAAATAAATGTAATGTTTTTCTGTAATCATGATGCAGGTGGATCCTGATTTCTGCATATGTTTATGTATCAGTATTTGTACATGTTTATGTTTTGGTATTGGCAAATATGTACATGAAAAAATACATGATAGTGGCATTGGCCTTGAATCCCCATATCAGTGCACTGTTATCTACCTATGTAGATAATCTATAGGGGGCTATCCAAATACAGTGAGAACCAATCTGCTTCCCCTAAATATCTCTTAGACGCTTTATTCTACTTTTATTCAGTTTTTAAGTGCAGTTTCTCTAAATTCAGTTCAGTTCAATTCAGTTTAGTTCAATTCAGTTCAGTTTAATTCAATTTAATTCAGTTCAATTCAGTTCAGTTCAATTCATATGACACTGATACTTTATTCTACTTTTATTCAGTTTATAAGAGCAGTTTCTCTAAATTTAGTTCAGTTCAATTCAATTCAGTTCAGTTCAGTCCAATCCAATTCAGTTCAGTTCAGTTCAGTCCAATCCAATTCAGTTCAGTTCAGTTCAGTTCAGTTCGGTTCAGTTCGATCCAATCCAATTCTACATTATCTATGTAGATAATCTATAGGGGGCTATCCAAATACAGTGAGACCCAATCTGCTTCCCCTAAATGTCTCTTAGACACTTTATTCTACTTTTATTCAGTTTATAAGAGTAGTTTCTCTAAATTTAGTTCAGTTCAGTTAAATTCAATTCAGTTCAGTTCAGTCCAATCCAATTCAGTTCAGTTCAGTTCGGTTCAGTTCAGTTCAGTTCAGTTCAATCCAATCCAATCCAATCCAATCCAATCCAATCCAATCCAATTCAGTTCAGTTCAGCACAGTTCAGTTCAATCCAATTCAGTACAATTCAGTTCAGTTCAGTTCAATCCAATTCAGGTCAGTTCAGTTCAGTTCAAGATGGTTTTATTTGCATGACTCTATTGAGTACAGTGTTGCCAAAGCATGGCAACCGTTTATAGCTGAAAATGTTCTGTAGAGGTCATAGCAGTTTGTATTCCTACTATTATTGTAATAATAGGCCATAGAAATTCAACAATTTATCAATTAAGTCATATAAATAATCGTGATTAATAATTGTGATGTGTCTTTTTTGTTACTATTTTTGTAAACTATTGAAGTGGCTAAACTGGCTTTGAAAACAATTGCTTCCCAACTGTGATACTTACAAGCGCTCAAATGACGATAGACACAGCTCTAGCTCAGATAAACGAACATTACTCACCACTGCCCCCTTGAGGTGTCGCAGCACCAGTCAGATATTAAACTTTCTGTAAGACCCATGAAATGTCACAGTAAATGAGATACTTTCTGCGTTCTTGTATTCATATGCATGTGCCTTAACTCAACGGAAAAATAAATCATATTCTGTTTTGAAGTAAATATGTGACTGTGAATAGTAACAACTGCAAAATAATTGTGATCAGCTTAAATAATTGTGATAAATATGTAAGTACTATGACAAGCCTATGTAATAACAGTAATAATAGTGGTAATAACAGTTATAACAATTAAAAATAAGCATACAAACAACATATATGTAACAGCTTTTTTTGGGGAGGGGACTGGTTAGGTCTCTCTATCTCGTTGTCTCTGCTCTCTCTCTCGTCCCCCTTCCCCGGGTGAACATGGACTTCACTTGCTCCACGTGCAGTGAGTGTATGTGTGCGTGTAGGGAAACAGTAATATGGTGTGCGGTGCTGCGAGTTGTCCGTTGGCCACTGGCCGCTGTCTCGCGACTCCGTCCGGAGCTCAAGCGCGGATTAGATTACACACACACACACATGCACTCATAGAATGAGTTGGGGTCCTTGCTCAAGCCCAAAGCGCTGAAAATGTCATGCATCAGCAATTAATGCACCATGTTAATCACAACCAAATGCATTATGGACCTGCATATTTGTAGTGCAGTGGGAGGAGATAGTGGGTTTGCCTAGATTCATATGCAAAGTTTAAAGACTCCTGGTTAAATTGGATTATGTTGTGCGGATTTTCTCAGTGAAAATAATCAGATTTTGCTCCTTCAGTGCACATGCAATATCACGTTAGCTTTCACTAACAAAAGTAATGCACTGAACTTACTTCAAACGTGCATCATTTCCATATGAATAAAACATATGGCAATAACACTATTGTATTGTGTTTCATTTAACTCATGTGCAAATGATGTACTCTCACTTACCATAAATTCTCTCTGTTTATTTATCTCAGTACGTCATACAGGCATTTTTAAATGTATTATTACTCAACTGAAACAAAACATATAAATCTTACAAGAGCTAAAATAGAAATGTACATAAAATACAAGATTACTAATTACAGTCTATGCTCTTAGGCTCATGCCTAAACCTTAATTACAGACAGCTGAAATAATAACACAGTTATGAAATGTACGTTTTGCGTTTAGTCTTCAAATAAATATCATCTTTTTTTCCTCAAACAAACTGTAATATGTGTTTATGTACTGGGATGTAGTGACGTGTAGGGCCATGTGAGTTTCATTACAGTGGAAAAATTTGGTAGTATTATGTGTTTAAAATGCTGATAAATGAAAGGAAGTGGCTGAAATGAAGCATTCATTACTTTTACTTTTCTTATTTCTATAAAAGGACACTTGAATTAAACAGTATGTTATAAATATAAGTAGAAATATGCAGAGCAGTCCAGAGCCATAAGTGTTCTTATTGGAATTAAATAAAGAAAAAAATATTGGGTCCAAAACTTCTGAGTGCTGAGTAGAACTGCACCGGAGCTCCTTAGGACATCCAGCTTCTATCAACATACATTGAAAAAGGAGATTGAATTTGCTTGGCCATCAAGGTACAAACGATGTAAATGTTCCATCAAAGTTACAACAGTGGCTTCAAGTTTTTCCAGGTGAAAAGTACATATTTGTACCTTTTCATAACCTAATGTTTTAAAACAGGACAATATAATAAAAAGCCTGGAGACGAGACGAAAATATAATAATAATAATAATAAATTAAAAATAAATTTAAAAATAAATTATGATACAATAGTGTTCCCTGACTAAAGGTACTGAGTCAGTGACAAGAGGGGTACTGCCCCAGTGACAGTTTCATACCTTTATTTCTGAGAGTGTACATAATTTCCATCATTTTCAATAAAAATATAACAGCTTATGTTATCTTTCAGTTCACTTTTGTCAATAATTGTGAGGATGTGATATAATTTATTAATGTAAAAATTATACACATTTTTTAATCAGCTCAAATCTGCTAAAGATCAGAAATGGGAGCGGTAAAGCAATCCAGGAGCCGAGCCAAGAGAACAGAGAGATATTAAAGAGAAAAAGGGAATTGCACGCTAGGGATGCACAATGATATTGAAATCATACAGTTTTATGTAAAATCCCATTTTTCTGCAAATTTAAACGCACAATTTGTATTTACTCGCCAAGTTTAACATATTGGAAATAAAAGTAAACATAATATATAAAATGTGCCAAAACTTTTGCACAGGCCACATTTTATGTTTCATTTTACAACTGCATAGCCTTTGTCTTTACTAAAGAACCTGTAAAGAATCCTTTTTTTCTTGCAGATATTAATAAATATACTAGCATTTAAAAGGACTCAGAGAAGCGCAGATCTATCAGAATGTTACTTAAATGCATGGAAGTGAGTAAATGGAGCTCGCTGTTACCCACCCCCGATTATAAGTCTGTTAAGTGTGTGTGCAGTAGGACAGTGGGCGCAGAGGGCACAGATAACAGCAAAAATCAATGCTGCTCAGCTCCCTCCCCACTGAGCATTAAAGGCTAGAGTTTCAGCACACAGTGACACTGTGCGAATGAAAAATTAAAATGAAGTGCCCTTCACCCTGCAACACACACGCTTCTACATGCTCCCGCACTCACTTCCACACACACTCCCACACTCATTTCCACACACACTCCCACACTGTGACAGTACACTTCCCCGCACACACACGCTTCCCCAAAATCCCCAAAGAAAACTTTTTTTTTCAGATTTGCCACTTTTTCACCGTGATCAACATTTCAAACAACACTGGTTGTTTTGGATAGTGAATTACACTGTTTGCGTTATAGGCACTGTGACCCCTGTTTACATCTTGATTGCATTATACAGAAATTTTGAAATTTTGATGGACTTCCAGTTGAACTGAACAGACAAAAAGCAGTTAATAAGACTTTAAGGTTTAAGACATTAAGGAAACATATATGCAGAAACTAAGGATATGTATAGGAACTCGAGCTTTAGGTTAACTTTTTGAGATGCCAGTATTTGAATACTGAAAATACTATTTACATATTTGTTAGGTTTCATTAACAAAACTGCAAAACATATCTGTTTTGTTCATATTTACAGTACGTTTATGGAATTTGAAATATACTTCTTGGACAAACTAACATATTAGCCCGTTGTCCATTTAGGAGAAAAGACCCCCATGGGTCCTCACCAGCATTCAACTGTGCACCTGTTAGCTCTAGTATTAGCTCCTTAGCTTACCTGAAGAGACAGGCTCTATTACTCATTTGAAACAAAAACCTACGGATCTCCCAATCTCTGTTGGCCCATGAACGTGGCATTTAATATGTTTTAATGTTAGCAGTTCCTTCTGCCAAATTATAGTTCCTTAACAAGAAGCTTGTTGCTATGTCAGAGCCAGCAGTTCGTTCTCCAGCTCCTAACACTAAATTCCAAAACTGTCATTACCACTGAGCAAGCTTTTCAGTCAGAGTTTGACCAAATTGGACTGAACCACAAAAAAGCTGCAATATCAAGTTTAGCTCAGTTTTGTCAATTTTGCTAGATCAATATTAATTTTGTTTTGTTCCAGCCAGTCTGTAACGCATCTTACAGCCCATTTTGTTTGGGGAATGGTATTCGTCAAACAAAAACAATCAGCTTGCATGGCCAGAGCTAACTGTTGTAGAATTTTTAATAATAAAATGTTAATAATAAACAATAAAAAAAAGTTTTCAAATGTGTTGTGAGCAGCAAATTTTTTTAGATATAGATACCTAACTTTTTAAAAGGTTTTCAATACATATGAGCATATCTTCTTTTCAGTGTGCAGAAACTTGCCATATTAAAGACTAAGCAAGTGTATTTGGAGTAAAACACTTTCACGTGTGTAAATATTTGTGACAGTTTTAGTGACTGTGCTATATTTGGAATAAAGCCAGAGGCCACATATTTTATCCTGTTACTGTGATGTCAGCAACTTTTCAGCACTCAAACCTTTCAGACGTTGAAAACAATTTCAATGTGTGCTTTTTTAATTTGAGAAAGAAACTGCAGAATCTTAATTTAGAGAAAAAAACATTATTATATACTGAGGATATTAGCAAATAAACCTTTGTATGTATTATCATATTATTCTTATTTAATTAAAAGCAGCAGTGAGAAAATTCAAAACTGAAAAGAAGGCAAGCTGTCCCCAAACTATTGACAGGCAGTGTATATAGAAAGGCTCTAGTGTGGCAAAGAGACACGCTTCAGTGTGCTTTATGGCTGCTGCTATATTAACACCACTGTAACCAGGTCAACTTGGTGTGTGTGTGTGTGTGTGTGTGTGTGTGCGCGCATTCTCTGGACAAAAATGTCCTGACCAAAAAATCCATATTTCAATTGAAAGAGTAAAACTATTTCTCTTTAATTATTGATGTTAGCTTTAAGGTGAGGTTTACAGTTAAATCTAAAAAAAATCTTATTACTGCTGTTGGAACAAAACCTCAAATCTCCATTTTTGTCTTTTTTTGTTGTCTTCCACTATGAAATGGAACAACCCTCAAATAAAAAGAACATTACTTCATTAACAGGCTACTAGCGCTGCTCTGTAGGCGACCCTGCCAGTCTGCAGTGATAGCAGAGGAGGGTAAAGTTTAGCAACCTCACTGAGAGGAGAGGAAAATGTGATAATTATTTATTATTGCCCACCCCTAATTCTTCAGTGATATGAAGCTGAAGTCAACTATTCGCCAGTTTCTTGTTCAAATTTTCTATTCCACCTTAAATGGAGCAGCAGTTACATTCTGGTGCTTCAGGCATCAGTACTCCTGGACCATTTAAGGTGGAACAGGAAATTTAGCTAGCTACCTACTGAGACATCAGTATACTGCTAGCATTTTTTATGCTTGAAGGAAAGAAGAATAGGACCATAATACATTAAACCAACATTAAACTAAAATAATACAATGGTTATAGCAATTTTTTAACAGAGAAACATTTGTGGGTTTCTTTGGTCACTTGCGCAGCCATTTTGCTAGTTTTTCTGTTTTTCCTCTCATTTCATTGCTTCTGAAAAACCTCTGTTTGGAGGGTCATCCAGCCCTAACACTTCATTCTACCCCTCTATCTCAACATAAATCAGGACACCCTACCCTTATTCATGAACACCCAAAACAGAGGGGTAGAGCTAAGTGGTAGCGGCAAGGGGTGAAATGGGATTGGGCCAAACTTTCAGTTTTTCAAAGAAATCTACAGGGTTTTTTTTACATATCCAAAGTTCAGTCTTAGAGGTTGGTTACACTTTATGCTTCTCACAATCCAATTAATCCCAAACACATCCAGTGATGTTGAACACCAGGCTCTGGGCTCTTGTGGAAAGATGGACAGAAACACCTGTGGGCTTATCTCTCAAGGATGAAAGGTTTAAGTGCTGTTTATCTGATGATGAGAGTTTTGATGGTCTAGCAAGTGTTACACGGTTGTTAAGAGTCCCATTCTCTCTATAATTGTATGGACTTTCCTCTTCCTTATGCGAATGGATTATATTTAATCTAATTCTACCTAAAGACCATTTTTACAGGAGGTGAAATAAATGAATGAATGGGGAATGCATGTTCTCTCTTTTTTATTGTTTATTTACTTCTGTAAATGTTAACTTCAACCCTGCTATGATACTGAGCTAACCAGACATTCTACTTCCTCATAACCGCCCACACACACACTCGTCTGCACAAACACTTGTGAACAGACAGACACCATGCTGCGGTAGCCGAGGTAATTGTGCCTTTTATTTGACTGTCAATCATCTGTCTATCATATAGCAAGCAGGATGTTACTGTACATATTGCCATGTTGTTTTTGCATTAGGCTAATATTTATCAAACACTGCATCGTGGGAAAAGTGTGTGAATCCACGTGGACGTGTTTTGAATAAATGTACTAGTGCTATTCATCATCACATGTGAATGTGAGTTTTATTTTACCTAGCATAGTGTTGGTGATATATTCAGAGTGTTTGTCTTTGTCCAGTTTAATTCATTAAAATCTGACCCCATGATAGTTGGTGAGCGTGTTTGTCCACGTTGATCAGAGTAAAGTGGATCAACTTTGTGTGCTACATTGTAAAAAATGAGAAGTCTGCTCAAGTTAAAATGATACAGTAACTGATTACAAGGCTTTTCTTGAGTTGACTCAACTTGAGGACACCAGAGTTCACCCAAGTAAAACTTCTTAGTTGAGTCAAAAATTCTCCCAGCTACTGTTTCTAGCTCTGCGTCTCTAGCTGGCACTCCTTCCTTCACACAGTCCCATCTGGCATGTTTTCCTCTTGAGCTTCCAGATATGGACAGCTATGGAATTGCTGGGATTCAAACTCACAACCTCCTGATATTGAGATGAACTATTAGACAGCTGCACCACATGAGACTGTGCCATGCTTTAAAGCTAAAACAAATATTTTCTCCAGTGTATTAAACATTTGTAGACACAAAATCTAGGTTGCTTTATGTATTGCTGAGTGGTGCAGTGAGGCTCAGCGATGCCATAGCCCTCCATAAGTGCTTACCGAAGACAAAAAATGTCTAGTAGGATTGTGTGATGGAAAGAGTGTTGGCTAGTGGGGAAGAGGAGTATAAAAAGGTTTGTTTTATTTACCTAACTGAGATGCAGAACTAAAAAATTAAGAGAACTTTTGACTCAACTAAGAAAGTTTGAGTCGTGTGAACTCTGGTGTCCTCAAGTTGAGTCAACTCAAGAAAAGCCGTGTAATCAGTTACTATATCATTTTGAGTTAAGCTGTCCTCTCATTTTTAGCAATATACTGTGTTTTCTGTCACTGTGTGAAAGACACTCCATGCTGCCCTTATTGTAGGATGGCCTGTGATAATGTCTGAGCAAGCGTGCACACACATTTAGATTTCAGCATACTTTGGAAATGCTTTTTCTTAAAGGGTTTTCCAGCCACATCTTTTTTGCGAATTTGAGAGTAAAAAACTAGATGGAAAAGCCAGAATTTAAAAAAAAATGGCTAAAATTGCAAAAGAAGTTTGTACACTTGGATGAGGTAGAACAGTTAAAGATAAAGGAGAAATGTGAAAAATGGTGATGGAAACCTGTTTTATATCCTCTCAGAACTGTTTGCTCTGGTGGCGTTTGCAGGGATTCAGTAGGCGACTCCTGAGCGGGACTGTGACTTCCGCCCTTATTAAATGGGCTACTGCCAGCTCTGCCTGGTGTTTCTGAACTATTCGGGCTGCAGCCCTGTCCAGCTGTCAGAGGGCTGTCAGAACTGCTCTACTGAGAGCTAATAAAGTTTGAATCCCTCCCCACACAGTCAGCGTGTGATGTCATCTTCAGAAACAGAACAGTAGTTGATGAAAGCCCTGATTAATTTGCGTTTTTTGAAATTGTGTGAAATGGTGAAATGTTGGAAACTCTGCTGCTGATTGGTCTGATTGTCAAAAAGATATTTAGAGTTGTTTAGAGTTGATTTGTACTGCCTAATGGAGCAGAAATGGTGCTGTCAGCTTTCAGTCTATTGTTATTTCAGTCTACAGTTGATTGTTCAGGCTGATTTGATGTGTTTCTCTGTGTTACTAGAGTAGAGTAAAGAACACAGTCTGAGTCAGTTCTGTTATTGTGTTAATGCACATCAGGAAACTACTGTTGGCCTGTTACTGTGAAGTGAAAGAGGATAAACAGATAGAGAGAGGGAGAGAGCAAGGAAGAAAAAAGAGAAAGAATTAGACACAGACCAATAAGAGAATGAGAGAGAGAAAGAAAGAAAGAAAGAAAGAAAGAAAGAAAGAAAGAAAGAATAGAGAAAGAGAGAGAACTAGAGACAGACGAATAAAAGAATGAGAGAGAGACAGAAAGAAAGGAGAACTAGAGGCAGACAAATAAGAAAATGAGAGAGAGAAAAATAAAGAAAAAGAAAGAGAGAGAACTAGGGGCAGATGAATAAGAGAATGAGATTAAGAAAGAAAGAAAAGAATTAGAGGCAGACAAATAATAGAATGAGAGAGAGAGAAAGAAAAAAGAAAAGAGTCAGAGAGATGTAGAGACAGACAAAGAAGAGAATAAGAAAGAGAAATGAGAGAGAACAACAGACAGATGAATAAGAGAAATAAGAGAGAGAAAAGAGAGAAACAAAGAAAGAATGAAAGAAAAGTAAAGTGAAAGAGAACTAGACAGACGAAGAGAGTGAGAGAAAAAAAGAAAAGAGAACAAAAGATAGGCGAATAAGAGAATGAGAGTGAGAAAGAAAGAAAGAAAAAAGAAAAAGAAAGAAAGAGTGAAACGAAGTTAACAAAAGAGAGATCTAAACCAATGTGTGACAGACTTGGTACAAGTGGTTCTGATTCTGGAGAGAGAGAGAGAGAGAGAGAGAGAGAGAATCAGGTTTAAACAGAATAACAGTAGAAGGTGATGTGTAGATGTGCACTGAAACACTTGCTGTTGTTAATTTTACTAATTTTTGGCAAGAATTGTGTTGATGTATTTTATTCATCTGGAACTGATGAACAAATTTCAACAAAGCAAACTCAGAGCAGCACTTTTCTGTCTGTGTTCCTGTCCATGTTGGCTTGTTGAAATGGTTGAATGTGAAACACATAAAACAAAAATCTACAACTTTTAATCTTTGTTAGATGTTTTTCACACGTCACAGGCCATAATATTGAGAAATCATGTTACTGGATTAAAAAGAAGAAATAGTCATTAAAGCGCTGCTGTGTGTGTGTTTGTCCACAGATATCTGGATTAAAGGTAAAGAGAGTGGAAGTGTTCGACTGATGGAGAACACACAGGAGCTGAACGAGCCGGCGGTAAGAGAAGCACTAGCACACCTGTGAGCCTGCGGTCTGTTTTATTTACAACATGTGTCCAGACGTTTGTAGACACCTGCTCACCCAATGTTTCTTCTGAAATCAAGGGTATTAATAGGGAGTTTGTCCTCCTTTGCTAACAGCTTAGTAACAGCTTCTGCTCTTCTGGGAAGGCTTTACACGAGATGTTAAAACATTGCTGTGAGGATTTGATTGCATTCAGACACAAGAGCAATAGTGAGGTCAGGTACTGATGATGGATGGTCAGTTCTGGATCACTTCAACTCATCCCAAAGGTGTTGGATGGAGCTCCATCACTCCAATGCAGCTCCACTGCTCCACAGTCCAATACTGGGGGCCTTTATACACTACAAGAAACACTGCACTATATTTTGAAATCATTAAATCTTGTCAACATATCTAATGTTTCTTATTTTGATTGCTTGATTGTTATAAGAGTGTTATAAGATTGTTTAACTTATTTCCAGACATTCTTTACCTGTTTAAGCTATTTTATCTAATGACACTGTCTAATTCTAATGGCAGATAATTTGGTATCAGGTTGTTATTTCTTGGTGTTATTTATTGAAACAAACAAAATAAGCAAAATTAGTTGCATTCTGTCTTGAAACAAGTAAAATGATCTGCCAATAAAATTAGACAGTTTATCTAGATAAAATGACTTTGAACAAGTAAAAAACATGTGGAAATAAATTTTATAATAGCAAAATATTTTTAGCCCAATCTTACAATGAGAAATATTAGATATATTGAATAAATATAACCCCTTAATAAGCCAGTTTTATTACACACATCTATAACCTGAGAATACCTCCATTAGTTTGCATTAAAGTCCCTGTAGTTACTGAATTATAAGCCTTTACATGAAATAAACCTGAAATGTTAAGGGGTTAAGATGTTTTCACTTAGAAACCCTTTTTTTGCACTGTACCCCTCTGGCTGATGTGGAGCATTGGGCTGCAGTAGGTGCACTTTAAAGTAGATAAATTCACTCATTAAAGGGAATGTCTGGATACTTTTTGAAATTTGGTGCATTTTTCTGTATTATTACTGTTAAATGAGAACCTCATATCTGCTCTGAAGCTGTTTTTCCAGAGAGCAAAGATGTCAGAGTTTTCCACTGTTTCACTCTGATTGTCAAAATCCCTCAAAGCATTTAGAGTTGATTTGTGCTTCTGTATGGAGTGTAGTGAGTCAGCTTTCAGTCTGTGTCTGCTGATTTGATCCACCTGTTTGGCCTGTGCCATGATTTGGTCTTTGCTATGGAGTTTAGAGTAAAGAAGGCACACAGTCTGAGTCTTCAGCTGTTATTGTATTATTGTACATCATTAACTGTCTAGAAAATAATTCTATTATGATGCTACTACTCTACACCTTTAGTGGGAAGCTATAAAAAATGAGAAAATGTTAGAAGTAAATAAAACTATATTTGATAGCTGTAAATGGATAATTTCAGTGTGTTATTTATAATTTAATAAGTTCATGTTCCCAAGAATCTGGTCAAAATAAGCAATAAAACTTAAAATCTTAAAAACAATTATCTAGTGCAATACAATAATAGCAACTATTAATATGAAAAATGATGTCAAACGTTTGAGCGGTGGTGTATGTTAACCACTATGACAGTAATCAGTAAGCTGTGTATTTATAAGAGTAAGGAATTGAACTGTGGAGCCACATACAGATGCTTAGATTTCACAGAGTTAATAAAAAAAACTGGTACTCCAATGTGTGTGTGTGTGTGTGTGTGTGTGTGTGTGTGTGTAAGCGTGTTGGAGAGAGGGAGAGAGTGTGTGTGCTGTAGTTTTGGTGAAGCTAAGCTGAAGCTGTAAGATGGGGCAGGGTAACAGGTGTAAAGTTTCCTTGTGTTTCAAGTTATTTACATTTTTTGCTATTAATAGTTCAGATTTTCAGTGGCAGTGATTAATGACGTGGGATTGTGATTGCTGACAGCCTTTGGCTTTGTTTTCTGGATTTTTTTTTTTTTTGGGTGGCGCTTCACCCTGAATCCGTCACACAGTGAATTTGATATTAGAGCGAGAGTGTGTGTGGTGTGTGAGGGTTTTGCTGATTTGGCTCAGCAGGATGTACTTGTGCTGGAATAGAAAGATCAGGGTGAAGCACGGAGAGGTTCAGAGAATGACCAGAGTGGACGTAGAGCTGTCTGTGGGCTTACAGGGACAGTAAGTCAGTGTAAAGAGGTTTTATTCCAAGTGATTTTAGAGCATTTCTATTGGTCTATTCATCATGAAATTTACATATAACATAAAGCACAGCTGGTGTGTCGAAATGATGTAGAAACTTACAAAATTGAAACAAGATGCATGGTTTTCTTTGGACAGCGACGATATTTTATTCATGTGGAAATGACATGCACATCTGAATCGAGTAAATTAAGTGCCCTTCACTGTGGTCAGTGATGAATGAAGCTGAAGTAGATGGATGTAGACTGTAGTTTGTTCTTGACGTTTTTCCTTTTGACCCTTCCATCCCATCTAAATTCCATCCAATCATTTTAACAAATACAAAATCTTATTTGTGAGACACAAAGAGAGAACCAAAAATTATGTTTATATATATATTTATATATATGTACAGTTTTTGTTCCGACAACAGCGAGATATATGTATATATAAATATATTTATTTACAGGAGAAGGAAAAAACAATGCAAGTCAGTGGAACCAGACATTTTATCAAGTAATTCTGGGCCATTTCTTTTAGGCCATTGATCTTCAAATTTACACACAATGTAAAGAACAATAGGCATTTTCAAATTATGTCAAAAACTGAAAAGTGACAAAAATGGAGATACAAGATTTTGGTCCGACAACAGCGAGATATATACATTTATACATATATATATATATATATATATATATACACACACACACACACACACACACACACACACACATATATATATATATATATATATATATATTAAATATATATATATATATATAATATATATACATATATATATATATATATATATATATATACTTTTCCTGAAAATGTTAATGGATAGTTGTGTTATATTTGACTAACTTGGCAGGTGCAAAAATTTGGTCACCCTTCCAGTTGTAAAGTTTCCACTGTCCATTAAGAAATGGCAGTCAAGGCATCAAGAAGACTCTCAGATTGAACTGCTCATATACTGACCAGAAAGGCAAAGTAAAACCATGTGTCAGCAGAGGACCTGCAGCAAGGTTTAGCTGACACGGGAGTGGTGGTGTTCTGCTCTAATGTGCAGAGTTGTTGCACAAACATAATCTGCATGGAAGAGTCATCGAAAGAACATCTTCTCAGCAACCTCCTCACAAACGTCAGAGTCTGAAGTGTGCAAAACAACTAGGTACACAGGAAGTGTTTAGGAAATAAGTGCTGTGGAAACGAAGGAACTCTTTAGCCACAATCACTAAAGGCATGTTTGGAGAAAAGAAAAACAGCATTTGATAAAAAGAACACCTTGCCAACTGTTTAATGTGGGGTGGACTTATTATACATAGGTGTTGTGTGACAGCTAGTGGCACAGGAAACATTGTAATGGTAGCTGGGAGAATGAATTCCACTAAATATCAGCAAATTCCAGAAGCAAATGTGCCACAGTTAGTCAAGAAACTAAAACTAAAAAACAGTCAGGCTTTTACAACAGGATAGTGATATAAAGCCTACCTCAAAATCCAATATAGTCTATTTTAAGAAACTCAAGCTAAAGATTTTGGCATGGCCCTCTCAGTCCCCTGACTTGAACATCATTTAAAATTACTGAATTATTTTGTTGTGCATGCAAAATGGCCCAAGAATATCACAAAACTCAAAGCATCATAAAGGGAAGAGAGGGTGATAATTCCTAAAAAAAAAAGCTGGCTGCGAAAAAGCATGTGCAAGCTGTGATATCAGCCAGAAAAGGTGTTACTAAGCACTGACTTAGGGTGTCCAAACATTTATACATGCCACAATTAGTATTTTTTGTAAAGTACCTTTTTTTTCCTCAAATTCCTCAAATATAAAGTAACTGAGTATTAAGATTAGACATCTTATGACTGTACATACACAATACATAAAACTAAATTATTTGTGATAATACTTAGATGAGGCTTCACCTAACCCCCATGTGTCAAACACAAGGCCCATGGGCCAAGTCAGGCCCGTGACACAGTCCTATTTGGCCCATAATATGATTTTAATTTTCTATTATTATTAGCCTGTTTCATCCTGAGATGCACTACAGTCCCAAGCATGCCCTGCAACACAGTGTGTGTTCTGACCCATTTCCCCCAACAACAATCTATGGGCCAGCTGTTACACAAAAAGGAAAGATGCCTGGTGTCTAGTTCAAGCAAATAGGCAGTTTAAAAAAACCTAAAACATTTATTTTTTTTTAGAATTATTTTTGAATACGTATTCAGTGCCTGATGGTCATTTGGGTCATGGCAAAATGTTACGTAAAACGTAAACGTAAAAATTAAATAAAAACACAGTTGTCTTACAGATTTGCTGAGATTTTTTTAATATGGCCCTTTTAGTGGTGGAGTTTGACACCCCTGAGCTAAATTGTGATGGATTCCATTGTTCTTTCTTGAAAACACTCAATGATATTCCTAAAATATTCGAAATACTCTACAACGGCGTTTCTCAACCTGTGGGCCGCGGACCACCAGTGGGCCGTAAAGCACTCTCTAGTGGTCTGCAGGCCTTAATTAGACAGTGGTTTGTAGCGGGCCGGTAGAGACATATAAACAAAAACACAGCAGTTGCAGGCTAATTAGACATCATCAGTTTGAGACAATGCAGCCGTGCAGTTAGCCAGACTTGGGGAGGTTCCTTGCGGTGTTTCTCCTACCTTGTTCAGTGCGGACCTATCAAACTTTTTTTTTAGTTTGCTCCCTTTTGACGTGTGTGAACCTGTATTTGGGTCTGAAACTAACAGCTGAAACCCGCGGGATCTCGGTCTGCTTCCAACCAAACCCAAGGGAAACGAGGGAATTCATCAATAGAGCTGGCTTTCCTCCTCTTCTACCAGCATGTCAGCACTGTACTCTCAGTATAATCTGCCTGTTTTAACGTCTGACTTATTGCTCTCATCGTTCCTGCAGGTCGAGCTGCAGCTGATAAAAACGACAGACAAGCCATAAAATAATAGCGAAGATCTGTGTTTGATTTCTGGCCGAGCATCAGCGACCTGAGTAGTTAAACTCAACTTAATAAACTAATGACAAAGAAGCAGATATCAAGTAAGGTTTATTATTATTGTTGATTGTAGCGACGCTGATCAAAAAGCATGAGCGGAGTGAGATTTATTTCAAATGAGGCGCTAAAACCCTGAAAACTAAAGAGACTCTAGGCCAAATAGTTACTCCTGTGGGAAAGACACAGGAGTATTTTCAGTGAAATTGACATGGACTGCAGCTCCAAATGTCATAGTCCACATCTACATCTACCTTTTTTCTTTTTCCCCTTTTTTGACCTATTTGCAAACATGTTTTTTGTTTGTTTGTTTGTCTGTTTTAACATGTTATGTTTTTTAACATAACTGCAAATTTTGGTTTCTGTGAGCGAAGTGAAATGGATGGTCTGATATATTTCAGAGCCTGATTTACAGGTTTTCAGTGTGAGCAATTAAGAAAAAAAAAAGAAAACAATTTTTTAAAAGTTGATTTTAATTTTTCTCTGGGCTGCTATGCTTTATAGTTATAAACAGGTGGGTCTTGGGATGAAAAAGGTTGAGAACCCCTGCTCTACAATGTTTGCAAAAAACTAACATCCGATTTGTGTCACTGCCACAGTTGATGACAAAAGTTGGGTAAATTAAACTCTTGGTGGAAGATCTTCCACTGACCGCTGTGGTACGCTTTTCCGATGCTGCTCTTATTTTGCTTTTATCAAGCACTGCAGTCTTACTTTGGCATCACGGAACAAAATGAATTTTAAATTTGTGTATTACATTGTATCGTGATGGGATGCAAAAACCATCAACAACACAAATCATATCGTATTGTGAATTGTGCATCGTTACACACTTAGCTAGGCTCTCTGATTTTTGGTCCAGAGACAGAAAGAGGGGGGGGGGTGTAGAGTGAGAGAGTGGCGTGTTGTGTGCCCCGGGGGGATGTGTGCAGGCTTTTGGAGAAAGAAAGCTGAGGAGAAACAGAGAAAAGAATGGAGAAGAAAAAAAAAACTTTTAGCCGCAGCCTTTTCCTTTGGTGCAGTCCGAGCCCCAGAGCTGAGACCACAGAGAGAGAGAGAGAGAGAGAGAGAGAGAGAGAGAGAGGGAGAGTGAGAGAGAGAGAGAGGGAAAGAGGAGTCTGGTTACACACACACACACATACACAATGACTCAGAGACACATCATTCACACATAAGCACTGAGCACTGAGAGAGAGAGATTCACAGAAGGAGAAACAGAGAAGGAGAGCTACTGAGTGAGAGAGAGAAAAAGAGACAGAGTGAGAGACAAAGAAAGATAGTCAGTGGAGAAAGGAACTGAGTATGTGGGAGAGACACAGAGAGAAAGAGACACTGAGTGAGAGTCAGAGAGAGAGATACTGAATCAGAATGAGACAGAGAGAGAGAGACACTTGAGTGAGAGAGATAGACACTTGGGTCAGAGGAAGAGATACCAAGGTAGAGAGAGAGGCACCGAGTGAGAGAGAGACACTGAGTAAGAGAGAGACACTTGAGTGAGAGAGACACTTGAGTGAGAGAAAGATGCTGAGTAAGAGAAAGAGACACTAAATGAGACAGACACTGAGTGAGAGAGAGAAACACGAGTGAGTGAGAGAGCCACTGAGTGAGAGTCAGAGAGAGAGAAAGAAAGAGAGCCACTGAGTGAGAGAGATATGTGGAGAGATATACAGAGAGAGACAGAGTGACAGAGTACACATATGTGCAATGTGCTGTTAGTAGGCAATGGACAATTGGACAACCAGTTTTAATAATATAAGACAGAATAAAAAATATCACATTTCAATAATTCTGATAACTGTGTATAATTACCACCTATTTAAAAAGTTAGAGTAGAAGGAAATAGCAGGTTGGATGTGAGGAGAGTTGTGAATGGTAGTTGTTAGAAGTACAGAACAAATTTTAGCTTCCTAAAACTAAACTGATAGTAAAACTTTCAATATCAATCCATACCATGACTGATCTGATATTCTTCTTTAAAACCTACTTAAGCTTTAAAATGAGCTGTTTTTTGTAGAAGCACTTAGGATGGGCATCTGAAAGTTGCCTATCATGATCAAACTACCCAATCACTCTACTACCCTACAGGAAGATCTACACAGCTAACAACACATCACACAGTGTGAGTTAGAGCTGCTTTAGGGTGGATTATTTACAGGACTGGACCACATTTGTTCCTGTTTTTCCTTCAAAATCTAATCCCGCATTTTCTAATAACAATACTGATAGCCATTGATATCAAGAGGTGGGCGATATGGCAAAAAATACAATATTGCAATACTTCAAGAAATTTTCACCATACACAATATGTCTCAATATTATCTTTTCAGACATGTGATCACTTGAATCAAAGAAAAAAGAACCCATAGTGCTACATTTTAAAACATACAATCAAAAACTGTGAACAGATTTTTATTCAGTATTTGTCAGACAGTGTTGTACTAAATCCAGTTAAACGGGACTAATTGTGCTCCCTTTATAATAAACAGACAGTGTTTTACAAGTATTGACAATATGCACAATATGTTCATAAAAGCATATTGTATTGTGACATAATTTATCGCAATAACGATATATATTGTCATATTGCCCAGCCCTAGATAGCAATATACCATCTCTAGCTAGTTGAAACATGATCAAGTTAACCAGCTCCTCATTTTGTAGTCTGAAGAAAAAAGGTGACAATTATTTTTGCCAAAAAAAAAAAACATGACGTGAAGAGAGAAGAGAACTTGTGAAGAGTGCAAAATGTGTTTCCTGATTCCAGTGTTCAGAATGTATGTATGGTTGTATGATAGGTATTATGACAATGATAAATATGGCACTATCTATGCAATGGATCACAAAATCATGTATTTATTTTCAGATTTTCTGCCTT
This sequence comes from Colossoma macropomum, assembly GCF_904425465.1. NCBI lineage: Eukaryota > Metazoa > Chordata > Actinopteri > Characiformes > Serrasalmidae > Colossoma > Colossoma macropomum. The sequence goes on from NW_023494802.1 coordinate 6,291,469, forward strand.
TTTTGCTCATTCACACTGAGACAAGGACTGTCTGTTTTAGTTTCCTTCAGAAAGTAACCCTGCTTTGCCTGGACACAGCTTCATGAGGAGCCGCCTGAGAGGCTTTTCCATACAATAGTATGTTCATAGCCTCTTCAGTATGTCTGTATTTAAGCTTTTGGATCAAAATGTCTTTATGCATATTCAGTAAGGTGCATCTGTATGTATAACTTTTGACTGTATATATGTAAACAGGGTAGTTTGCAAAAGAATAGGCACCCCGGTCAAGTGTCATGTTTCTTTTCTAAGTGAAAATAGCTTAACATATCCTTTACAGAGAACACACTTCTGCACATTTTAATTTACAATCACTGTTTATTTGCTGAATTGAACATACTGGGGGAAAAGAAAAACAATAAATGTGGCCAGTGATAAAGTTATGACACATTTTATGTTTTATGTTTTAGGTTTTTTACACCATATTTAAGTGTGTTAAGGAGGGGGGAGGGTGTTTAAACTTTTGTATACAACTATATGCAGCAAAAAAATATAAATGCATATAAATGGCTGTGTGTATCAGGCTTACTATACGAGAAAGCAGAAGTACATTTTAAAATATGCATTATTTGACAACTAGTCTAATCTAATGTAAATTTTTTAATGGAGTCATTCATTAAGCTAAAATGAGTAATCATGACAGCTTTCATTGAGCCACTGATCACAGTGACAGGCCTTATTTCCTTCAGAGCCGAGGCAGAACACAGTCGGCTTTCAGACGAGGCCACTCCAGTGTGCGTGCATGGTTTTGGGTGAAGGCCTGAAAGGACACTTTGGGTCCAGACTGAGCACATTATTTAACAAGCACGTCGACATCTGGGAAGCAATTCATCATTTAATTAAATGCTGCTGAAACCCGGCCCCTGGTTAATGAGATTAATTTAAATAATTAACGAGGAGCTGACACAAGCACAAGGCCTCATGAATAATTAAGCAGCATTTTTTGTCCGTTCCAATCAGAGGGGAAAGGGGCACTTTAATGCTAGAGTGCTTTTTTATATAAAGTTTCAGTTTATACTGTAACACGCATACACACACACAGACATACAAACACACACACACTGAAAACACACGTACACATATGCACTCACACACACACACTCTCTCTAATGCTGCGTAGGTGTGTCTGGCTCACCGTGGTGTCCAGTTTCTCTCTCTGTCCTCTTTCCCCCTGGCGGAATATACCACTGTAAGCACGCACATCATGTTGCTATGGAAACGGAGCGACCTAAGACGTGGGCACAGGGAGGTCATGGTGTTAGAAGACTCGAAAACACAGCGTCGCTGTCGTGATAAAACCTTGTATCTGAGAAATGGAAACTTCACAAGAGAATCCAAAGTTTTTCTTACCTTATAGTGTGCATTGATGCAATGAGATTTGTTTTCAAGTCATTTTGAACCATTTCTATCAGTCCATTCATCATGAACTCTTCACAATTCCAAACAGTGTTAATAACAGAAAAAGAGTTTCAGTATGATGGTTTAATATGACATTTCATCTCAGACGAATGTTAGCTAGACATTAAAGCAGAGTGTCTATACTGAAATGCTGAAAGCAAAAACTATCATGCTGTCCTTAAAGCAGCTCAGTGTTTGAGACAAGAAGTCAGTGCACTTCTGATTCATTCCTTTATAGTAGTCCACTGGAAAAAGTGATATTGGATTGGCTTGATTCTAATGTGTACATCATTTCCACATAAACAAAACAGATATTATTTTCAGAGGTTCCAGAGAAACTGTACTTGTGTGAAAATAAGAGATATTATTGTATGAGATATTATTATACTATTGTACAATATTGTATATTATTGATGGCATGTTTTCCTTTTGAGTTTCTAGATATGGACAGCTATGGTATTGCTGGGATTGAAACTCACAACCTCCTGATGCAGAGATGAATTATTAAACAGTTGCACCACATGAGACTATACCACTCTTTAAAGGTGAAATAACAAATATTTTCTCCAGTGTGTTAAACATTTACAGACACATAATCTGAGCTGCTTCCTGTGTTCCTGAGTGGTGCAGTGGACTAAGTTGTCCCCCCAACAGGAGGTTGTGAGTTTGAGCCCCAGTAATGCCATAGCCATCTGTAAGTGTGTACCCATGAGGAAACGTGTCTAGTAGGATTCTGTGATGGAAAGAGTGTTGGCTAGTGGGGAAGTTGAGCATAAAATAAATAAAATTAACCTGAGATGCAGAACTAAAAAATTAAGAGAACTTTTGACTCAACTAAGAAGTTTGAGTTGTGTGTCCTCAAGTTGAGTCAACTCAAGAAAAGCTATGTAATCAGTTACTATAGAATTTTGAGTTGAGCTGACCTCTCATTTTTTACGGTGTGGCTGGGTCCTCACACAAATATTAATGAGCATAGTTGTAGCTGTAGTTCCATTTTACATTGATATGAATCTAGTCTTTAGACTAGAGAAGTAAGTTTTTTCACCTGGAAATAAAATTGGATTCAATGTTAGCAATCAGCAAGTACAGTACAAATCTTCTGTAATAAAAGTTATGGTAATGTGAACTATAATGTACAGTATATCATAGCAATGAAGTACAGTTACTTAAGGATTTTCCACCCCTGATTACATCAAAACAAATATTGCCCAAAGTCTGTAAACTGGAACACAACATAATTTTTTTCATGTGGAAATGCATAATAGGACACCAGGATGTTCAGTAATCAGTACCTTGAATCAAGTTTGTGTGTGTGTGTGTGTGTGTGTGTGTGAAAGAGTGTGAGAGAGACTGAGATCTAATTTTAGTTTTCGCCTCTAATTTGCTGCTAGCCTGAAGTGGTTTCACCTTTTTAGACAATGTAGCACATCACCTGGAAGGCACAGACGATATATGTGTGTATGGGGGGAAGGAGAGGGTGTGTGTGTGTGGGGGGGGTCTATTCTTTTTTCTTTTCTTTCTTCTTCTTTTAGCGTTTTTCTGACCTGCAGAAAGGAGTATTTCTGGGAGGAGACGCATGAGATAGTCTTACACCTCCCCAGGGCTTTCTGAAATGTGTGTGTGTGTGTGTGTGTGTGTGTGTGTGTGTGTGTGCGTGTGTGTTTGGTGTGTGTGTGTGTGTGTATGTGTGTGTGGGGTGTGTGTGTGTGTGTGTGTGTGTGTGTGTGTGTGTGTGTGTGTGTTTGTGTGTGTGTGTGCAGATATGGAGGTGGGTGTAACAATGTGTTTTACATGAAAGCATGAAAGGATGAGGATGAAGTTACAGTGGTGATAACCGTAATACTCCAAGCTCGGAACAAATGTGTATGTGTGTGTGTGTGTGTGTGTGTGTGTATGTGTGTGTTCAGGTGTAATTGATCCTGAGTTTCTGGAAGTAGCACATAAACATACAGTTGTATGCGAAAGTTTGAATACCCCTGGTCAAATTACATGTTTTGTTGATTTTCTACGTGAAAATAGGTCATATATCCTTTACAGAGAACACATTTAAATATGGCAGATTTTACTGTGCAATTTTTATTGTTTTGACTTTTTCGCCAAAATTATTGGGCAGGCCACATTTTTTTCCCAATGTGTTGAACTGAGCAAATAACAGTAGTTGTGCATTTGTGCACAGAATTGCCATCTTTCAGTTTACATACAGTACATTTTCAAAAGTATTCACACACTCCTTCTAATGACTGAATTCAGCTACTTTAAGGTGCACCCATTACTGACACAGACATTCCAGTTGCGCACACACAGCTTGTATCATCTTCACTTAAATTATTGCTAGTAGAATGGGACTGACTGGAGTAGCCACACATGAACCTAAAGTCACCATGCCCAGTGCCAAGCATTGCTAGAGGGGTATAAAGCCCCCCAGAACTGGGCTGTAGAGCAGTGTTAACAGTGTTCTCTGGAGTGATGGAGCTCCATCCAATACCTTTGGGATGAGTTGTAGTGGCATTTATGATTAAAAACTAATCATCCAACATCAGACCTGACCACACTTATGCTTTTGTGGTTGAATGTAATCAACTCATCACAGCAATGTTCCAACTTCTAATGCGAAGCCTTCACAGAGGAGTAAAGGCTGATACTACAGCAAAAATGGGCCAAACTCTCTGTTAATGCCTTTGATTTTTGAAGAAACATTGGATGAGCAGGTGTCTACAAACTTTTGCACATACAGTGTACTCATTTACATTTCTGAGCAAAAGTCTTTAAAAGGCAGTCAGTAAAATCATTTAAAACTGTTTATCTCAGTAGTAAAAGTCTTTTTGTCATTGAATCACTAAAATGAATCAGTCAAAATAGACATAAATGTATTAAAAACAATATATTTTTAATTTTAAGTTATTCATATGTTAGTTCGAAGAATACAATTATAAGAACACAGGCTTTTCACACAGCCAGTCATTGTGTGGATTTGTTCAAATCCACTTGATTCAATTTAATGAAGGGCTGATTAGATAAAGTAGGTACTGGATGGTAACTGTAATACTGGACTCATATGGAGATTTGGAAATGGTCAAGCTCACACACTCACACACCAACTCATAATGTATTGTTTATTTTTTTGGTATTTATTCTAATGTTGTTTTTTTTAACAAATAAATGTTCACTGTTCATATTTTCTCTTTTGAACAGAACTGTATATGTTATTCATGTGAATTGACATTTGACACATTTGAATCAGATAAATTCAGAACCAGTTTCAGTACGAACAGAAAAAGAGAAATGTTTTGGACAAAGCCAAATTTTGTGTCACTGTTTGTGCGAGCCAAGAACAGAACCATGGAGCTGCACTCATACAAAGAAATTGTAGATAAGCTGAAATACCAGCATCATAGCCAGTAATGACAGTTCGAGCAACCCCCTCGTTATCTCCCATTCACATCTTCCTAATGGTTTTTCCTGCCTGTAACTGTCATCTTTTTGCCATTATGTCAAAAGTGCACTTAACAGAAAAACAAAACAACATCTTTTTGGCTAAAACAATGCAGTGATTTGAGTTTGTACTGTGCTGTGTCCACCCTGACTGTGATTGGTCTACATGGTTCACTGTAATAACAGTGCTGAGGCCTGCACCATATTCTTTTTAAGTACACTCTTAAAATAGATAAATAGATGGTTCTTCAGGTGTTCTTTAGTAAAGAAAAAAAAAGAAAAAAATGTACACACACACACACATATATATATATATGAATCAACCCATTCCATGATTCAGGGGTTCTGTGCATTGTTAAAGAGTTCTTCAGATTGATGGAGAACGTGCTGCACCAAAATTTTCTTGGTGAAAATAAAGTTACCAAGTTACCACATCTTCTAAAGTGAACACATTTAAATATTCCACCTTTTAGTGCACAATTTCTATTTATTTGCTGAGATATTAGGCTATTAATTTAACATTTTCCCCCAGTGTGTTAAATTCAGCAAATTAACAGCAATTGTGCATTAAAATGTGCAGCAGTGTGTTCTGTGAAGACGTGCGTACTATTGTATATGATTGTATTGTGAATTTTGACAAAACTTAAATAACACTGACCAACTGCTGTTTCATTACAAAGAGAGCATCATTAAGCCTGTTTAACTAGATTTAGTTCAATGCAGTGTGTGAATAAAGTCATTGAATAAGCTGTAGTCATAGTTTGTGATAGTATTTATGAAATGTGCCAGTACTGGTTCTTTTTTGTCTGTTCCAACTTATCAGACAAATTAAATATCCTGATACTGTTTATTGTGAAAATGTCTTGAAGTATCATGATGCTATATTTTTGCCATATTGCCCAAACGTGCTCTATAACGGAAAATCAGCTGAACTTAAAATGATAAGTGTTTACACTGCTAACTCAGCTTGAGGATACAACAGTTCACCCAACTCAAACTTCTTAGTTCACTCAAAAGTTCTATTCTTGTGTTGTACTAATTCATTTTTAGTATGTTTTAGTTCTGCGTCCCATCTAAACTATATAACAATATAAAAAAAAGTTTTGTTTTTGACTCACTTTTCCCACTAGCTGGGACTCACAATTCCATCAGGCATTTTCTCTTCTTGGGCTCCCAGTAATGGATGTACATTTATCTGCAGTCAAAATGCTTTTGTCATTCTATAGAAACGTCCACTTTTTTATCCATCCATAGGAGTCACTGGTGTTACTGATCGTCATTGGTGTTACACATAAGAAAGATAACGCCAGAGACAGTAACACCAGTGACATTTTAAATGAAAAATGCATTTTACAAAATGGCTGCTACAGAGCATGAAACCACATGTTGTCAATCATGCAATATCCACTAAAATATCGCTGCTGTCGGAAGAAAACCTCGTATGTCAATTTTTGTCATTTGTCAAGTGATGTCATCAGTGTGATTTTTATTTCAAATTAAGAGATTTGTTGCTAAGCAGTAACGCCAGTGACACAACTCCTGGGGACCACAACTTTTATTGTAGATTTTATCATATTTATTTGGCATTTGTTTTCTTTGTGTCATTTAAATCATATATTTCATAGTCATGTATAGATTATTGCAGTTAAAATTGCAGAAAAACATATTTTTTACCTCAAAATGGCACTGACCCTTTACACATGACTGTGAGGACAAGCACTTCTGTGGTGCTTGGAATTCTATAGGATTGATTTACAAACCAATATTGCTAAATTGATGGCTGAAGAAGGTGTTTTTCAAGTGTAATATATCTGTTAAGGCTAGGGACACAAAAATGGACGTTTCCATATAATGACTCAGATTTCAAACTTTTGGCCTGTAGGCTGTATTTATTCGCACATACACATGCATACACAGACAGCTGTGTGCAAAAGTTTGGGTGCCCGAGTAAAATTACACGTTTTGTTAATGGAAACTAAGTACACATTTTCTATAGGGAGCAAACAAATGCACACTTAACTAATAATTGCTGTTAATTTGCTGAATTTAATACATTTAATATGACAAAAAGTGGCCTGTGCAAAAGTTATGGCACATTTTATACTTACGATTTATTTTTGTCCAATATGATTAACTCAAATAAATAAGCAAATAAATAGAACCTAAAATTTGCAGAAAATGGTTTTGTTTTTAAGCATGTTCTCTGAAGGTATGTTAACTTTTTCACTTTAAAAATCAGCAAAATATGTAATTTGACTGGGGGTGTTCAAATTCTTTTCAAAGTAAAACATTTCTGGACCACACTAAAGTCATATAAGTGCTGGAGTGAGAGTAAGTGTGTGTGTGTGTGTGTGTGTGTGTGTGTGTATGTGAGAGACGTTGTGCAGTGATCACTCCGAACTCAGAACGTGCTGAACCTCTCCCAAAACCACACACTACATCTGATACACATGTGCGTTCATGTATGTACGCGTGTATGTGTTTTCAGTTAAGGCCCCACGTGTCTGCAGGCTGTGTAATCTGGAAGGGCTAAATGGTCTAAATTGATTATGAGAAGTTCATAGACATTCTAAATTTTGCCATGCTTTGATCTGACCCTTTGGTCTACATGAGCGTATATCACTGTAAAGCCCTGTAAGTCTGTAATTTAAGGGGTAAATGAGGAAAAATAACACAATATGGCAAAGTGGTATGTGAGTGCAGAAGAGATGAGAGAGTGTGTAAATTAGCTTGACACTTTAACAAATGAATACAGAAAAAAGAAAGAAAGGGCTGAAGGGGGGTTGAAGGGTAGGAAAATAACTTCTAGCACACTTTCATTATCAAAGAGCAGAAACAGATTGAGCATGACAGAGATATGGAGTTATTACTAGCTGGTAGAGTGTGTGTCTGTGTGTGTGTGTCAGTGAGGACTCTATCAGTGAGAAGCAGACGCCGGATTCACAACAACTTGCGAATGTTCTTAAGATAAGCACTAAGAAGTTACTAACAATGATCTTAAATGCAATTCTCAAAAAAAACTTAAGAAGTTCCTAAATATTCTGTTAAGATAATCTTAATTAGTTCCTTAAAATTTTCCTAAGGATTTTCTCTGTTGTTCTGTTATGTATTTTATGTTACATTTTACAGCTTACCATAAACAACATGAGCTATATTTTGAATTGGTTTTAACCATTTTTTTCCGTTATTTAGTTTAATCCAGTCAGAGGTGCAAAATGGAGAAAAAAACATCAAACCGAGCATTTAAAAAAAATTGCAAACAAGATCTAAAGGTAATGCAGGAAGAAACAGCCAACAGGAAAAATCCTCCTTAGAAAATACAATAATTGTAGAGTGGTGGCAGAAAGAGAGAGACAGGGATGAGGAGCAGCAGAGGCAGCACCTGAGTTTGATCATTGATTTAGATCAAGTCTTGTCAACACTTACAAGAGAAGACATGTGTGAGGCTGACTTAACCTTAAGATAACATTAAAGAACGTAATATTTTCAAAAAATAGCCCAGTTCTTGGAATTATTCTTAAGAATGAAGTTAAGAAATTTGTAAGAAAGATTTTCTATCTTAAGACACTGTTGTGAATCCGGCCCCTGATCTTAACCCCTTAAAGGAGAACGTCATTCAGAGTGGTTTGGTGTGAAATGGTTCTTGTTGAGAAACTTGCTGACTCTTGGTGAATTCTTTACAGTGGTGGTGATAGGAACCAGGAGTCACAAAGTCTACAGGCAAATACAACAATTTTATTTTACTAAGCAAAAAGACTGATCTTCTGAATTCATATATGCATTGTTAATGATGATAAAATGGTGGTAAATATGAAAAAATTAAAATCCAATTGCATTTAGGGACTTTTTAGGGACTAATTTTGCCTTACACTCAGCATGCACCTCTGCACCATGATGTTTGAAAATATGTTTAGGCCAAAAGAAGTTCTGAGGGTGGGAAATCTTCAATAAATGATCAAATGTTTTTATTAAATAGTGGATCACTTGTTATGACAGCTATGCAGTTATTCATCTTCATAAAACTATAAATACTTTTTATTTAACAAGGTCATAAATGAGAGGAATGAGGGGCCTTTTTTAATCAGAGCAGTGTTTTATGTAAGGCAGTTACCATCCCATGAAAACTCATGTGGCAGTTTGTCTGGTATAATTAGTTCCTTCAAAAAGTCAGTAAGAGGAATTTAAACAAGAACCTGCTGACTGTGACATGTGTGTGTGTGAGAGACAGAGGCGGGGGGGGGAAGGGTCTGAAAGAGGGTGAGAGAAATGAAGAGAGAAAAGTTAGGGTTATAGTGACAGAGTGGAGAAGAAGTAGAGACAGAGAGAGATAAAGAGTGAGAGACATTGCGGGAAAGGGAAAGAGAGAGAGAAACCAAGAGACATAGAGAGACAGACATAGCGAGCGAGAGAGGCATAGCAACATAGAGAGAGTGAGAGACTGAGACAGAGAGACAAAGAGTTAGAGACACACATAGAGAGACAGAGAGAGACATGTGGGGAAAGTGAGATTGTGATTGAAATTTGTGAATTTTACTCTTCAACAAAAATCAGATTTTCTCTCTTTGCAGGTGAAGAAAGCTCTCTCTGATACACACGCTCCGGACCCCTCAGACAACAGGTAATACACACACATACACACACACACACACACACACACACACACACTGCTATGTACCTGTGTATTCAGTGATGTCCATTTAGAGGTTATTTATGGCTGGTTATGACATTAGATAGTGAGAGTGGGAGACAGAACAGTAGGAGATAAACAGATTGAGCCAGCTAGCACAAAGAGAGAGAGAGAGAGAGAGAGAGAGAGAGAGAGAGAGAGAGAGAGAGAGAGAAATGTTAAAGTCATTGCACATGTGAGTGGGTGTACTGCTGTAAGAATGTTTGTCCTAAGACCTTTTGGTACCTGGACCTGAGACTGTGTGTGTGTGTGTGTGTGTGTGTGTGTGTGTGTGTGTGTGTGTGTGCACTAGCTGGCTCGATCTCTGTGTGACTTATTGAATTTTCGTACAGATGGAATTTTCGTACACAGGAAAAAAACAGCTGTGTCACTCTGAATGATATAGCATGATTAAAGAAGCAGCCAGACAGAGAGAGAGAGGGAAATAGAGAGAGAGGGAGACGCAGAGAGAGAGTTGTTTCATTTCCTGGTGTGATGAGATGAGTGAATATCTTGGAAGAGAGAAAGAGCAGTAATAATAATTTCTCTGTATTAGTGGAGAGCATTTTGCTCACTCTTTTCTCTCCTTCTTTCTTCACTTCAGTGAAAACTGTCCTCTGTGACTGAGACTTAACTGACCTCCGCCCACCGAAGCAATCTTTCGTGAATTATTAGAATTATTGAACAACGTCCTTGATATTGCCTTCTTTATCATCCTCAGCAGGAAAACGGTCTAATCCACTTGAATCATTGAGTTAAATCTAGCTGATCATGTTATTGTTGATAATCGTTTGCAGAGCAAGGTGTCAGTCAAGAAGACACCAGATTACTAGATTATGAAAACTTTTCATTCATAAGGAAAAAATGTTACTTACTCATCAGAAACACTGGACACTACAGATGAATTCTCTGCGACAGTCAAGCACATATATACAGATGAATGCTATTATTATTTATATAAATCTTTGTAGACTATTAATAACTTCTCATCAGATTATCAGTAACACATCAACAACATGTCGGTGAAGTAGCAGTAGTGAAGCATCTGAATACACTGAAGTAAATATCTTAAAGATATTCTGTTGATACATTACTTACAAGCCTAACCTTAACCTCAACAAAAAACCTAATCCTAACCCTCATGTTTTTTGACATGTCACTGAGAGTCTGTTGAGTGTTTGTTTCATTTAAAAAGGACCATTTAAAATAAGATGTCACCAAAAAAAATAAATAGCCTTTCGGGACATGAAACTTTCAAGTCATTTTCCTGATTAGATCTTATCCAAAGTGATTTAATCACAGGTTAATTATGCTAAAGAAGTAGACAAATATAGCATTTAGATTGCTGCCTCAGGACTTCTATTAGTGTAGTATAGTGTTCCCACCTGAGTGGGGAATCGAACCCAGTCTACAGTGTGAAGAGCAGCAGTGTGACCCTATTACACTATGCTAAGTGCTGCTTTGTTATGTACTGTCACACCACATGTGTATGTGCTTGGGTTATGTATAAACCAGAAATAAAAAACAGTAATTATGATTTTTGTTTATAATGTTATTTTTTTGTCAGATTTTCATCATCAATAAGTTGAAATTAAAATAATTCTTAATATATGTTTTGCCCTGTTGTCGTTATCATTGAGTGCGTTTACATGCACTCAATAATCCGATCATAATCGGATTTCTGCAGTTATCTGATTATTCAAATGGTCATGTAAACACCATACTCTGATCTAGAAATCTGATTAAGAAATCTGATAAAGAAAGCTGGATTTTAGCTCAGTAATCAGATTTCTCAGGGTATGCATACTCTTACCCGGATTTCTTTCGGATTTCTCAGTCTGCACATGTGCAAAAACAGGCTGCGGTACTGGAAATAAGTAAGCAGCATTGCTTCAAGATGGCAGCAAAACACTTTTTGAGCAATGCTGAAACCAAACACGAAATAAAGGATTTAAATATTCTTCATCTTCTAGATGATGTGTGTTCAAATTTTCAGGTAAAGTGGCGTGAGGTTTAAAAAAAGGCTGGAGCAAGTTTGAGTTTTACATTACATTTACGTTACGCCTTCTTCTGTGAGTTTATTGGCCGGTTGCAAGGCAGAAATCTGATTACTGCCTGACTCATGTAGACCCGGAGTTTCCCATTATCTGATTACTCAAGTGCAACGCGTTGATCGGATCACTGACAATATCTGATTTTCTGCAGTTATCAGTTTATTAAGTGCATGTAAACCCACTCATTGACAACAACATGTCTAAACTGTAGTCAAAATGTAGTAAATGTATGTAGAAAGGCATTTTTTTTTCAATTATGCTACAGTGTTTGTTTAGAGCTCCACATAATGTAGTTTCAAATTTAAAATTCCACTCTACCAGGCTGGACTTTGTTGATGTACATTACAGTTAATTGGGATACTGTACCTCTAGTAATCTGTTTTGTCTTGATTAAAAACAATTAGAGCTACAAGACACTAAGATGCTTTTTTGCTAAACATTTATTTTAAGGCACGAAGTAATAATATAGCATATTCTGTTTTCAACTGGAATGAAGACGTACACATGATTTTTACAGATAAAACATTTTATATTCATAGAATACTTTTATAGAATATTCTGTGTATAAAGTTATAAAACTGTCCTGTAAATGTACTGCTAATTAATAAAAAGCAAAAATGAGTGACAGAATTGCCCCTATGTGATATTTTCTTACAGTGTATATGTGTACCTGGCAAACAGAGGACATATCAGATCTCCACTCTTTTTTGCCTTGATAATGACATCTTTGTCTTTTTCTTCTCCTTCTTTTCTTTTCCATTCTTTACCACAGTTTCCAGGGTTTCTCCTCCACTTGTCATGTTTTTTTGTTTTTGTAAGCTATTTTTTACCACACTGTCTTGTTTGTGTGCAGATCTTTGGAGATGCAGGATTTAACAAGCCCTCAGCACACAGTCACCAGCAGCAACGACAGCAGCTCCAAACTGGACAAGAGCCTCCTCACCAACAACATCTCCACCAATGGAACAGGAGGTAAGACACACACGGACATAAAAAAACAAAGTTTATGTCTTTTTGTCTAATTCCTTCAGTATAGCCTAATCATTTATTAGACATGCTTTATGTATCATAATATGAAGTGTTTACTGGGGCAGGCATCATACTGTAGTTATTTACATGACAATTAATGTTAAAATTTCATGATGGTGACATTCCTGTCCCTATATATGTCTCAGTGATTAACAGTACCAGTAAAAAGTTTGGACACACCAACTCAGGTTTTACTTATACAAACTGTGAAATAACATATGTGGAATTATGCAGTGGCTGAAATAGTGTTAAAGAAAACTCAAAACTGAAGGTTCTGGTCAATTGCCTCTATGACTGTAGGCCCAAGCTGGACTTTTTCCTGCTACAGTTTGTGCTGTTGTGTAGATTAAGATGTGATGAGGGGTGGATTAGGAAGATCATCCAGTCCTTTTTTTTGTTCACTGTAACCCAAAAACCTTAGAGACTCTTATTCTGCACTGATCCAACTATTCCTCTCTCGATACCGATCCAGTGTCTAAACTTAGTGTACAGACTTAGCATACTGATTTGATACCAGTGATCTGTTAAAGGATGTTTTGCAGCAGCAAAGCACATAAACATAAATAAACATTAATGGCTTGTGTATAATAGTGTAGTAGCAAAGTGCATAAAACATAATAGAGAGAAAGTTATGTTAATGCATTTATCCAGAGCAGTTTATGTAGCATTAGGAGGCCTCTTTTTAGTACAGGGTGGTGTGCATGCTCAGGGAACCAAACTCAATTCCATTGCTTGTAGGGGTAGATATTACCCAGTATGCTACACCAACCTCACTTGACTAGAGAACCAGAGTATAGCAACATCAACACAAATACACAGTAGATCTAATGGAAACATTCATACACCAACTTTTTAGGATTGTGCAAGTCTATAAAACTGCACTTTTACAACTCAATAACGACCGTGACTAAAAAACAGTACTGAATGCGGATTGGTCATGTCTTGATGATATGTGATCCATTTATTCAGTGAATGAAAGAATAGTGATACCAAAACAGGCTAAAATTTGGTGTGCGTAAGTGAGTCACTGTGTAAAGCCTGAAATAGTCATTCAAAAGTCAGAAGCATCAAGTCAAATTTTGCAGGATTTTTTTTCAGACCACATCATATATCTTTATTTATTAACGTCCCACACAAGTCAAAAAGAAGGTCCAGCACAGTGTTTGTCTCAAATGGAAAATTATACTGATGAAGATATAATAACATTAATACATAATTAAATTACAGCCTCTGAAGACACATCCTTCACCAAGTTTTGACAGAGAACATTCTTTTAACTCACTCACAAACATCATCTGCTCAGGGAAGGGGTCCAAAACAAAACCCACGTTTCAAATTATTCTTCCACACATTGCATGCAAAGACACGTTTCCATCAGAGAGGTCTCCAAAAATTACATAGTGTAGCTTTGAAGCGCAGCAAATAAACGTGTGTTGTATGCAGGTATGAGGATGTGGTAACTTATTTTTACTTAGAAAATCAACAAACCCAGCTTTTAAAAGCAGCTGAAATGTATGTATATGTAGCTTAGCATTCTGTTATGTTCCTGTTTTTTATTTCAAATCTTATTTTATTCATTTTATTGTTCTTATTTTTTATTCTCATTCTGTGTTTATTTAATAATTTTTGGTAACACCAGAAAATTTGCTAATAATTATAATTATAATAAGTATCTGTAGATCATCTATAGGTCACCATCCAAATGAAGTTTGACCTTTTCTTTATATTTTAATGTTTCGGTGTTCATATTTAAATTTATATATTTATTATTATCATTACTAATTTTTTAAACAAACACTTCTTTCAATAAATTTTTTATTTTACTGTTTTACATGTATGATTTTAATGTTTTTTTATTTCATTGAGAAGCACTTTGAGCTGTATTTTTTGTATGAAAGGTGCTATATAAATAGTTATTATTATTATTATTATTAATACTAATACTAATACTACTACTACTAATAATAATAATAATAAAATGTCATTTGACCAGAGTCCCTCACACTTTTGCATACCACTGTATAGATGTATGTATGTGCCTGAGCACTGAGCTGTTTACAGTGTGTTTTTGTGATTGACTGAGACTCCAGTGTTCTGAAAACTATTTCCTGTATTTTGAGGTTCATTTGCTGAGCTCTCTCTCTCTCTCTCTCTCTCTCTCTCTCCTGCTGGAGGAAAATGTTAATTAAACACACACTCACTTCAGCACACTCAAAACACATCACTGATAGTCCAGCCTGTGTGTGTGTGTGTGTGTGTGTGAGTGGGCAACAGTGATCTCATCTGGTTTTGACATGCAGGTCGAGTGAAACAATAGAGGAACGCAGAGAGGAACATAGAGCAGATCTCTGTAAATCATTCAGATTAGAGTCCAGCTAATGATTTTAACAGACACACGCACACATAGACACACTGCCAATACAGTGACATATTCAGCATTCTCCTCAGTCTACCTCATCAGCTCACAGTCCAGCACACCCACACAACCACCCACCCGCACACACAGGCAGGCTAGAACCCCACTGTCTATGAAAGCTCATTCATCTTACTTAAGTGTACTTTCTCAGCGTCTCGCAGCAACACACACACACACACACACACATACACACACTCACTCACAGGCTATAGGTGAGAGACCTGCAACTTTTCCCTCTGCTGGGTCTTAAAGTACCAGCACTGCTTTTGGACATAAATGGTTTTTAGAAAACAGGGGGATTTAATAAATGGTTGTGTCCATATATACAGTCATCTGCAAAATTTTGGGCACCCCAAGTCAAATGACATGTTTTGTTGATTTTCTAAGTGAAATAATCCCCAATTAATGCACAATTACTGTTTATTTGTTGAATGGTACATTTAATTGTTTCCAAATAGAACCCCACAGCCTATGAAAGCTCGGTCATCTTACTTAAGTGGACAATTTCTACTTTAGTAGAAAATTGTGCACTAAAATTTGCGGAATATATTTAAGAGTGTTCTCTGTAGAGGATGTGTTCATTTATTTTCGCCCAGAAAATCAGCAAAACAGGTAATCTGATGTTCAAGCTTTTGCAGAAGATTGTATATAAATCATCTTTATAACGTTTTAAAAGAAGCAAAAACTTTCAGTGTGCATTAATGTAATTTGATTTTAATTCTGGACTCTTTAATTCTAGACTGTTTTCTTCTCATTCATGATGAAACGTTCAGACAATGTGAAGAGAAGCTTGTTTTCAAATGGTGCACAATGTTTATGAGAATAGGAGTTGTGAGAGAGTAGAGATGTGTTAAAAATTAGCATTTAAAATCATAGCTATCCCAACTATATATATATATTAAAATTAAATTTAAAGATAATTTCTTCCAAGTTACTTTGGAGGGTTTCTGTTGTCTGTTCGTCATGAAATTTTCACACAATGTAAAAAGCAGCTTTATTCAAAATATGTAGAAAAATAAAAATGAAAAAAGGAGATACTTTTTTGTACAGTGACTATATGTTCTTTGTCATGTTATGTAATTTCCTGTCATGCGGCTTTATATCGCTCAGCCTGATCAGTTTAACAGATTTTTTATCGCATTCGTGCTTTCATCACTAAGTGTTCTCTCACAACAGGTACTGATCCAGAAGCTAATAAATACATCTGAGGTGCTAGCTATCATTAGTGATGTAGCATTAACCTCAATCAGTCATCACTTTTCTTTTTCAAAGGAATAATTCAGCTGAAGAATAACCAACAAGCAATAAATAAATAAATAAACAAATATTCCAACCCTCAAGCATGCACCCTGGAGCACCTGAAGTCTTTAAGACCTTACCTCCATCTTCAAGATACACTTAATGGACAAACGTATTGGGACACCTACACATTACACCTACAGGAGCTTTTATGACATCCCATTCTAAATCCACAGGCATTAATATGAAGTTGGCCCCCTTTTGCAGCTATAACAGCTTCCACCAGAGCCCCACCCCCCCTCCCTTTGGCATTGTGCTTAGGCTTGTGTGGAAACCTATTTCGTGCACATTTCTTTTGCTGATGTTGCTTCCAGAGGCAATTTGAAACTCTTTAGTGAGTGATTCAACAGAGCATAGGCACTGTGCGCTTCAGCACTCAGCAGCCCCACTTGTAGCTGAGCTGTTGTTGTCCCGTAGGTGCTTTCATTTCACAATAATAACACTTACAGTTGACAGGGACAGATCTAGCAGGGCTGAAATTTCACAAACTGACTTGTGGCAGAGGTGGCATCCTATGACAGTTTAAAGTCACTGAGCTCATCAGTACAACGCATTCTACTGCCAGTGTTTGTCTATCAAGCATACAAGGCTATATGCTTAATTGAATCCACCTTTTAGCTATGGGTGTGGCTGAAAACACCTGAACTCAATAATTAGGAGGTGTGTCCCAATACTTTTGTCTATATAGCATACATCATCAGAAGGGGATTTTCCTAGTCTTTAAATCAGGACTTCTTGCTTTAGGAACAGTAGAAACAGTAGAAACATTTAAGAGTAGAAATGTTAGTGAACAGATACAGCGATGCTTACGTTCTTCATTTTGGCCAGAGTGTCCCAAAAGTTATTGCTAACTAAAAAAGTTGTTAGAACTTGTTCTTGGAAACTTTGTGAGTTTTGTGGATATTGTAGTCCATGATGTCACTGACTCCGCCCCCTCCCTCAGGAGAGAACATGACAATTCTAAACACGGCTGATTGGCTGCTGGGTTGCAGCACTCCGCCCACTGCCTCAAGTACGAAGGACTATGGTATACTGCATGTGTGTGGAGTGAACATACATGATCATACATGATCCTTGAGTGTGTGTTTAGTGTGTGCTGTGCTGTGGAGGAGAGGAGCTTATAGAAACACTACTGACTGAACAGATATGATGCTGTTTTATGATATCATTTTTTTTATTTAATTCATGTTGCTCTTTCTGCCTTTAGAATATAATGGCTCCTGATGCAGCTCATACTTTGATTTGAATTCTCTCTCTCTCTCTCTCTCTCTCTCTGTTTCTCTCTCTCTGTGTTCTTTTTCTGTCTTTCTCCTTTTTTTTCTCTTTCTCTCCTCTTTTCCATCTTCTCATTATCTCTCTCTTCTTTTCTCTTTCGTTCTTCCTCTGCTTTTCTTTTTCTCCCCTTTTCCCTTTTCCTATCTCTCTCTCACACACTTATTCCTTTCCCCTCTCTCTTTATCTCTCTCACTCTTTCTTTTTCTCTCTCTCTGTTCTTTTTCTCTTTCTCCCTTTTTTCCCTTTCTCCCTTCTCTCTCTCTTTCTCTCTCACTCTTTCGCTCTTTCTTTCTTTGTTTGTTTGTTTCTTTCTTTCTTTCTTTCTTTCTTTCTTTCTCTTTCTTTCTTCCCTTTTCCTATCTGTCTCTCTCACATGCTTTTTTCCATTCCTTTCTCTCTCTCTCTCTCTCTCTCCTCCTCTCTCGCTGTGTGTGTTCTTTTTCTCTTTCTCCTTTTCTTTCTTTCTCTGCTCTTTGCCATCTTCTCATATCTCTCTCTCTGCTCTTTCTCCCTTTTCTTTCTCTTCTCCCCAACCAATTTTCTTTCACTTTCTCCCTTTTTCCTTCCTCTCTCTTTTCCTCTGTATATCTCTTGCTCCTTTTTATTTAATTCATCTTTTCTTTCTCTCTCTCTCTTTTCCTTCTTCTTTCTTTCCCACTTTCTTCTTTCTCTCTCCTCTCTCTCTCCATCTCTTTTTGTCCTTTTCAGTCAGTGTTTTTATCTCACTCTCGCCCTCTGTCTTTCACTCTCTCTCCATCTATCCATCTCTCTTCCTCTTTCACTGTCATTTTCATGTTCTTGTCTTGTTCTTTCTTTTTTCTCTGTCTCCTATCTATCTATCTATCTATCTATCTATCTATCTATCTATCTATCTATCTGTCTGTCTGTCTGTCTTTATTTTAGAAGGTTTCATTTTTAAGTTTTTCATTTTTAAACTTAAAACTGCATTTTTCTACATAGTGGTTAAAAAAAGAGCTTGTAACCTCAAAATCTCTCTCTCTCTGTCTCTGTCTGTCTCTCTCTCTCTCTCTCTCTCTCTCTCTCTCTCTTTCTGTGCATCTCTCAGTAAAGACTGAGCCTCTGAACAGCAGTGAAGCCGTCAGCACAGCAGGAGACACAGGGCTGGACACTTACACAGGGTCAGGTACGATATCACGTACACACACAGAGAATACGTTGTGTAACTCTGCTGGAGAACCCGCTGAAAGCTCTGAGCCCTCAATCTTTGTACTGTCCTTGGGTGAACGTCATCAGGACAGCACTGACTCTTTATTTAGCCACATTACACACACACACACACATACACACTTGCATACACACACACACACAGATTCAGAAATTCTCCAACCATTCAGCCCCCCTGCAGAGAGAGCTGAGGCCCAGCCTGCAGCTGACAGAAAGGCCTGATGTCTCAATAGAGCGAGAGAGAGGAAACGTGTGCATGTGTGTGAGAAACAGAGAGAGACAAGTTTGCATGCTTTCATGTGTGCGTCTATTAGACAAGTTTATGAATCCATCCATCACTCAGCGGGAAAGAACAGTTTTCATGAAGTAGCTATGAAATGTCTTTATTGAATGGGTGTGTTTGAAGAGGAGAGAACAAAGAGAATAGGAGAGGAGAGTAGAGGAGAGGAGGACAGAAGAGGGGAGGTGGGAAACATGGAGAAGAGAAAAAGGAGAGGAGTGGTGAAGAGAAGAGAGGAAGAAAGAAAAAGAGGAGAAAAAAGTCAAGTAGGAAGAGAAAAGAGGAGAAAAGGAAAGAAGAGAGGGAGGCAAAAGGAGACAAGAAAAGTGAAGATAAAAACAGTAGAGGAGAAAAAGAGGAGAGGTCAAGAGTAGAAGTAAGAGGAAGAGAAAGAAGTCAAAGAGTAAATGAAGTGGAGAAAGAGGAGTGGAGAAAGAAGAAAGAGTTGATGTGTGAGAGAAAGAGTAGAGAAAAAAGGAGGAGCAACAAGAGGAGAAGAAAAGAAATGAGGACAGATGAGACTGAAAGAAGAGAGAAGAAAAGAGGAGAAAGGAGATGAGGAGAATATAGTCAAGGAGAGGAAAAGAGGGGAGGAGGAGAGGAGGGAAGAAGAGAGAAGGCGAAAAGGGGA
The DNA here is from genome assembly GCF_904425465.1 of Colossoma macropomum. NCBI lineage: Eukaryota > Metazoa > Chordata > Actinopteri > Characiformes > Serrasalmidae > Colossoma > Colossoma macropomum. The sequence goes on from NW_023494802.1 coordinate 6,311,170, forward strand.
GAGAAGAGAGTAGAGGAGAGAAGAAGAGAGGAGGAGAAAAGAGGAGAGAAGAGGGTAGAGGATGGAAGAAAAAAGGAGGAGAAAAGACAGAAGAGAGTAGAGAAGGGAAGAAAGAAGAGGAGAGAAGAGGGGAGAGGAGAGTACAGAAGGGAAGAAGAGAGGAGGAGAAATGACAGGAGAAGAGAGCAGAGGAAGAAAGAAGAGAGAAGGAGAAAAGAGGGGAAAAGAGAGTAGAGGAGGAGAAAAGAGGCAAGAAGAGAGCAGAGGAGGGAAGAAGAGAGGAGGAGAAAGGAGAGGAGAGCTGGCAGGAGCTTGTCTTTGATGTGAATGGACGTTTGATTGTAAGAGGGCAGTTCCTGTTTTTTTTTTTGGCTCTTCTCTCACTGAATGAGGTCCAGCTGCTGCACAGCAGAGAAAATCTGTAAACTGTCAGTCACAAGTCTGTGTGTGTGTGTGTGTGTGTATGTTTGGCAGATGCTCTGTTAGGGGAAGACGTCCAGGATGCACGTCTTCTTTTACAGTTTTGAGGTCCAGTAAAGAATATATCAGTGATGGAGATGATAAATGACACATGTTTCTTTTCCTGCATCATCTCAGTGCAGTCAAACCTGATTTATTGATCTAAACTGATACGACTCGTAATATTATTTTTATGTGCAGTTATAACCAGCAGCGGCTTCAGTCCTCGACCTGCACACCAGTATTCTCCTCCTCTCTATCCGTCAAAGTAAGACACCAACACGCACATGGCTCACAATGTTTTGTTATATGTTTTATTGATTTTCGTTGTGAAATTAAGCCTTAAAATGCATCCACATTTTAGTGCAAAATGTCTACTTAATTTACTAATTTTACTTATTTTAGTTTAACATGTTGGGAAAACACACACACACAAACACACACACACACACACAAATACACATCTTCTAAGCCGCTTATCCTTCTGGGCCAGCAGTCATTGGGTGGAACACCCTGGACAGGTCACCAGTCCATCACAGGGCAGACAGACAGACATATACATTCACACACACACACACTCACACCTAGGGGCAGTTTAGCATGTGGGAAAAAACATAAAATATAAAATACAAAACTTCTGCATAAACTAAGTTTTAGGTTATATTTTTTTCCAAATAGGTTTAATTCGGCAAAATAAACAGTACTTATGCATTATGTGTATTTATTCTGTATTTATTTTATGTGTGTACTGTATGAACACTGTATTATGATTAATACCACCTGTAATAGCCTTTATCAGCAAAGTTACACATCAGCTGTTATTCTTTACAAACAGATGTACAGCATTTTGGAATGAAATGGAATTCATTTTCACTTGTATTTATTTTATTACTTTTATTTATTATATTATTAGCTATTCACTGTTAATGTCATCAATGCATTTTCATTACAGCAAACTGAATTGCTTCCATTTCCAAATGCTGCCTGCTTTTTGAACGTGTTGCTGCAGCACAAGCCACTTTAGGTGTCCAGAGTAAAAGTGTAAGCAGAGTTGTAGGCTAGTTCCGAGCCCAGAAGTGTCCTAATTTTGTTTTTTAATTTTAAAAAAGTCTACAAATATAATACTGTTGCACATTTTGAATACATTAGTTATTTTTTTAATCATTATATCTCTTCGACTTAATGTGCATTCAAGTTTTGAAATGAACTGTTTAGCTTGACTGTGGGTGTGACACACCTGCACCACATACGAACAATCTGATTAGTCGTTGCTCAACTCATTTACATAATATTTGTTAACAACAGCAGAACAGGGTGAGCATCAGCAGCCTTTGAGCACCTCTGGTCAAAATACATGTTGTGAAAATAGTGAAATAGTGAAAATAAAACATCCTCTACAGAGAATAAACTTCTGCACATTTTAATTCACAATTACTGTTTATTTTCTGCATTTAACACACTGAAAAAAATATAAATATAAAACACGAACTGGCTTGTGCAAAAGTTATGCCACATTAATATGTCATATTTTATTTTTTCCAATATAAACTCAGCAAATAAAGAGAAATTGTGCTCTACAAATTTCCAGAAAAATGCCTTATTAAATTGGTTTACTGTAGAGGATTAACTTATTTTCTTATAGAAATTTTATCATAGAAACATGTAATTCGACTTGGGGGTATCCAGACTTTTGCATGCGACTGCAATTTTGCCAGATATCACTGTGTGTTAAATATATGCTCTACCACTCTCGTGCCCCTGACCTGTTCTCATCTTCACACACGTCCTCTCTACACTAGCAAACACATTTCCACATAAATCTGTCCATTCAAACTAACGCTCCTGAATGTCTCATTATAATCTATTTGATTGACAGGCCTTACCCACACATCTTGTCCACGCCTGTGGCTCCGCCCATGTCTCCATACAACGGCCAATCCCAGTTCAGCAGTATGCAGCAGTCCACGGTGTATACGCCCTACTCTCAAACCACACAACCCTATGGCCTCTCCACTTATGGTACCATCTCATTTTCTTCAATACAGCATAGCACTTACTGGGTATCTGTGTTTAATATATGCATAAACTGCTTTGATACCGATAGCTGGTGCCCGATTTTTCACTCAAATCTGATTTTTTGTTTGCATTTGTGTTTGTATATCTGTCATTAGTGCGCACAGTGGTGCTGATATCAGTGATACTACCTGCACTGGATGATGCCAACAGTATTATGTACATACACACTGAATTACATTCTCTGACCATTCTCATTACAGTCAAATGGCCACGTATGAGATATGTATCTAATGTAGGACCACAGATATGTCACTCTGATTTGAAGATCTGAAGAAATTAGATCTGTGTCATATTCGGGCAAAAATCAGATCAGTGGCAGTTAACCCTTTAATGTGAACATAGCCTTAACTTAAGGTTCCTTTGGGAAAAATCTTTTCCTGCTGTTGTGAATGTATCATTATGTGTCAATATGTCATATGTTACAGCATGTTTTAGATGTCTTCCTCTGATGTATATTTTCAGCAGATCTGGGAGTGATGCTACCAGGGATAAAGACAGAAGGGGGTCTGTCCCAGACACAGTCCACCCTCCAGTCAGGGCTCAGCTACAGTCCTGGTTTCACCACCCCTCAGCCTGGACAGACAGCCTACTCGCCCTATCAGATGCCAGGTAATCATGGCTGGAATCCATGGGCACTAACTGGCCAAGAACCAAAAAACATGCACATGTTTCAAATAACATATATTAACATAAAAAAGCTGCATATTTGCCATGCAGACAAGTTAAAGCAAGGGTTTGACAAAACCTCAGATAAAAAAAGTTTTCCCTTCTCCTAAATGTAGTCAATCAGCCAAGCCATGTTTGTCATTGAAAATTTGTTTCTTTAGTAATGGAAGTAGTACAAGTTATACATGAAGTCTGTGTCACTTAAATGTTCCTTACTTGTTAGGTACAGTAGCCTCAGCTCCAGTACAAAACTAAAAAAGCAAACTTTAAACACCAAGAATGTCTCAGATGACCATCTATATTTGAAGTTAGAGGATATTTTGTAAATTTTGCATTTTTACGATGAAGTGGCAGCTTGAATTTGGTGGCACTATAGCACAGGTTGGAAGATGTAGAAAGAAGAAGAATCAGTGGTTGCTGCTGGTGCTGTCTATCCATTTTGTGTTGTGAGAAGTTTGAGAACACAACGACAAATGGAGGATCATTATTTTTCGACAAATGGAGGATCATTATTATTATTTAGCACAAGTAGAAGCAAGGGAGGGTAAATCCCTGTCATTAAAGAAGCGAAAACATGAAGAAGCAAAATGAAATCGGGACAGATGACAGCAGAAAACCTGTTCTACTACGTGCTTGGAAAAGGAGTTCTCTCCACTGGATGCCACTAAATCTTACACACTGCACCTTTAAGGCCAGAACATAATTCTGAGTGTGTGAACATGTGTAGGCATCATGCAGAGAAGTTTGCATGGGTGTCCTTGCATGGGTGTCCTTGCATGTGAACAAGGGCACTAGGAGTCAGTATCCAAACCAGAATGTAAAGAAAACGAATAATGTTTTGTAATATTTTAAAGGCAGTTTGTTTAAATGTTTGTAGCGTTACACCAAGCAATCCCCAAACTGCTCCATTTGGTTTTGCACTAGTTTTGCTAGCTCTGCACTGGCTCTACAGGGAACTCACTTTAATATGACATGTTTCTACTAATTTTAGTGCACAGTTTGTATTTATCTGCTGTGTTTAACATTTAAAACAATAAAACATGAGCTATAAAATGTGCCATAATTTTTGCACAAGCCACATTTAATTCAGCAAATAAACAGTAACTGTGCATAGAAATGCGTAGAAGTGTGTTCTTTGTAGAGGATGTGTTAACTCAGAATCTCAACAAAACATACAATTTGACTAGACTTTTGCACTGGAGTGTATATTTCTTTGCAGAAGTATAAATCAGCCTGTAGTTAAACAGTTTATGCCAAGGGGCACCACAGGGTCTTAATTTGGCCCTGTAGGTAATTACAGGCTATATCTTACCACTTTACTTGCAGTTAGATGTGAGAGTATTAAGATCCACCAATCTGATCTGACTGCTCCAGCCTTTTTTTCAGATGTTTTTTCTTCTCTCTGAGAACAGCTATATTACAGTCTGCTTTATTTCTCTCACCAGCATCAGGGTTTACAACCTCTCCTGGCCTCTACACCTCCAACAACTCAGTCTCCAATCCAGCCAACTTCAGCACACAGCAGGTACGGCTACACACACACAGACACACAAACATCTCAGCACTGGTGGAGTAAAACCTTCTATCTCCAGAATGGTGACATTTCAGGAGAAATTAAACAAATTTAGAGCTTAAAAGGACACATATTCTACATTTTTCCTTGCATTTTATTTTTCCCCTGAGATCCACTTATGATGATTATGTACCAAAAGTCATAATTAATTTTTACATGGCCATTTCCCAAACTCTCCTTATCCCTTAGAATTAAACAGGCTGTCTTGCGGTCTTGCTTTTAAGGCTGTTATATGTAAATGATCTCTGTTTTGATTGGCTTGGCTGCCCTCTGTTGTGCCTTGCTCAGAAAGCAGCCCAGACTGAAACACTCCTTATAACTTCAGTGTAGGTAGGCGGGGCTAAACAGCTATAGGCTGACAAGGTGGATAAATGCAAATGTGTTGTTTTTTATGACGTCACAAAATCAGTGAATTCATAACAGGCTGTTTTTGCCGCTCAGTTTCCATGTATGGTCAGTAAGGACTGTATAAGTTTTGCAACTCAAATTTGGTTTTCCCTGATTTGGGCCATTTAAATTCATGTTAAGGTAACAAGATTCATTTTGGACCATTTCTTTTGGCCTGTTCATCATCAAATGTTCATGCAATGTCAAAAGCAGCTGATGTTTTTAAATAAAAAAAGAAACAAAAATATAAATACATGGTTTTGATCTGAAAGCAAAGACTTACAGAGTGATGATCTCAAAATCAAGCCGAGGCACATCAAGCTCATTAAAATAGGCTGGACTCTGCACATCAGTATCATCTAAAAAATACACGTAATCTCTCTCAAACATTAATCATTGGACATTTAACCAGAGAAAAGGCCAAACTGGATTCATCCTACCCTGATGAAGCTGCCTGTATAAATAACAGGGAGTTATGACTGTGACTGAACTGAAGGAGCGAGCGTCCTACGGATGGATGAATAGATGGATGGGGGAAAAATGAAACTGAAAAAAACTGAGAGCAGTTTCCTGAGAGCTTTTTTACTGCACCGTTCATGTGCTCAGAGGCTGAGTTAGTGACAGTTTTAGAGGCATCTCCTCTGAAAAAAACCCATCTGTATGTGTGTGTTGGGGGGGTTAAAGAACACTCACAGATAGAGAAGAACCGAGGGATTCATAAAATCCTCCCATCAAGCACTCTCTCTGTGCTCCAGCCAAGGATCCAACCAAGCTCGTAGTTCCTTTATCTACTTTTCATCTCTCTCTCTTTTGTACTGCGTCTCTCTGGGAAAAGTTGTCTGCCTTGTGCTCGTTGTCTGAAATGTTGCAAAAACAGTTTGACCAGAAATTAACTTCAGTTGTATTTTGGCGACACTTTTCTTTTACAAAGCATGAAAAAAGTACAGAGAAATTGTACTTTAGTAAAAGTATGGGCACTGAGTCAAAATGTTAATTAAAAGTTTAAAGTTAAACATGCTGAAGTATACATATCATCACTGTCCAAAGAAAATCATGTATCTTTTTTGTCAATTTTTATTTTTCTACATTATTTCAACACACCAGCTGTCCTTTACACTGTGTGAAAATTTCATGATGAATGGACCAATAGAAATGCTCTAAAATCACTTGGAATAAAATCTCTTTACCTTCACTTGCATTGAAAGGTGTTTTTGCTCTCTCCTGTAAAGTTACTATTTTGGATATACTTGTTTTTTTGGACAGCGAAAATATGTAAAAAGTGAATGTTTAACATATAAATTAAAGCTCAAATAAAGATACTTAATTAAAGTGCAGATCTTCCAAATTAACACTTAAAATGGATTACCACCATTTTTTTGTTCATGTATGTTCAATTTAGTCATTGAGATGTAAAGTCATTAAAACTTGACTCAGATTTCTTTACAGTGGTGGTGATAGAAACCAGGGGTCAAATGTCTGCAACACTAATATAGCCATTTTATTTACTATCCAAAACCACCGGTGAACCTACACTTGTCTTCTGAGTTTTTATATGTATGTTGATGATAGTAAAATAGTAGTAAATCTGAAAAAATAACTTTTTTTTTTGGAAACAATTGTGCCTGACAACATCTTTCATGTACCTCCATCAATAGTTTTACAAAAATACATTCTAGCCCAAAATCCAAAACTACACTCTTAGTAAAAAGAGTTCTATATAGCATCAAAAAAGGGTTCTTTGGCCTGTAACTTGGTTCCATTCACCACCACTGTGAACATTTCTGACTCCATTAATTTCACACCAAACCACTCTGAATGACTTTGTTTACATATTACTGTTGCCTTCTAAAAAGTTTTGATTCCCCTTTAAGTATTATGAAGATCAATTATGTAAGCATTTTACACTCCAGCTTTTAAGGAACCCCTATTAATAAATTATGTATAATATTGAGTGCTGACTTATTGGGTGCTGACTGTATTTTTTGTTTGTGCGTTCTTCTTGAATCATAGGAATATCCCTCATACACAGCATTTGGGCAGAATCAGTATGCTCAATATTACTCCGCTTCCTCCTACGGCTCCTATATGACATCCAACAGCACATTGGACAGCACAGGCTCCACCTCCAGCTATCAGCTGCAAGACCCTGCCCCTGTCATAACAGGACAAGCTCCTGAGCTGCACCCAGGTGAGTGCTGGCCAATAGAGAAGCTCCAAATCAGTGGCAGGGAGGCTGCTGGTTGTGTTATGGTGTGTTTGGATGGTCTTCATCCACTCAAATTTGGAACAGCAGAACATTGTAACTACCCTTTGGTTTGCGCCTGGGTGGTTATCAGCAGCTGGTAAAGCTGTCATATGAACAATCCAAGGTGAGTAAAGTAGCCTAAACCCATACGCAAGTATTATTAGTGACTTTGCAAAGGGCAACTTGAGTAAAAGTACTAAAGTATCAGTTTAAAAAAATTGCTTAAGAACTGGAACTGCAGTAGAACATCTGCATATGAATTGAAGTTCGCCCTTTTTATTTTTATGTGTAATTTGAAAACTCTGGTCACCCTTTGCATTGTGTTAAAATTTCATGATAAATGGACCAACAGAAAAGGTCCAAAATTATTAAGAAAAAATGTCTAAAAAAACATTTTTCCTTTGCTTGTAAAGTTACTATTTTGCAGATACAATGTTTTTTTCCAACAATAGTGATGATATATTTGCTAGACTAGATCACTGCCAGCTTGGTTTACTGTGCTCACATGATATCAAAGAATGTACCAGCCATAAAACCAGCTAACACGGAAGTTTATCACTTATATTTAAGACAAAAGAAAGCACTATTAGTTACCGATAGCAGTAGTGACTTGGTTAAGGCGTGAGAGCCTTAGTTCAGGCCTGCTTTCAGAGTTTTTATTTAATTCATTTTCTTTGGCTACTTTTCCACAAGTGCCTGTCACACGAACACGTAGTTACAGATACAGCAGCAAAAACGTTCTTCTTTTTGCTGCTCTGGGAAACACAAATATACATTAGTATCCCTACACAAGTTCCTACTTCAGAGCTACATACGGTTTCCAATCAAGACATAGAGCGTTAGATCAGGATACTGTAAAGCACAGCTAAGATTCAAATACTGAAACTTGGATACATTAACATAGTAAACTTGAAAACTTGGACATATTAACATATTGACATAAGACACCTTTTTAACCACTCCTTATTTTTACTGTGCCAAAAAAATGTATTGATTCGAGAGACCACCAAATTCACATAATGAATTTGGTGAATCGTTACATATCTAGGCTTTCGCTTCAATAATAGCATCAGCATCTGCTTTCACCTGTGTCGCTGGCACGTCGCAAATCCAGTGATTGAAAGTTGTGTGTTCACCTCTGTTTAGGTGAGTTTGAGGCAGGGCAGAGTCCTTCCACACCCATCAAAGAACTGGAAGACAGGACGTGCCGAGGGGGTGGGGCTAAAACCAGGGGGCGAGGGAGGAAGAACAACCCCTCACCACCTCCTGACAGTGACCTGGAGGTATACAAACACACTCACACAAACATAAATGTGTATATACATATATAGTTACGAATATATATATATGAGTACATATATGTATAAATTGCTGTATATCTGTTTGTAACTGCATATAGCTCGTCTTTGAATAGAAAAGCAATTGATGTTAATGGATGATGTTAATAAAGGTGTTAAAAAATGTTCATTTCTTTTATAAATTTGGTATTAATCATAATATAACATTGATATTTCATGGATGTATGAAGCCCTGTCTCTACACTATATTGAATATATGGGTGATATATACATGTACCCACATTCGTGTTAAATAGTCCTTTGGATGATGTCGTTGTGATCTGTCTGTATGGCTACTGTAGGTCAATCTTATAATTGTGTTTGTTGCCCTTACAGAGAGTCTTTGTGTGGGATCTGGATGAGACCATCATTGTGTTCCACTCACTTCTGACAGGGTCTTACGCGCAGAAATATGGCAAGGTACTCTCTCTCTCTCAGTTGCTCTCTATCTCTCTCTCTCTCCCTCTGTCTCTCTGGACTCTTCTTTGTTTTAACTTTTTTTTTTTTAACATCAGTATAAAATATAGACAAATATAAAGTGCCTGCACAGTTTTTCTCTTTTTTTAGAGTTTTTTAGTTAATTTTTTTGATGTTGGTGAAGACCATTAAAACAGGAAATAATAATAATAATAGACATCAGCATATTAACCCATTAAACATAAACAGTTAATTTAATTAACTTAAACAGTTTACTTCTAAACACTTCAAGCTAGACACCAGAAGAAGATTTTAAGATGTTGCTTTCAATATTAAAGTCTAAAGGACCCATATCTTATATTTTTTGAGCATTTAATTTTTCCCTGGACATCTATTTTTAACGTTTGTTCACAAAAACAATCATAATTCCTTTTTTACACGATTTGTGTACAACCTTTCCTTATCCCTTAGAATTAAAATTATAATATCTGTATAATAAATAAGTTATCTTAATAAAAAAAGTTATCTGTACTACTTGTCAAACATGAGGCATTCGTATTTTAAACTGTAAGCCTTTCTCAATGTTTTACAGCTTTTTCAGTTATTATAGAATCATTTGTAGCTGTGTTCGTCATTCTGCACACATTTTCTACAGATTTAAGAAAAAAATCATTGAAAAGAGTATAAAGAGTAGTAGCGTCATTACAGAATCATCATATACATGTATCTGCAGCCAAATGGGTTTATATTACTGAAAACAGACTTTGGACTGGTGGTGTATGCAGTGCCTACACAGTGTTTTTGAAATCAGAACATTTTACATTTTACCCATTGCAAGTGTTTTGATTATCTTTTCTGAATCTATGCTTTCATTCCGGTTCTCAGAGGTGTCTGTGTGAGTCCCCCGGCTCTCTCTGCATGGATAACATTAGTGGAGCAGCAGGTCGTGATTAGACTCGGTTCTTTGACGACCAGCCTCAGTAGATGTGCGAAGCGTCAGTCCTTTTTTCACACCTTCGCCTGTTTCTTGTCGTTGGTTCTGCGAGAGATATGGAGACAGCTGCATCTATTCCCAGCTGACGAGCTATTTCTGACAGCGCTGTGACGAGCAAGACCCCCCGATCTTAGGCACTCCATCAGAGGCAGAGCCAAACCGATTTCACTCGCGCACACATGCATGAACGCATATAGGCATGTTTGGACACATCAACACTCATGCATTCACATAGAATATGACAAGGTTACACACTTATTTAACTTTATTTTGCAGCTGTTTAACATGAGTATTTCAGGTAAAATATGAATATTTTTAAAACTTTTTTCACTGTAATGTGGATTCATCAGTCCAGCCTTTAAACATTAGTAGGCATTAGAGTGTGTGCGTATATGTGTGTGTGACAGTGAGTGTGACAGAAAGGCCATGTGTGTGAACATACACACAGTATTTTCTATTCTGGCTCCACACTTCAGCCAATCAGTGTGCAGGCAGCCAACTCACATGTGATGATTTTTACAGCTGAGAATCTTTCTCTCTCCTACCCCCCCTCCTCACTTTTCTCCCTTTCTCCCCCCTCTGCTCCTTTCCCCACCCTCTCTACTTTGTTGATCTACTCTCCCATTTTTTTTAAATGGACAGTAATGTGCAAAAGTCAGAGACCCTTATTAATTTAATTTCCAGTCAAAATGGCTGTTAAGGACAAGTTATTCATTTTTCAGCATCAGTAAAAAAAAGGAAAACATGTTTAACAGAAAATTAGACATAATATCAACCTTTTCAGAAGTCTTGATTTCAGTTTTTCAAAGAAATCAGCAGCAATATTTTTTCATACCTTCAAAGCTCAGTCTTTAGAAGCTGGTTGCACAAGCTTCTCACAATCCAAACACATTCAGTGATGTTGAGTTCTGGACTCTGGGGTGGTTACTCCATTGTTTGAGAACACCAGCAGTTTCTGTCCTTGATTTTCAAAACATTTTTTGTCTATTTCTTTCTCTCAGTAAGAGCTTCTTGACAGCTACACATCCTTTCAGACTCATGGCACTGAGTTGTCTTCTCACAGTGGAAGGATGGACAGAAACTTCTGGATGTTTTCAAATCTGCAGCAGCTTGATTTTCTCCTCTCTCTCAAAGATGAAAGCTTTAAGTGCAGGTTATCTGATAGGGACAGGTTTGGTGATCTACCAGGTCTTGTATGACGATCCCATTTTCTGTAAGTCTTTTAATACTTTTTTGAACTGGACATTTTGACTGGAAATTGAATAAATGAAGGGAGGTCTTTTACTTTTACACAGTACTGTATGTGTGCGTGAGTCTGCTGATGGGCTGAAACAAGTGCTGGATGTCTGTCATCATCTGCTTAAACTGGCAGACATAGCAGTCTAGGGACGGGGAAGAAGCTGGAAGCTGTGCACATGAAATGTGTGTGTGTGTGTGTGTGTGTGTGTGTGTGTGTGTGTGTGTGTGTGTGTGTGTGTGTTTAAAAAGGACCGACCTGTTTGAGACAAGGATTATGAAGTGTAAACACTTCTAGGACTTTTAAGTAGTTTCCCATCATCCTAGCTACTGAGAAAGTAAATATATGGTATGGTGTATATGGTTACCATATATATATATATACATATATATATATATATATATATATATATATTTATATATGATATATATATGTGTGTGTATGTATGTATGCTTTTCTGAAAGAATTGTCACTATTTCTAGAACATTGAACAACTACATGGTACCACAAAAAAAGAGAAAGTGGAAAATTTATGTCCAAAAAATAAAAATCTGGAACACGACATAATTGCTCATTAATTGAAAGTGGTTCAGCAAAGAAGCAAAATGTTGAAAAAAAAATGCGAATCTTAATTCTTCATGCGTGTTTTTAAAGGAATTCCCAGCCAAAATGGAAAATGTCACCATCGCATCACAACACATGTAAACATGCTTGCTCACATCCTGGTGCTGTGGTAGTTTCTAGAGTGAGATTTTCCACTTTATAGACTAATAAAACCCCCTTCTGATGATGTATCTGGAAGGTGGGAGGAACTTTTGAAAAACTACGACTGCTTTGCAGTGGAGTTTTGGGGCAGGCTGTTTTGATTTTTTCACTAGCTGCGGAATGCAGAAGGAAATCAGATAACTAACGTTACCGCTACATTACCGACATTACCCAAATATCTTAATTTATCCTTGGAACTGTCTTCAAATCATCATTACAATGGAGAAAACAGATTATTTAAACAACAGAAATCAGCATAGCAGTTACTTAGCTATCTAGATACCTTACCTTTCTTTCTCTTTCTCTTTCATTTGTGTGCTAAATAAAGACAAAGTCACTGCTGTTTTTTCTGATGCATTCTGTTTGTACCAACTTGTTCACAAACCTCAGAAAATGAAATATCACCATAAAAATGATGTACCCTAAAAATGCTTTTATGATATTATGTTCTGGCCATATTGCTCGACCCTAATGATGTTGATGATCACCACTACATTATTCACAGCCAAGTGATGAAGATGATGGTGATGATGATGTTGATGATGTCTCTTTAGGATGCTCCAATGGCTGTTACACTGGGTTTGAGAATGGAGGAGATGATCTTTAATCTCGCAGACACACATCTCTTCTTTAATGACTTAGAGGTAACCTCTCTCTCTCCTTCCCATCTCCTCTTTACTCTCCTTCCCTATTCCGTTCTATTTATTCATAAATCAGTGTTTGTGTGATCTGTTTTGGGCCACAGATTCCATGATTTGAATGAGTGTTAGTGTGAGCTCTGAAGTGCTGAGACTGAAAAACACATATACAAACATATATGTGTGCGTTTTTGAGGTTTTGTTGCCCCCTGGTGGATTCAGATGGAAAACAAAACCTCAACCCCTGGTAACATAAGTTTGTGTGTGTGTGCGTCCCTTACAGGAGTGTGATCAAGTACACATTGATGATGTGTCATCAGATGATAATGGACAGGACCTTAGGTGAGTCAGGCACAGGCACACATAGCCTACACCAAAATCCAGACAGTGATAGACTGCAGCATGCATTTCTTAACTGTAGCCTTGTTTATTTGTTGCTGTCTGCTGTAAATAGTTCACCAAGAGATCAAATGTACCCTACTTTGCCAAACATTGTTGATCAGTTAAGACACCTGAATTTTACTTATTTACCTTTGCAGAGCCGCTACAGGGCTAATATAATAATTCTATTTCTTGTTAGCTACATTAGCCTTGTAGCTCCAATGTGAAAATAAAGACACTAAACACGTGTTGTTTAATGGACAGTGTTTGGTGTAAGGGGGAAAATTTGACCTTTTGGTGAACCACTCCTTTAAAGGGGAATTCCATCTAATCTCTTTTATTTCTACATTATTAGTTTGTTAAGTTGTAAGCAATGCCTATCAGAGTGGTTTGATGTGAATCACTCCATTCTAGAGAAATTTGACTGAATCAGAATTGTCCACAGTGTGGTGATAGGAACCTGATGTCCTAAATGTTTAATTCTTCTGAAAACTCCCTCACAGAAAGTTATTGCATGAATTGATATGAATATGCTGCCTGATGTCTGAGACATTGTTGTACAATAGTTTTGAGATAAGTTTTTGGCCTGTAATGTATCTACTTAAATTCACTTATGGCAGTGAGGTACATCCAATAATAATAATAATAATAATAATGATAATGATAATTTATTTATAGAGCATCTTTCATACTGGTAGCAACTCAAAGTGCTTTATAGACAGATAAAAAAGTTCAAGAGCAATAGAAGAAGTACTGATGCCTGTACTGTACAGTATTACAGATGCCTATAACAATTATTGATTGTTTTACAGTAGGTCTGAGACCTGGTCCTAGTTTTTTATATATTCATGGTGGAGATAAACGAGTGTAATGATAAAAAAAAATTAAAAATGTTTTTTGGGAGGTAATTATCAATATTACATATAAAATTTTGGTAACACTTCATGTGGATGGTCCACTGTAAATGCTTTGGGCAAAACCTACAAGGCAAAACCTACACCTCCTCATAAACCTAACCCAAACCATAATTTCATCGATAATCAACTGAGTATTACCAGAAAGTTTGTTAATAATTTAAGGAGCTGTAGATCATCTATAAGGGACCATCCAAATAAAGTGTGACCAAAATCTCAGAAGACATATGTAGGTTCACTGTTGATTCTGGGCAGTAAATAAAATGGCTACAATTGTGCTGTAGTCATCATGACCCCTGGTTCCTATCACCACCACTGTAAATAAAATCTTCAAAGCACTCCTATTTAATTATGCAGAGATTATTAATTTGTGGAATTCCCCTTTCAAGGAATAGTTCAGCAAAGCATCAAATTTTTTGAAAAATCAGTCATAAATCGCCTTTAACTTGTATTTTCAATGCCATTCAAAGCTCCTTGCTGTTCTTGCTGCAGATTTTACCACTGATCCTTCACAATGCACAGTTTTAGATTATGATTGCTCACTCTCTCATCGCTGGGGATGCATAAAACATGATTGTTATTGTTATTATCAACAGTACTTACAGTTTTGCCACTGATGGCTTCCATGCAGCTGCGACTAGTGCCAGCCTCTGCCTGGCGACGGGCGTCAGGGGCGGAGTGGACTGGATGAGGAAGCTGGCCTTCCGCTACAGAAGAGTGAAGGAGTTGTATTGCACGTATAAAAACAATGTGGGGGGTAAGCTTCTATTGCTGAACTTCCTCCATGCGCTACTGCTGGGAAAGACACCTCATTTACAAACCAAAAACTAGGCCAAACAGCAGTTGAGCTGCAGAGAGCTTGGACTGTGCCAGGGGGAATTGACCCCCAATCCTGGAGTTTCTCAGCTCTAACATAGCTGATTCCAGAAGACTGCAGACCTGTGGCGCTCTAGGACTGGAACTTGAGGAAGCTGATCTGTGTTGTTTATGTAGGCTACCCAGAATGTTGTGGTGCTCTGGTTTTTCTGTTGAACATGATTTTCGGCCAGACGTTCCTTCCAGTTACACCAAAAGTGATCGATCAAGCCAAGACATTTGGTCCTTGCTTCATTAGTTTTGCATTAGAGTTACAAGACTTATGTGGCTATGAAATAAGCTTATAACTCACCAATTAGCAAAGGTGGAAAGAGAACTGAAAATTCCTACTTAAATACGAGTACTGTTACGGTGGTGATCATTTACTTCAGTACAAGTATTTATAAAAGAAATTGTTCATGGTCGAGTAAAGAAGTGAAAACTACTCGAATACTTGAGTTACTTTTTTGTATATCCAAAATATTTTATCCAACAATCTGGAATCCCTGAAAGCCTATGTTTAGTTTGTTATGGTATAATTCAGTCTATATTTTTAGTTTGCTCTTCAAAATAATCAGATTAAATGATAATGAGCACATTACTCACTTAATAGTAGATGTTTTTTGGTGACAGCCCTACAGCCCTTTTAGCTACATTAGCTAGCTAACTGGCGCACAATAAAAGAGACAAAAATGCTTTTAAATTAAATAATGTGCTACAGCTTTAAGTTTAATAAATATATTTCATACTTGTTACTGTAAAACAACAAAATAAGAAAGAAATAATAAAGAACAGAGCACCTGTTTAGCTAAGATTAGTTAGCCCATCAGCTAACTGCCTGTATGTTACCTCAGGGTGGGAGTTGTGAAAATCAGAAATTTCGGCAGGTTTTGGGAGGCATGTTTTATAGCTAATAATAATGCTGTTTTCGTTAATTCATTTGAAAATGAATGAAGATGATAGAGATGTTTTTCATGTGTGCTGGTAACCTTATTCTCTCTGTTTCTCTGCTCTCTGAAAATGTCAGGGCTAAACTCCAGCGTTTTTAGCTGGGCACCGCTTTGCTTTGATTAGCTTTCAGAACTGAATCTGTTAAACTGAACTGAGCTTTCTTTTAATTTGATTGCTTTTGTTTTTACTCTGTAATAGTTCTTAAAATAGCAAAGTAATAGGACTTTATTGTAAATGAACTCAAGTAAAATTAAAAATACTATTATTTAATTCTACTCAAAAATCCACCATTACAGGGCAAAATATACTCAAGTACGGCAACTAAAGTAAATGTAATTTGTTACTTTACACCTGTGACAGTGATGCTAATTTGATGGCTACAGCTTCCCTTATTTGTTAGCTTAGTAGCCTTGTAGCTCCAGACAGTGCAAAAATGTAGAGGCTTTAAAGCCCGAGTGCATTAGTTTTTGTTGAGGACTTCTTGTTGACCATGATGCAATGTGTCCCTCTTTGGCCTGTGTCACAGGGCTGCTGGGGCCAGCTAAGAGAGAGGCATGGCTTCAGCTCAGGGCGGAGGTTGAGGCTCTCACAGACTCATGGCTCACTACTGCACTCAAGTCTCTGTCAATCATCAGCTCCAGGTTTGCTTGCTAGTATGTCATCCATCTCTCATTGCATGTTCACTCACAGAATGACACTGTGTAAAGATTTTGGTTTTCTGTCTTCTATTAGGAGTAACTGCGTTAATGTCTTGGTGACTACGACGCAGTTAATACCAGCTCTTGCTAAAGTGCTGTTGTACAGTCTGGGCTCTGCCTTTCCTATTGAGAATATCTACAGCGCAACCAAAATTGGTGAGTCATTAAGAAACAAGATTACAATTTCATACAGCAGCTTTCATGCAGCACTTAAAACGTGTGATTTAGGCCTAATCCCATTTCTTATTTTTACCCCATCCACTTGTTTTTGAGTGTCATCTTGGAACTGAGTTACAATGGGTAGTGGTTGAAATCTTCCCCTACGAAATGTAACAACCCTCAAATAAAGAAGAACATTACTTCATTAACAGGCCACTAGCGCTGCTCTGTAAGTGACCCTGCCAGTCTGCAGTGATGGCAGAGGAGGGTAAAGTTCAGCAAACTCACTGCTGGGCTTTAGTTACATTTAGGGCATCATATGCTGTCAAAGAGGGGGGCATATGACAGGTATTTATTATCGCCCACCAATAATTCTTTGGTAATATTAGGGTTAAAAGTTAGCAATTCACCAGCTTCTTGTTTAATTTTAAATTCTAAATTTAGCTAGCTAGCTACCAAGACATTAGCATACTACTAGCAATTTTTTTATTCTTATTATGAAGAAAAGGACCATAATACATTGAAACAACATTAAACTAAGAAAATACAATGGCTGTTGTTTTTTTTTGAAGGAGAAAATTCTCACATTTGTGGGTTTCTTTGCTCACTTGCGCAGCCATCTTGCTGTTTTTTTCTCATAACATTCTGTTTGGAGTGTGCCTCTAAAAAAAACTCAGTTTGGAGGACCATGTAGCTCTAACACTTGGGCTAAGGCTAAGTCTTAGGGGCGAGGGGTGAAATGGGATTGGGCTTTAATGTACCAAAAACAGCAACGTGTTTTTAGATGACCATTACCAACTTCTCATTATCCCTTAGAATTAAACAGGCTGTTATTAGTCAGGTTTCCATCTAAATAAATTCAAGCGAATAACTGAAACATTGCAAAAAATTGTTTCCATCAGCAGTGTCAATAAATCAGTGGCAGGCACTGACAAGTGAATGTCTGTCTGCAAAAAGCCACTTTAATGTTAATTGAAACTAAACTGGTGCAGGATCAAACGTAAATGTGGTCGTGGTTCTGACATCACAGTCACAATGAATACAAAATAGGCTGCTCTTACAGCTTAGTTTCCATATAAGGCCTATATCAGTGGTTACATAACATCAAACATCAAATTTGATGATAACATCCAAAGAATACTCAGTTTTCCATGCCCTATAAATCCATTATGTGGCACACACACACACACTTTGCACAAATGTACTCACAAATTGTCAGTGAAGTACAGCCTTTTGTTTCACGATGCACCTCTCAGGCTTGCTCACTGCTTTTGAGCCACTGCTGAATGTTAATATTAAGTTCAATGTGAGGCCGTTTGTGGGGGAATGTAAGTGTGTGTGTGTGTGTGTGTGTGTGTGTGTGTGTGTGTGTGTGTGTGTGTGTGTGTGGAACAGGCTTTGGATCGCGCTCCAGCATCAAATCATAAATCAAAACAGATCAGGGTGACCTCGCCATGACTCACTCTCTCTTTGCGGCCATGTGGACTTAATTCTGATTGGTTGATCAAAGCCATGTGCCATTTTCCCAGCATGCCCTGAGCGGCTGGTTCTTTCACTTAGCTCTTTCATAAGCAGCTGCTTGGCCATCGCTCTCTCGGAAGCAGCGTTTTATACCCTAACTCTTCACCATGACAGCTTCGTCTCTCCCCTAGAGGTCAGCTTGTGGACAGCATTGCAGCCATGAACAGACCATCAATCAGCCGTATAACTAAAAGGGAAAACATGAGCCGTCCTCGTGCCGAACAGGGCCGTTAAGAAGCATCTACCTGCTATCAATTCTCAGGCCAAGTAGGGTTCGAACCGTTAGGGGGTCCCCTAGTGGAGTATTAATTTAACAGTATTAATTTAGTCAGAAAATCTTAAAATTATTTAAGAAAATAACAAAGACCCCCAGAGTTCAGTTTTATCTCTCTTATGGAGAATCCTGGGCCACTTCAGCCCCGCTGAAACTAGTCAATTTGATAGCAGGCCTTCGCTGAATTATTTTTATTCATTATTTCAGGCAGTGTCAGATAACCAGGAGCAAAGTAGCAACTTAACACTGGTATTATAACTGTAAACTGCTATTAAGTATTCTGATTAACATGCTGTTTTGAATAATTATCAAAATACCCTCAAAATAACATAATTGTTGTAACAAATAGTTAGTTAATATTCTGAATAACATGACATTTTATTTATTAATTTATATTATTTATTAATTTTATTAATTTATAGCACAAATGCCCTCAAAAGATTATTAATGTAACACACAGCTAGTTAGCATACTAAAAGAACAATATTTTGAGTATTTTGCAAAAACACCTTCAAAATAACTTTATTATTAACAAATATCTATTTAGCATTCTGAAATAACATGTTATTTTGATTATTATGCAGAACACCCTTAAAATAACTTTAGCATTTTGAATAAAAAATTGCAAAGTGCCTCCAACTTTGAATAAAATGCCCGTGAATTTCAGTCAGTGAGGGCAAAAAATTCCGCTTGAAAAAATGTTCCCTCTTCTGACTTGGAGAATTTTAAACCTGTATATTGAGTCTACAAAATGGCTTCTACCAAAGCAGACTGAAAGTACAGATGTTCAAATGAATAATAACTGCAGGATCACATCTCTGTTTTCTCTCTCTGCGTCCCTCTCTGACCCAAAGTCCAGTTCCTCACACACACCTACCCCTCCATGCTCATTAAGGTTGTCATGGGAACTGTAAAAACAGGGCATTTGGGAGGTCTGGGAGTGTGAGTGTGTGTGTCAGTATGAATCCGTATCACTCTTCAGTGTTTATGGAAAATGCTTTTCTCTCTCATCTTCCCTCTAGTTGCACTCTCTGTTATTCTCGCCTTCTTTTTTCTCTCCCTCATTCCTGCACTTGCTCTCATCACTGGATTAATCTCCTTTCTGTCAGTGGTAGGGATGGGACAGTTTACAGGTTTTGATAAACTGTAATATAAATCTCAATGATAATCATGTAGTTTTTAAAATTAATTCAGACTGTTTTTAAAGGAGAATTCCACCCATTTTTTTAAATTTCTGCATAATTCAATCGTTGAGATGTTAATAATTATTCAGAATGTTTGCTGTGAAATGGGGCATTTATGAGAAACTTACCAACTCCAGATTTCTTTACAGTGATGGTGAGAGGAACCAGGGATTGTGAAACCTTCAATGCAAATAAGCCATTTTATTTGCTCTCCAACTCACAAGTCTTGAGTTTTTATATGTTTTTATACATAATGATGATGGTAAAATAGTTGTAAATCTGGAAAAATATATTTTCTTTGTGGACTATTCTGCCTTACAACACCCTGCATGTACCATGTGAATGAATTAAAAAAACAATGTTGTAGGTATTTCAAAACTATCGTAAAAGAATGCCATCAGGCAGCGTATTTAAATTCATTTCATGTAAGAGCTGTCTGTAAGGTAGCTGTTAGATGCATTAAACTCTGATTCCTATCACCATCACTGTGAACAATTCTGACATGGTGTCTCTAGAATGGAGCATTTCATATCACAGCACACTGAATTACTTTGATTACATCTTAACCGTTTAGTTATGCAGAAATGCCAAAAAATCTGCCCCTTGATAAAAATTCACCCTTAAAAAAACATGGTGACACAAAATCATACTGTGGAAGCAGAAGTAGATTTTTTTTTATGTTAGAAAGAAATATGAGATTCAGTGAAAAGCAAATGAATTCCTGCAATGAAATGATTTTAATTTGTATTTGTGCTTTTTAAACAATACTTTAACATCAAAAACTCATTACTGACACACTATATGTCCAAAAGTTTACAGACACCTGCTCTTCCAAAAAACAAGAGTATTAATAGGATGGTTGTCCCTTCTTTGCTGTCTACTCTTCTGGGAAGGCTTTACACTAGATGTTGGAACATTGCTGTGATTGCATTCAGCCACAAGAGCATTAGTGAGGTCAGGTACTGATGATTTATGATCAGTTCTGGATCACTCCAGCTCATCCCAAAGGTATTAGATGGAGCTCCATCACTCCAGAGAACACTGTTTCACTGCTCCCCAGTCCAGTGCTGAAGGGCTTTATACCCCTCTAGCTGACGCTTGTCATTGGGCATAGGGACCTCTAGAGTGTCCCATTCTATTGGCAATGCTTTTCTATGGAGGTTATGCAACTGTGCATCTGTATCAGCAAAGGGTGCACTTTAAAGCAACCACATTCACCACATTCACTTAGAAGGAGTGTCTGGATACTTTTGGACATATCGTGTACCATGGCTGGAAATTTCCATACTGTCTCATCCCTAATCAGTGGTATGTATGCGTACGACCTTAAGCCGCTGCCGTGTTTTTGCAGGTAAAGAGAGCTGTTTTGAGCGTATAGTGTCCAGGTTTGGCACTAACATTACATATGTAGTGATTGGCGATGGGCGCGATGAGGAACACGCGGCCAGCCAGGTAACCTCACACGACCTCTGACTTTCCTCCTCTGACATGTAACCCTGTTTATATTGCAGGCAAAGAGAGTTGCTTTGAGCGCGTAATGCAAAGGTTTGGCAGGAAGGTAGTGTATGTTGTTATTGGGGACGGTGTGGAAGAGGAGCAGGCCGCTGCCAAGGTAACGACCCTCGGGTGACCCAGAAGCAGTGTGTGACCCCTCCCCTTCCCCAAAGTGGACTTCCTGTCTGTGTGTGCTCTAGCAGTGCTTTTACTAGGCTTTTAGCTCAGATTGACTGATGGCTCATTTCCTTCAGTTGTGTTGTTTCTCTGTTTTCTGTTTAAATGCTGGTGATGGTTGATGATGGTGCATTTGTTTGCTTATCTGAGACCAGTTTTGCATTTTTTTCTCACGTCTCTGTACCCCAGCAGTCACCCTAGAGCTTTCTGAGGTTTCAAAACAGAACTAATCAACCAAGTGCTGCATATTTACATTATAATACGACTGTAAATTTTAGGAGTGACACAATACACAATGGTGATATTCAAAGGGGAACCCTTAAGGCCTGGTAGGACTTCAGAGAATTAATTATTGGAAATTAAAATATTAATGTATGTAATTCACAGTTCATTTTTATTTGATATATCATCATGCTTGGAAAATAAAGTGTTAAAATCTTGAACCATCCATTGGAAGATTGAGATTTTTCTCCCATGGTTTCTAGGTAGATGCAATTGATGCCGACTAGCTCTCCTTTTGGTTAAGCTTAAAAGAAAACATATGTAACATCTTTCACAAGCTTCAAAAGTCTGTGTTTAATATAGAAAAGCCAAAATAATTGCAATGTGCACCACCATTAGCTTAGCCCTAACCTACTACAAACCTTGTCACGGTTCGCCACTGTGTTAAGCCTTTTTTTTTTTTCACCAGACAAGGTAACGCACCACAGCACATCAAGCTGCTCACAAAACTCCTACTTTACTCAGTGTAGCCTTTCACACCAGCTGTATGCATCACAAAGAATGTGCAAAAAAATATACGCTTGCTGTGTACAACATGCTAGTGGTTACAAGCTTGACGTGGTACAAGATTCTATAAATCCAATCTAAGTCCATACTCAGAACAGTACACAGCTCTGCTTTGAGTTGTAGCAGCAGTACTGCACTAGTGCAAACTTGGAGAAAGTGAGGAATCAACCAATCAAAAGCCCTTTCAAACAGTTAATACCAAATAGCTATATTCAAATTATGTATACAAAAAGTTTATTTAATTTGTATGAAAATATAAGCAGGTTATAAGTAGTGTCAGTTACTGTAAAAAACAAAGGATAGTGAAAAATAGCTATGGTTGCAGAGCAGTGTAGGCTTGCCATGCCCATCATTTCTCTTCTAGTGTAAAACAGGCTTTAATATTTAGTTTTGACGTTACAGAGGGTTGAGAAAAAATCCATGTTAACAGTTTGATTTTATGCTATAAGAAATAATTGTGATATCAGACATACTGACATAAATTGAAATGGTTTCCATTGTTCCATTAAAATCACTCCTAAAAGAGCCAACCAACACAGGAAGAAAGAAAAACAATTCTGTTATGCAACCAAAATCATTCAAACTTATACAGAAATATTTACACTTGCCTTCTAAAAATGGCTTGTTTTGGCAAATGTACTTTGAACAAAAAATAATATTTGGCATACAGTATACTTAATCAGCGTGCAAAAACCACAGTACATATCATGTCATCAGTGCGCCCCTTGTGGATATTAGCCTCCAGTGTAACAGTAAAGGTTGCATACATACTTTTGTGGATATTTCTGCTATGCAGCATTTCAACCTGGTTGAATACCTCTGTTCTAGAAAGCACCAGAGAATTTCACATTGTGTGCTGAAGTTTCATTTCTTGTCCATGTATGAAAATGTATGAAATATGACATTTCGCTAATAATATGCTATTTTTTCCAATTGCGTGAGAAATGTTTACATGCTGGTGTCTATAAAGGGTTTATAGAAAGTGTGACGCTATTTCCCGCTTACAAACACACACAAAACATCAAGTTAGAAATGAATATGTCAGTATTTAATGCTTTGTCAATGTTTCTAACTAAACGAACACCTAATAGCTCACAAGCCTTTTTATAAACCCTTTATTGAAATTTGATTGTAAGGCACTGTGGTCTGTTCTCGGTCTTTCCTGTCTGTAACTGGGTGTTGGCTTTCTAGTTACGGTAGTGCGCTTCATAAATAAGGTTTAACATTCAGGAACAGTCTAACAGTCTGTGGGAATAATTCTCACCAGTATTAGCACTGTATTGCTAAATGTTGGCAGAACTGCATGGTAAGGTGTGGAATTTAATATCAGTGTAGCATGCTAATGAAACTGTGTGGTCTTTCTGCACAATTTGACTGGACCCTCTCTCTGTCCACAGCACAACATGCCATTCTGGCGAATATCGAGCCACTCAGACCTGCTCGCCCTTCACCAAGCACTGGAATTCGAGTACCTGTAATACTGTATCATAGGCCTCTTTTTGTACAACTATTTAAGAACAACAGTACACTGTAATCTCCTTTTATGTTGTTTTGTGTCTTTTTAATGATTTCTCTGGCTTCTGAGATAACTCTGCACTGTCTTAAAAAGACTCGGACTGTCTGGGAAAGGGGCAGCTGGGGTTTTACTAGTCAAAACAGGCTCGTCAAGAGCTCACAAACGTCTTACATCATACGCGCGCTGCATTTCAGCGGGGTGTCCATTTCTCTTAACACAAACAGTAAGGAAAAAACGCTTCAACCTAAGGTCACATAGGCCCTCTGTATTCAGAGGATCTTCACCCTGCAGTGTCCTCTCCAGTTCTTCTCGCTTGTAAACCAAAAGATCTGTACCATCTCCCCCAAAAAATACAGCCTAGCATAGATTGATAAATCATGTAAATTATTTTACGGTAACTAGTTTTAAGATTAAATACGCTGTGTGTTTGCAAATGCATTTTTTTTTCATTTGGTCTTTTTGTAAGTTTTTGGCTAAGAAGTATGTGTATAATGATTTGTTGTGCCTTATGAACTGTGGTTTGTGTGTTTTTTTGTTTATTTTGAAAATGTATGTAGATGAAGGACAAGACAAAATGAAAGACTTAAATCCATTAATGTGTTCTCTGAAAATGATTTTTGATTATGTACAAACATCAATGGGAGAAAGTTTGAGCTAAACAAAGAGTCCTGATTACCATGGAAAGCTGATGCCATGCTCTTCCAATTTGGACCCCATTTTCTTCAAATGATCATAGAGCAGCCAAGCTCTCCATACAGAAACGAAGCTCTTTAAAGAGTTGTTCGTGAGACAAGTAGACGTTTCCAGTAGTTTCTCTTTCAGTCTTAATACGTGATCACTGTAACAGGGCCCAGTTACAATCATCTAAGTGTTACGATCCTCTTAACTGGTAGAGGGAGTGTTCATTCTAATCCTGGTACTGCTATTTTATCTACTATTCAAAACAACCAGCGAATGCACGTTTTCAGATTTAATGCTGATAGTGCTAAAATAGTGGTAAATCTGGAATTTGGGTTCTATAGAATCTATTATACCAAACATGTCCTGCATTTATTTCTCTGCCAAGGCATTTTAGGCCGAAACCTTCTCAAAACTATTGTAAAACAATGTGTCAGACATCAAGCAACTGAACTGAAGCCATTTCATTGAATAACTTTCTGTGGTAGCGCTTATAAGCATTAAACTGTTTAGATTTATGGTTCTTATCAGATGCTGCCTGTTGTCCAAGACATTGTTTTAGAATAGTTCTGCAACAATTCTGTCTGTCATGATCATGAAATTTTAGCTGACAATTGTCATATAATTATGATTAACAATTTATTTGTTTTCTTGTTCAGTGAATGCAGCTATTAAAGTACCAGTCCATAGTGGCTAAATTGGCTGATTAGCCATCTTGCTTCCTAGCTATGTTTAAATAGTAGCTAATAATGGTTGTTCTGTCAAAATAATACTCTACAGTATTGTGGATGTGTGGCATCAAGCAAATATAAGCAGAAAAAAGACCTTCTTCTAGAATACATGCCACAAATATAGAATTAGTTACAAAGCCAGCAAATACAGCAACTTTATTCAGCAATGCCCTCCAAACTTTTTACTTTCATAAGCCTTTTGATGTCTCAATGAATACATTTAATGCTTTATTTGCTTCAAATTTATTTACTTCAGCTCAGCGCACCGAGTTTACTTTCTAAGAATATGTGCTGGTTCACTGGAGGTCTTGGATAGTATATAAACTGACCGCAATCGCTTTGTACACATTGTGCCCCCTGGTTGGTTTCTTAGCCCTTGCTAAGAAACATCAGTCAGTGAGTTTCTCTACATTTGAACCATTTAACATCAAAACATTTTAAGTGACTTTTGTTGAGATCTCCAAAACACTTAAGTTATGCAGAAATTTTGAAAGATCAGTGGAATTCCCCTTAAGAAACATCATTGTGCATAGATGCTTTTGAGAAACCTCACCTTGACCAAGTATCAGCTTGACCCTGGCAAATTAAAGGCCCACTGCCGTGCACAAAGTGATTTTCCAGATCTAACACACTTCAACTCAAAAAGGGCTGATTAATTAGATCATGAGTTGCATCAGGTGTGGAGAAAGGGGAAATGTATAGGGCAGTAGCTGCTGAAGTGCTTTCCTACAGAGTTCACCTGTGGCTTAACTGAGGCTTAGGACTGGGCTTGAGCTAATTAGTTGGATCTGGGGGTATTTCACAAAGCAGTTTCTCAGAAAGCTGGAAAACTGGAGTACTGTCCAACAGTAATGTTCTTCTCGTTTTGGACAGACTTGTTTTTTTGGCCAAAGTTAAAGCCAACAGATAAGTCTGCTTTGAAAAAAACCCAGGTGCATTAGTGGTTGGAGCAAACAAAAAAGGCTCTTTGAATTAACACAGTCTACAGCACACTGCTCCTCATATCTGTATGCAGCACAGTATACAGTATGCCATAACTACAATCATATACCATGTACTGTACTATAAGGCAGGGCCTGACACTTTGCTAGGGCTGAATGATTTATGGAAAATAGCTGAGATTTTTCTGACCGATGTCAAAAGGCAATTTAAAAGCAGTTATTTTCTTCAAAGCCTAGATAACCTGCAAAGACCATTCATTTTTTTAGGCTTGACACTTCATCGCTGAATATAGTGTGCCAGAATGCCAGTTCACATGCTCTGCATTAGGTAAAATTTTTCCCCACTTAAAACATTCAATACTGTAGATTATAGTTAAAATTGCACTTTACAAATTACAATTTCAATTTAATTTCAGCCCTAGACAACATCAGGCACAACCAGTACACAAGTGCTGTAGTAGTTACAATTTGAATCCCTCTCCAGGAGCAGAATTGATCAACACTGGGAGAGAGCAACCATAAACTCAATGCTCAACATATTTCACAAAAAGCTGAAATCCAACAAAAGAGCTGGACAACACCTCATGTGGAAAGCAACATGCTGCTACACATTATTCATTATCAACTGCTTGATCTATTACAAAACTCTTCAAAAGAACTGACTGACCAGTTGTATTGAATTTATTTGAAAGACTTTCATACTAGCTGATCGAGTGCTGAACACCACCACATTGTTCTCAGGCTTGTAAGCCAGCTCAAGTGAGCCAAATAATTCACACATTTGGAAGTGTCTGTACAACAGGTGTTCAATCTTGTCCACAAAAGGCCAGGATGCCTGAAGTTCTTCCATTCCAACAAAGCAGGAGCACACAATCAACTGTTAAAGACTGAGCAGCTAATTAAACAAGTGAAGTCAGATGTGCTCCAGCTTGTTTTGAATGAAAACCGGCAAACTCAAGGGCCCTTTGGAAATTAAGACTGGACACCCCTGGTCTAAACCAAACCTGGACATAGACCAAAGGTCAGTTTGTAATGAAAGCCAACAGATTAAATTCTTTTCAAAACAGTTTATTCAGCGCCTTATTTCTTAGATTTGAAGTACTCCTCAATGACATCCTTGGCCTGAGATTCTTTGCCGTAGTCCTGCAAAAAGGAAGATAAGACTTAGCACAGGCTTTAAGGAGGACATACAACAAGCAAACCCCCCCAACTCCAATACAAGCATTTACTGTCAATGCTTCCAAGTTAAAAATCATCAAAACACATGTCCATCAAGGCAAACTCTAAGCTCAATACACTGAGTTGTTCAAGATTTATGAAAATGAAAACTAGAAACAAGTCTACTGCATTTACAAAAGACATTTGTTTAGAAGACGCACCAATTACAAACATTAGAACACATCTCAATCATCTGTAATTACTTTTCAAAGCTGACAGGACGTAAATTGTATTTTAGGGCGGAGGTCTCCAAACCTAGACCTCAAATCCAGTTCCTGCTTTTTATAATCATTGGTAGGTATGACACCAGGAGCCATCAATTATATTAACCATTCAGTTAACTATCAGTGATTACTAGGACTGGAAACTAAATTAAAACTGTTGGATTCTGAAGAGCTCTATAGGGCTTCCAAGCCACCCAACAGTTTATAAAAAAAAAAACACAAATAACACACAAACATAAAACAAACAAGAACTTCATATTTCAGCAACACACAACTGCATACCAGTCCATATTTAAACCCACAGTACAATTCAGCCGTAGTATTCCCCACAGCATGAATTCAGCAGCATCCTTTACAATCTTTGCTTGCCATTAGGCTGACAACTTCATGATCTACTACAAATCACTCTGCCTTTTATTACTGAAAGCCACCAGTTCACTTGTTGCCCTTCAAGGAACCTCAAAGATCATGTTTAGATAATGAGGCTCGTGATTCAGGCTCTTTTTCTTGCCAGGATGAAAACAAACAGCCACGTGACATAGGATGCCAGTGCCTGGACTCGTCCTGGCTAAAACAATGTTGTACACTAATAAGTATAATAAAATGTCCTGAAGTGTCAATATCTGTTTCTCAATGATATTAATTGCAATCGTTTATAGATCTTACCTTTACGACCACACAGCTGCAGCCCACCACCTTGCGGGGTTTTCCCTCTCTGTCAATCTTGCACAGGCCAACCCACTCACCAAGCTTCTTGTTATCATCCACCTGTAGACAGCAAGGGAACCATGAGCACCATTTAGAATTGCTGTCCACAATGAATATTCATAAGAACCCTTCAGTCTGACAAGTTTCCCTTCGGCTAATAAGGTTTGATTTACCCGAGTGTTGCGCCCAAGTACCCCATAACACCCCCATCATGTCTTCTCATTTTTTTTATGCAAACTCCAGCCATTTCTCCATATGGCTACCATGTACTGCGCCAAAAGACCTTCACAGCACCCAGCATTTGCAACTCTTCGCAAAACTCATCGCAGATGAAAACTGGTGCACATGGACGCGAGGACGGCCAATCAGAATACAACTGAAAATGAATAGTTGCGGCCTGTTTAGCATGGCCTGGATTCTTTCACTGGCTCCAAGTGTTTTGAGGCCAACTCCAGCCTCATGAATCCTGTATCCGTCATTGCTTATTCTCTCACTTGCTAGACAGCACTTGGCAGATGCATTTCCAGTTGAGTAATTACATATGAATAACAACCATTCCATTTACACTTAACATGGTCAAGATCTGTTGGAGGTCACATTTAGTTTTCCGTTAATATGCGTGCTTCACCAACATTAAGACTGCTCTGCATGTAATTCAAGCTATATCAGGAGACAAACTGATAGCAAGTACATTAAAAGCAGAACCCAAATCATGATAACCCTTAAATTCTAAACAATCTTAACATGTAACTAACTACGAGGCACTGTGTCTCAGCAATAATTGGGTAACAAAGGCAATATCCTCACTGGATTCAGTAGAGGGAGCCAAGTTGTCATCACAGACACAAAAGCCAGCAGGTGCCTCTCACAATGCACTTAACTGTGCAGCAACTTCAAAAAAAGGAGAACACAATTTTCTTTACCTTGATGAGGTTGATCTGATGCTCAGCACAAAGGGCCTCCACCAGCTTGACATACATGGGCTCATCACAGTTAGCAGCAAGGACGCACAGATGAGCCTGGCGCCTGGCAGAAAGAAACAATGAAAACTTAAAACCTCCAGCCAGTTCACAGCACAAATATCACTGTCCATGGCTAGTATCTCAGAAAGCAATTGGGTAACGAATGGCAGATATCCTCAGAGACTTCAGTAGAGGGAGCCAAATTATCATCATAGATACAAAGTTTGCACTAGGGCTGCAAAAAATTGTTAAATGCTACTGCAATCTGTGCAATACTGATCAATGATAACCCTAAATGAGCCGACTAACCAATCAATTTTCATTGTGTACTACAAGCATCCTGACCAATTACATTGCATGGTGAGTTTGAGCGTATTGATCAAAGTATTTCAAATCCAGCAAGTCAAAATAATGCAGGACAATCTTGAACCAGGTCATTGTCACCAATGCTATTTTAATAAACAAGCTTATTGCAATAACAGTATACAGCAATATAACTGATGCCAATTATTTTGTTTATATCATGCAGCCCTAATGTGCAAATTCACACACAGCACAACCAAAAATGAAGCATCTTACTTGTCCAGAGCCTTGGCAGCCTCACGGATACCGCGGGCAAGCCCGTCGTGGATGAGTGCGGTCTTCAGCACTTCAGGCAGGGCGGTGTTCACATCCATCACTCCTCCGGCAGCAATGCTACAGCAACAAGTCCCAAAAACAAACAAAACAGTAGTGTGAACAAGACATTTCACTTGCAGTGCAAATCCAGCAAAGGTTAACATCGGCTTATCAGACTGCGTGTATCACTCATAGATGGAGTGAAGGGGATTCCGACTAAAGATTAGATATCATCATTGCAGCCGATGTTTGGGTCAAGGTTTTACGATTTAAAAAAAAAAAAAACTATTTAGTCCACACTTAGGCTTAATATGGATCTGGATGAATACAGAACTAACTCACTCAAGAAAAGCTTAATGGTCCCTATATGTAAAAAGTATACCTTTATATGGCTGCTCTCATCAGGTCATGGCCTTAACCCAAAAACAAATACCTAGATTACTATCCTGGTAAGCATAAAAATGTGCCCTTTCACTTTCTACAAAACCGGGAAACATCTCAAAAGTCCTTAAGGCAGAAAAGCACTTCACCTGTCAAAAATCCTTCATCACCACAATACTGTTGTGCATGCAAGCAACACAGTTCTAATACTGTCATCTCGAGTGTCCACAAGTATAACTGGGGTGGTATTGTGCATGAAGTACTTCTTGATTTACATGCAATTTTCTCACTGTAATTCAGCTTCTATAGCGACATACACAGTCCAACACCTTTCAGTACTAAGCTTTTAGGGCTTACAGCAGTCACTCTTGCATATTAACCACTTGACATTACAATACAAATTAAGTGCCTACATAATCAAATACATTATGTTGAGTGGAAATGCATCAAATTGAAGAGCTCATCTGAAAGCCAGCCCAAAACCAAGATTCTTTTTTTAACCATTTCAAAATATATAGAGAATGAGCTCACAACTGTGAAAAAATGCTAAAACAATTCAGCAATGCACTTAATGTTGGTAAACAGACGTTATATGTATGAAAGTAATACTGGAAGGGTCCTACTGGAATCATTTCATGCTTCAACAGTTCTTAATATTGTGAAACTGTTAGGATGTCAAGCTTTTAACAGCTGCAGAACCATTTTCGGTACTTTATAACTTGTAACACGTTCGCCATCGATGCTAAAAAAAAATAACCATGCAAAGAACCATTCAAGTATGAAGCTGTTCTAGACAGAACTCAGTTCTATAAAGAACCGTCGCCTTTACTGAAGACCCCTTGGAGAAACACCTTTGAGCGGCTAGTCTTCTACAGCTAGGCTAGTTTTCACTTTAAATGTTTTTCACCCCGTTTTAAAGGCAAAACCTTCGTTGTGTCTGCACTGAACATTAAAGAGAGGATTCTACACTCCTAAGTGTGAAACTGAGGTGGATATGAACCCAAACAGAACCGACCCGCGGCTCTCTGGACTATGTTGAAGTCACGCTTACCCTTCCTCGGCCATTGAAGATTAGCGATGGATGGTGGACTTAAAATTCTGAAATGGGAGCACAGACAGAAAGATATATTAGTATTTGTACGTTCTGAGGGGCTTCGGGACAGTTTTAATGAAGGATGGTGAATATTGGGGTCGGATTCAGCGACAGACTCAAAAACTCACCCGATCCTCCCTCTGACTGTGGGTAAAGAGGACGTCACACCGGCGACAACGTTGCTTTATGCCTAAGAGGACCCGACGGTGTCCGTAACAATGCCTGAAAATGTAGCCTCAATTTATTTTTTTGCCAAACACTTTTATTCCCATTTTACACCACCTGAGTCTTCTTGTTCCCACCATGTACATGTCTGTTTGACTTTCTTCCGTGAATATGAAAAAAAAACAGCAGTGTGTTTTACAGCAACGTCAGAAGTGTAAGGTTTGTATTCACCACTAGGCGGCGCCCTCGCTCGCATCAAAGTCTTCGAGCTGAACTCAACTTCGTGTTCGCCAGTTTCTTGTTCAACTTTTCTCGTTCCACCTTAACCTGTGTAGTTGTTACGTTCTGGCGCCGAAATACAGCGGTCACGTTCTGAAGCGTCCTCATGGAACTGCTGCACCATTTAAGGTGGAACGGAAAATTCAAACCAGAAGCTGGAGAATAGATAGCCAACTTCTGCTTCTGAATTCAGTTATGAAGACAGACATACAGATAGATAGATAGATAGATAGATAGATAGATAGATAGATAGATAGATAGATAGAAAAAAAGAGAATTCCACCTTTTTTTTAAAATGACTACATATTTTAATAGTTGAGATGTAAACAGAGACATTCAGAGTGGTTTGATATGTGAAATGGTCCGTTGTAGAGAAGCTCACTGATTCTGATTTCTTTAGTGGTCGTGATCGGAACCAGGGATCTACAGGGGTCTACAACAGAAATATAGCCATTTTAGAATTCAAAAACACCAGTGAACCTACTTTGGGTTTTTTATATGTGTGGTAGTGGTAAATGTGAAAAAAATAGTTATCTTTGGGGATCAGTTTGCCTTACAACACCATGCATATGCGCGTATCTACATATGTACCTCTCCACCATGAAATGAGATATATATTTTACACCAAAGTCTTTTAAACAAAATCTTTTAGAGGCATTAAACGCTTCAGATGTCTGGCTCATAGTACCACCACTGCAACTAAGTGTCTATTCAAACCACTCTGAATAACTATTTAATAATGCAATTCTAAAAATTGGTGGAATTCTCTTTTTAAAAAGGTACTATAGAGAGCCCATCATCAAAAATTGATATAAAACACACATTTTATAAGCAAAGAACAGCCATTTAATAATGCTTGACAAAACTACAGCCTTAATATTTATGGGGAGCAATTTATGCCATTATAGGTTTCATGACCTTTTTTGGTGCATTTGATTTTAAAATGCAGCCACAATGTTGATGTGACTTTTTAAACTCAGAACACAAGGGCTACAGTGACTTCTAACAAAATACCATTTATTCTCGTTCAGCACACATACAGCAACTTAATTGCACCATTTGTTGTCATTGGCTGACAAACACAACAAAGCAGCTGAACCTGAACTCACCCTAAACACATTTTTTTAAAAGGATGGGTCCTCCTACACAAGCAAGGCATGCAGCCCATGATCTTCCTGCTCTTGGTAATTTAATGAGTATCCTTACCCTCTTGAAGCTGTCCTGTTAATAAGCGAGTGAGTAGTCAGCCTTGCACAGAAACCAAGAGACTTCTTACATGTAGATACTTAGCAAAGAAGATTCTTTAAAGATGCTTTAGTAAAGGCAATGGTTTTATTTAGAACCTTAAGTTCTTCATAGAACAATTTTGTGCTTAAAGGATTCTTTGCATGGTGAAATGGTTCTTCCGATTGGTGGAGAATGTTTATGGTTCTGCTATTGTTATAATGTCAAGCTTGTTAAAATAGAGGAATCTTTTTTGGTGCTATGTAGAACAATTTTCTCAAAAGTTCTATATAGAACTATTTACACTCTTTAAAAAGATGGCTCTTCAAGGGTTCTTTAGTAAAGAAAGTGGTTCTAAATAGAACCATGAACACTCAAAGAACCCTTTGCATGATTAAAGGGTTCTTTGCATCATGAAATCGTTCTTCAGGTTGATGGAGAATGTGCTGTAGATGGTTTCATATAGAAAGCTTGACACTGTAACAATAGAAGAACGCTTTTGGATGCTATATAGAACCCTTTTCAAAACATTCTATATAGAACCATCTAGCACACATTCTGAAGAACCCTTTCACGATGCAAAGAACCCTTTAATCATGTAAAGGGTTCTTTGAGTGTTTATGATTCTTCATAGAACTTTTTTACTGAAGAACACTTGAAGAACCTTTTTTTAAGATTGCACAACACATTCTCCAACAATCTGAAGAATCAGTTCACCATGCAAAAAAGAATTTAAGCATGAAATGGTTATATATAGAACATGTGGTTCTATAGAGAACTCATGGTTCTAAATAGAACCATTCCCTTTACTAAATAACCCTTAGAGAACCATCTTTTTTCAGTCTGTAGCTTAAGTGTGTTATCTTAGCATGAGGGTTATGATTCTAAGATTATCTGTTTTTTAGAGTTTTTAGGGAAAAGAAAAAGCTTCTTGTGTCAATTTGAGCATTGTTTTAATGCAGACAGTGCTTGAGCCTATAAGTAAGTAGGTGGCTTATATTAGTGCTGCATTTTATGTGCTTAATCTGCAGATATTTACAGGCCTAAAGAATGGATTTAGTTTACTTAGCAGACACATATGAGCTTAAAAGCTCTGACTGCTAGCTACAAGCTACTTTAAATAGGTCTGAGGGTCATTGTGAGCAGCACATTATACATTTTCTGGGACAAGCAATAAAAACAGCTTATGTTTGCCTCAGAGTTTTTACACCAGTGTGGCAGTCAAGCTCAGGCTTGTTAACAGATAAACTTACGGGAGGGGTGTGGGCATATGTGTCTATGGATCTGTGTCTGTGTACACACATGAGGTGTGGCAGACAGGTGAGCCATGTCAAAACTCGCCTACCTGGTCCTGGAGTAGTGCTGTGGTCACAAGTACAGTTTTACTAGCTCAGCTTCAGTCTACAGCTACAGTCACACGCGCTGGGTCACTCCACACCATTCTTCTCACTGCACAATGTCTATTGTAGTCTACTTCAGCAGTGCCGGTGGCTCTAGAGAGGTACAGTATCAATCTGTTTTACTCCATTCACTCCCTATAGACTGTCACATGTAGCCTAGCATAGGCCTAGTTTTGCCTCTTTACTTGCATAAAATATGGATATGCTCACTCTGTTCTCAGTCAACAATGATTTGCTTTAATGCACCATATATTAATGTTCTTGATTCACTGCCTTGATTCTTGAATCACAGCTTTGCATTTGCTGTCAGTCCTGTGAAGCAGGTTTAGTCAAAAGACAAATCAGCTGATTCTAACACCGGAAAGGAATTTAAAGGAAAGTGGAATAAAAAAAAACATTTCTGCGTAATTAGATTATTAAGATGTAAACAAAAAGAGTGGTTTGATGTAAAATGCATTCTAGAGAAATGGACCTAAATGTAACAAAACATGGGAATTATTCGCAGTGCTGGTGATACGAACCAGACGTCTGAAAAATGTAATGCAGCTCAAAGCTACCTCACATATTGCTACTACATAAAAAATTGGTTACAAGTACTCTGCCTGATGCCTTAAATATTCTTTCATGATAGTTTTTCTATAATATTTTGGTCTAAAATCTATTTTTAAGAAATCTATTAATGGGAAAGATGTTCATGCAGGGTGTTGTAAGGCAAAATAGTGACCAAAGAAAACTTTTTTTTTCCAATTTGTAACATATTTGGTCAATTTGGATGGTAAATAAAATGGCATTGTACAGATTGCACCCCCCGGTTCCTATTACCACCACTGTAATGAAAATCACATCAAAGCGCTCTGATCGACTTTGTTCACTTTGTTTCAATCTCAGCATTTGAATTATGCAGAAACTCAGTGGAATTCCCTTTTAATGTTCTGTGAACAATCACTTTGAATTACGTTTATGTAAGAAATGTGCTATATGGGTCATTCTCCATTTGGAGTGGGAATTCAGGTGGATACCTTTTTAAAAATCAATTTCTTTCATCCCAAAACTAAATAATCTGAGATGCTTCCTTTCTGATAAGCCTTGACCCAAAGATGCAGTTCAACAGAGCTGAAGATACTATGTTAAAATGTAACATAAGCGTCCTGAAAACACCAGTGACCAAAATCTCTGTGACAAATGATTTTTTAAAATAAAATACATATTTTAATGATATAAACAGTAAACATCAATCTGTTTTATACAAATTCCTAACTTAAACCTCTTAAAAATATTATTTTATATTAAAATGGTTTCTGAAATATGGAAAACTGGTTATGTAATGAGCTGTTTTACATATGCAGAGTGACTATGAAACAGGACAAAAAAAAGAAAAATCAGAGAAATCATAAGGGAAAAGTATGATTTAATCTTAGGTCAAATGTGTAAATGTACATACAGACTTCTGGAGCTGTGCCTAATATTTTAAGCATCTTTTTGAGCCCTGTAACCTTTGTGACATGGTTTCTCACTCCAAATGGAGAAAGACCTATATAAAAAAACTTGCAAAGTACAGATTAAATTTCCCTGATTTTCCTAACTTACCCTTAAATGTAGCAAGATGTGAGAATTGTTCACAGTGCTGGTGATAAGAACCAGATTAGACACGGTTCAGATTAGACACGGTTTGTTAGCAAAGTGTTAAAACTTGCTAAGTCTAGATCTTTCCTGCTAGTCAGTAGGTCTGTGGTGAGGTCAGGTTAATTAATATCTCTCCTCTCTGAATCATATCTCAGGTGAAGCGGCAGCAGAATGAAATTTTCCATTTTCTGGATGGGAAGAAAATCATATATCGCACGCTGGACATCACCCAGAGCTCGGACTTGAAGGACGAGATGAGGAAGAAAGTGGGGAACCCCTTAGCTATGCCCCCTCAGGTCTTTAATGGAGATAAATACTGCGGGGTGAGTGTCTTACACTAATGTTCACACTAAAGCAAGCAAGTATATTGTGCTTTTGTGGCATTCACTGAGTGTGTTCATCATACACCACAGAGTACACTTTAAAAAACATACTTTATTCAAAGGTGCACATCATTTCCACATGAATAAAATATATTACATTTCTGGATCAGACAGGGCCGGGTTGGGACTCGTTTTTGGACAGGGAGTTAAAATATATATATAAAAAATAGCCTAATATTACCTTTTTAGGTGGTTAACCTGATAGCCCCAGTCATAACTTAAATTTCAGATACCAAAAATGTCTTAGGGGTCAGGGGACAGATTGAAGGGCCCATAATATACTTTTTTCTCACATTTTATATTTTTTATATTTGTGATAATATTTGTCTTTTTTTCGTGACCATTTTCCAACCTCCCTTTATCCTTTGCAATGAAGTCGGCTGCTGTTGTTACTGTGCCTTTAAGACTGATATATGTAAATGATCTCTGTTCTGGTTGGTTGTCCTGCATTGGACCTCATTCAAAAAAGAAGTCCAGGCTGAAACACTCCATATGACTTCAGCGTGTATAGGCAGAGCTGAATGGCTGTAGGCTGAATACGCTCATATATGTAAATGTGTTGATTTTCGTGATATCACAAAAACAATTAAAAAAATGGACTAGATTTGCAGCTTAGTTTTCATATATGGATCTGTGGACTGCACAGAGATTGGTACATTTTGTAAGTGTTTACATACTACATCAAACTCTTTTTTTTAAGAAAGCAAGGAATAGTCAGTTGTGTGGGAAATAGGCCCTTTAAGCAAATTAGATTTCTTTCTGAACCGTGCTTTAACTTTTAATGGTAGACGCTCATTTGTTTCAGTCAAATACTGCTCACAACTGAATCATGCTAGGGAGGGAGGCAAATGTAGTATCTTGCCTAGTTGCTCTTATTGGTGTTGCTCTGGTGTTGATCATTTAGTTTTCACTGTCGTGATGTGTTTTCTATGAGTATTGTCAGTACTAATAGACATGCTTTGTGGATATTACCAGCAGCCTGTAGAACCTGTAGAACACAGAAAACTCTGCTAAGGGCGGTAAAACTTATTTTAGAAAGGGCGTGTGCATATTTCAGAGTGTTTGACAGCTATTACATAAAAGTACGTCCCTTTAAGCAAACATAACAGAAAGCAAAATTGATTCCATTAAAAAACAAAGGAAAGTAACCTCTCACTCAGTGCTGGAATTTGAATAAAGTGCACACACACACACAGAGACAAAGTGCTAGTGACTAGAACCAAGATTAATCAGGCATTTCCTGGAATGCATTTTGGTCTCACCATTAAAGGCCTCAGCCAGTTTCCCTCCCCTCTGTTCAAACCTATATTTTCTCTGACTCTGATCTGCTTCATCACTCACAATGGAATGCACTCGGTTAATTTGAAACAAAGAACCCAGTGATCTCACAAACTACACTGCAGACTGAAACAGCATTGAATGTACTGGATTCAAATATGTACATTAGGGATGTGTAAGCAGATCAAGGCCAATCTTAGTGTGTTTAAATGGTTTGTGTATCTGCTATATTAAACCCGATTCTTTTCCAATCCTGTTTTTCTTTTCTGTGCTCCAACTACACCACAGCTGAGAGGACATTATCCACAGCCTGGAGAAGTGAGGCCTGTTTTCAGAAGATAACAAAGCAGTCTCAAAGTCTAGAGTTTGGAACTAATTTTAATGAATGAAAACATTTACTGCCAGTGTTTGACCCAGTAGCCTTTCATCTAAACCAGAGGACTTTATAACAAACCTCAAATCTAGTTGACAGCCCTGGAATTTGTAATTATTTATAGGTAGCCAATCAGTTGCATCAACACCTCATTTAACTGCTAGTTAACACAAAATCCAGGATCAGAAATCAGAGTTAAGATCCAGATTTGAAGACAAAGGTTCATTGGAACCTAAAATGCAGCATGAGACTATACACTCAGAATCTATTTTTCTCCAGTTGTTGCCAGCAACATGCCAACAGAAATATGAAACACACTCTCACCACCTTTTCACTTGCAAGTCTCGACATAGAGTCTCATAAATAGTCCAATAGTTTGGAAGTTACTGGTAATCTGGTAGGAAAAACTGGTAGAAAAAAAACAAAAACAACATATCAGTATATGTCTCATAATGCACACATTAAAAGCAAAGTCATTTTACTTTATTATTAATTTTTCCAAAAAAAAAACACAAAAACAAAAAAACGTATAGTCAAATGCAAAAGTTTGCTCAAACCTGTCAAACAAAATGTTTTCTTGATTTTCTAAGTGAAAATAAATAAATTTTTATGCAAAAAATGCTCTTTTAATGCAAAAAATAAAACATAAAATGTGGCCTGTGCAAAAGTTATGGCACATTATTATACATATTATACATATTATATATTATGTACATATTTGATATAATAAGTGTAGTGTATTACATTATTCAGTGTGGAGGAGCTGATTCATTAGATCCTCTCTTTCTTTGAGCACAGCTCTGATCTTTAGGCTCATTTGTTTATGACGCCTAAAACAATTCATACTTGTCAAACTTACCCAACAGTGAAATCAGCACATGCAAACTACGCAGCTCAAACACCAAATCAGCTTCACCTTGCACTAAAGAAGATGTTAATAACAAGTAGTGAGGAAGTCTCGCAGGTATGCTTGTATTGATGTATGCTGGCCTGGTGTTTCGCCTTTCTGACGCTTTCTCCCCTCTCTTTGTGGATCTGCAGGACTATCAGGCGTTCTTCAATGCAATAGAAGACGGCAAACCAGAGACATTCTTCAAACTATA
The DNA here is from genome assembly GCF_904425465.1 of Colossoma macropomum. NCBI lineage: Eukaryota > Metazoa > Chordata > Actinopteri > Characiformes > Serrasalmidae > Colossoma > Colossoma macropomum. The sequence continues at coordinate 6,350,259 of NW_023494802.1, forward strand.
AGGCCAAAAGAGGATTCCTTCATCAGTGTATCTTTGTGCAATAGACATAAAAGCTCAAAATGCCACATGAATAATAAATTTATATATGAAATTGATTTGCTGTAGTGGATATCTGTCTGATTTAAGAACAAACATTTAATGTGATTAACCATTTTTCCTCACTTACAACATTTATTTGATTTTATGTACCAAAGACTGTCATAATTCACTTTTACATGACCATTTTCCCACTTCTCGTTATCCCTCTTTTTATCCCTCATATATGTAAAAGAGCTCTATTCTGATTGGCTGCCCTGCCTGTATTCTGCCTAATTCTAAAAGAAGTCTAAGCTAAAACACTCCTTATAACTTCAGTGTGAATGGGCGGAGTTAAACCACAGTAGGCTAGCCACAGGTTTTTGTGACATCACAAAAGCAAAGAGTTAAAAACTGCTGTTTTTTGCAGCTTAGTTTCTATAAATGGACTAATGGACTGTATGGACTGGGGAGTGATGTACACTACGTACTACATTACATGCTTCAATTATGCTTTTACATTGTAAAATAGTTTGAAAAATTATGTTGTTTCCTTAGATGCTTAAAGGAAACTCATTTCAGTTTTTAAAACAATGATGACCACTCATATTAGTTGTGCACTTGGCAAAATATTCCAAAATCATTCAAAAAAATCATCAAGTGTACCACATGCCCATGAAGAAAAAAGCAGAAAATCTCACTCCAGACATACATCTGTGTCTGATCTGTCAGAAGAAACTTAGCTGTATTGAAAACAAGACACTCATCAATTCCTGTACACACTTAAAAAAGATGGTTCTTCAAGGCTTTTTTAGTAAAGAAAATGGTTGTATATAGAACTATGAACACTCAAGAACACTTTGCGTGATTAAAGTGTTCTTTGCATCATGAAAGGGTTCTTCAGATTGATGGAGAACATGTTATATGTATGGTTCTATATGAACCTGGAATGGGATCTTGACATTGTAACCTTTTTGAAATGATCAAGCTTGACCTTGTAACAATAGAAGAACCCATTTTGGTGCTATATAGAAGCCTTTTCAAAACGGTCCTCAAGAACTCAAAATGCAAAGAACCCTTTAATCATGTAAAGAGTTCTTTGGGATCTTTTGTAAGAATGTACAGTTTTCTTTCATTTAGGCTATACAGCCACCTGCTCTGAAATTTATCTGATCCAAACATGACTTCCACATGAATAAAATACAGGGTATCCCAAAAAAAATTGTCATAATTTCGTAGTCTAATAACATAGCCAATTCTTCCTCAAATTATCTCAAATTTTAACAAAATGTGTAAAAACTAACCAAGTTTAATTTTTATTTTTTATTTTTTTTCAGGTTGAAGAATGGCATTCACTAGAAATGAAAAGGCATTTTGTGTGTTAGAATATGCTCAAACACAGTCAAACAAGAGTGTGCAGCGTGCATTTTTGAGAAAATGTAATAAAAATGCACCAACTGGAAAGCAGATTTGGACATGGCACAAAAAATTAAAAAAGCAAAGCTGTCTGTGCAGGGCAAAGGGATCTGGATGACCACCAGTATCGGTGTTCTATTACATTTATTACAATATTACATTTGTGAAGCTTTGTGAAATCGGTTACAAAATCTACATCCCCCTAAATTTCTTGTTCAGATTTTGACAAATAAATCTTGTATTGTTCAACATGAAGCCTATTTTGCCTAGGACATGTAGTTACTCAGATATTCACATCTCAAATAATGTGAATTTTTTGGGGATACCCTGTATATTACTTCATTACAGTTATGACCAGGCCTGCAGTACTGATTGGCCTGGTGAGTTGCTTGTGACAAAAGCAGGTTTCATGATGTTGTGGAGGAGATGTTTAAAGGAGAATCAGAATGAATGATCTAATCTTAATCTCAGTTTTATCAACTTTATCAAAAATAAATAAATAAAATAAAAAACTTGTGGGTTCAGAGAGGAGAGGGCCGAGTAATCCATACATGTCCACTAGATGGCAGCAGAGGACTGTGTTGTGGGGTCCAAATTGGTTCTTTCTTGAATGTATAAATGTATTAACTTCTGTTCTACACCCTGTGGAGTTGCTTATTTTCTATATTGTCAAGTATATTATATTATCATTGACTGTATAAAAATAAGCACACAAAGAAACATCTCAAAAGTGGATCCTATAGGCCATCCTCTAGACGTACTGCCCCCTGCTGGTCAATATGAGTACACCTGTTGGGTGTTGGGGGTTATGGTGCTGGAGATTTTCTCACGCTCTCTGGCTCTCCTTCCTCTTCAGGCTGACGTTGAGTGACCCACATTCAGAAGCACGCAGGACATGAGTGCTTCTGTTATGTAGATCTATCTGCCTAAACATGACTAATTCTCCAGACTGTATAATCCAGACACGTCTACACTGTAAACTCTGACAAATTCTCTTTACTCTTTAAACTGTAGTTTAAGTTTTAAAACTTAATTTGAAGTTGTTTGAAATTATACATGGAGTTGAATACACTCAAACTTTTAACGTTTAACATTAAGTATGTAAGTATTAAGAGTATAAGTATACATACCTAAACCACACTCTTAAAAAAAGGTTCTTCAAGGGTTTCTTAGTAATGAAAATGGTTCTATTTAGAACCATGAACACTTGAAAAAACCCTTTGCAAGATTAAAGGGTTGTTTGCATCATGAAAAGTTTCTTTAGACTGATGGCGAATGTGTTGTTGATGGTTCTATGTAGAACCCTTTTTGAAAGGGTTCTCTATAGCATCAAAAAAGGGTTCTTCTATTGTTAGAAGCCAAAGAACTCTTTTTGGTATTATATGGAACCCCTTTTGCTGAGAGTGTATACACACTTAAAAAGACAGTTCTTCAAGGGTTCTTTAGTAAAAAAATATATATATATATTCTATATGGAGCCATGAACACTCAAAGAACCCTTTGCATGCATCATGAAATGGCTCTTCAGATAGAAAAAACTAATTCTATTGTTACAAGCTTGACATCTTAACAATAGCAGAATGCTTTATTGGTGCTATCTTGAAACCGTTTCAAAAAGGTTCTACATAGAACCATACACAACCCATTCTCCATCAATCTAAAGAACCATTTCACCATGCACAGAACCATTTAAGCATGCAAAGGGTTCTTTGAGTGTTCATAGTTCTATATCTTGCTTAAGAACCCTTTTAAGAGTATACAGCTGCAGAAACTTGAGCTTTTAAGAAGTTGAACTATTACATTGTTTAATTGATTATTTTTCACATCATTGGCATAATTATAATGACAAAATAATAAAAATAACAATAATCTCTTTCAAAAAGAGTTTTCAAAGTTCATACTCCCAAGCCAAGAGAAAAGCTACTGACTTAGCAGCAACTGAAGTTGCTCTGTTACAACTGACTACTAAGCAGAGACACTAAACACACTCATGGTTAGGACACCTAAAATATGTAAAGTGCATTCAGACATATATTTAACTCATATCGCTGTTGTTGGAACAAAACCTTGTATTTCCAAAATGGTAACATTACAGGAGAAGGAAAAAACATACTTTACTTTTAATGTAAGTCAATGGAACCAAACTTTTTTCAAAGCCATTTTGGGCTGTTTTCTGTACACACAATGTAAAGAAAAACAGACATTTTCAAATTATGTCAAAACCTGAAAAATGACAAAAAATGGAGATATGAGGTTTTGTTCCGACAGCGGCAATGTATAACATGTGAATGTGTTCTTTGTTTGAAACTAACTGAAAGAAAAATATGAGCTGATAAACAGAAATCAACTAATTCACTAGGAACTCCACCCTATACTCTGTCATTACATGTCTTTATGAGTTTGTGATCATGCAGTACAAGCACCATGCCTGGATTGAGTGATAACAACTAATAGCAAGAAAATAAGTAATTATAATGGGATTGTTATGTACAGAAAACATCAGGGCTTTCACCGTACGTCCTGCTCACATGTGAAGCACATTGAAAAGTGATACAACATAAGATTTCCTTGATTGAAAAGTCTAGATTATATATACATATCACCAAAAATAAGCAAATTGAAAGACGTTTCTTGATGTTATATATTTCATGATGTGGAAATGATGTGCAAATTGAAATCAATTCAATGCATCACTTTTTTCAGTGTAGTCTATTCTTGCAAGACGTCTTTAAATGAATTAAGTGGCTGTATTCAGTTAAGCACCTAACATTCATAGTCCAATGTGGTAAAGCCTCCAAGGATACATATATGTCTTCACCAAGCATTCAAAATAAGTGTGCATACAGTTTATTATAAAACATTCACCTTTATTAGTCATATAGATTTAGTGAGAAAAATAGACAATTGTAAACTTGAGCATACATGATCTACTTAGAAAGAGGAATGATTCAGTTGGCTTTTGTGTGTGCACACGTGAGAGGGAAAAAGTGAAAAGAAGGAAGACAGAGCAGAGTTTGCATGTCCTTCATGTACAAACATTAAAGGGGAATTCTACATATTTTTCAGAATTTCTGTATAATTCAGTGGTTGAGATGTAAACAAAGTCACGCGGAGTGGTTTGATGTGAAATGGCTCATTTTAGAGAAAGGTACAGGTTCTGATTTCTTTATAATGGTGGTTAAAGAAACCAGGGGTCGCAATGTCTCCAACACAAATATAGCCATTTTATTTACTATCCAAAATAACTAAGCCTACATGTGAGCTATAAGATTACATATGTAATGTTGATGATGGTAAAACTGGAAAGAAAAGTTTTCTTTGAGGAATATTTTGCCTTACAACTCCTGCATGTAACTCTCCACTATTAACATATTTAAAATATGTTTTAGGCCAAAATTTTGACGCAAAGCTTTTGTAAAATTAAAACGTTCATTTAGACATCAGGCAACGTATTTATAACCATTTCGTGTAAAAGCTTTCTGTGAGGGAGCTTTTAGAGCCATTAAATTCTTCAGACTGCTGGTTCCTATCGTCACCACTAAAACAATAGTGTCTCTAGAATGGAGCATCTCACACTGTTCATAAACCATTCTGAATTGCTTTGTTTATGTCTTCATGTACACACAACTACGGAGAAATTGTAAAAATTGGTGTAATTTCTCTTTAATCTAGAACTCATTTAATGAAAGAGAAAAGGGGGGTTGGAAGGGTTGTGGAATAGACAAAGACAAGGGAAGATAGATATGTGTGGAGGATGTGCAGAGTAAACATGACGTATCTTGCACAGAAACATCAAGCAGTTTAGCTTAGATTCACCACAGTAGGATATATACTCCTGTACATAAACACGGCTTTCATTGTCTTTAGGCATCACAGTGTGCTACATTAAACATGCTAGTGCATACACCTGAGAGAGTCTAACCGAGGCAGTGAAAATAGAGAGAGGCTGACCCCTTCGACAACCAGCATTAACATGTGACCTGGATGCACATACAGTGTTTGGAAGAAGTTTGCATTTACATGTGCACTCTCAAAAACAACACATTAAAGGATCGGTCCAGCATTTTTCAACCTAGTCTCTATCTGCCACATCAGCACTGTAATGTTTCAGTGTTTGTTGCAGTGTTTCTTATTTACTAACCTTAAGCTTAATTTGATATAACCATAGTGGTAGTAGCAACAATCATACCTTTTTTAATTTCTTTTTCCTTTTTTGTCAACTTTATTGGCAAATTATTCACTGGATTAACAGACACAGTTGAGGAGTTAACCGCATTTGTGTTTGTTAAGTTGAAACATTAGACAGATTTCAGATGCGCTACTTATTGTTTTCTACAAGCCAAAACCAATGGCATAGCGGTTGATTAACTGGTTGCTTTTTTCCCCTCACTCAGGCATCTTAGGCAACATAAGGATACAATAACAACCCAAAAGTTGTTAGGGGGTCCCCTTATGGCCACAGTATCCTAAGCAACTGCTTATGTTGCTTATTAGATAGAGTTGGCACTGTTGAAGCCAATGGGCAGATGCTTCAGGCTTCTATCATAAGTGTACTTCAAGTCAACTTGTTTTCTGTTCTTTTTCTAGGTCACAGCAAAGTGTGTGGAAATTACTGTCCATGGTAACAGACTGTATGCTATAGATAAGGCAGATAGAGATTAGGTTGAAAAATGCTGGAGTATACCTACAATTAACAACACACTTTTTGGATTATCATCATTTTAAAGACATTTTAAATGTTTTCAAACATTTTAAGGTGTCAGGCCACAAGAACATGGCAAATCTCTGACACAGACTCTGAGAAATATAGCTCCCAAAAAGGGTTCTTTGGAGTGATGTTATAGAAGAACCACTGACTGTTGTAAAGAAAAAAAGATTAAAAATCTGAACAGTGTCTTTGTAAAATAAGATGAGTAAAAACAAAATGTACACATGCTGTTCTTTTTTAAAAAAGAACACATTGCTTGTTGATTGTTTCTTTTTTGATAGTGTGCTATTAAATTTCATACATCCTGATTGCATAGTGGTTGAATCTTTCATTTCGCATCATACCAGCATACCCTCATTAAGATCATACTAAGGCCCTTTGTTCGAGCAGGGGGGTTTGTTTTCAGTTTTGCTTAGTCTCATGGCTGAACCAGGCTTCAGTGTGATGCTGCACACCTCTGGAGATGTTCATTCAAGTCTGATCTCAGTGTAATATGTTTAATCTGAATTCAGTAACGCACATGTTGATGCCAGGTTCAAGAAGGGTCAGAAAGACAGAAGAGTTCAAAGAAAGAATGATATAAAGATACTTCACAAATACAATTCTACATTTAACTACTATCATATAACTATTATTCAGAAGACTGAAGAGAAACTTGCAGCTGAAAAAAGGCAGAGGGTCAATAGCAAAGCTTCCCAACATTTCAGATTTGTCTAATATATATAAACAAATAAACACACATACACACACATATAGATATAGATATCAAACACTAAAGATTTTTTGTAGCAGAGGTGTAGGCAGAGGAAACACAGAGGCAACGTCGGAACATGCAGATTTTGATCTGATTCTGTATTTCCTGTACAGGATCATGCTCCGGGCCTCTGGCCTGAACCCCATTACACATCAAAGTTTTTAAAGGACAGGACTGCAGCAGGAGCCAAAGCTATTTCCCTGTTTGCCTCAGTGAAATACCTTTCTTTATTCCACAGAGGAGTTTCATTTATCTCTCACTAACTCACACTCGCACACACACACATACACACAAAAACACACAGGGACACTTTTTTAGCAACTGGTTGGACAAGCTTTTCAGAATGCTGCTAAAAATCCCAAATATCCTATTCAACATAATACGAAACTGTAGCACATTTTGCTTAGATTGAACACACAACATTGGGCCTCATTCACAAATATCTTTCTAAGTTTCCTCTTAAATGTGTTCTTGAGAAAGGTCCCAAGAAAAAAGCCTACGTCAGATTCATGACGTGTTCTTACACCACAGAATCATTTACACCTTTGTGCTCTTGAGTGTGCAAAGATTCTTTTCTTACCTAAGAACTAATCCTGAATAAGAAAACTTTGGTTAATGTGAGAATCTTTGTGAAAACTGTGTAAGTGGGTTTTAAGAAGAAGAATTTTAAGAAGAAGAAGAATTTTAAGAAGAATTTCTTCTTAAGAACAGTTGGTAAACAAGGCCCGTTGAGGGTTCCAGTTTAAAGTGCTATGCTACAGTCATATGGAAGAGTCTAAACTTCTCTGGTCAAATTAGGTTTTGTTTATGTAAGTGTTCCTCTAAAACAAACAAACTTAAATAAGTGCACAGTATGTTTTTGCTTGTTGAATTTAACACATTAGAAACTTTACTTTTACATAGACATCTTTTTCATACTGCCATTACTGGACAGCTCAACACGCTTGAAGGAGAACACTAACTGACAATTTTGTTACATCACCTAACTCCCAGCCTCAGATGGCTATGGCAATACCAGAAATTACAATCTCCTGACAATGTGGCCAAAACCTAAATGGTTGCACCCTTTGGGAACCACTGAAAAGGGACTTTTACCAATGTTTTGTAAAGCTTGTCCACCTTATAAACAGTTGCTATGTGTGGGCAGAGCATGAATAGGGCAGTTCTTTGTCTCAAGTAATGCTGGCACTTGCCCCAACAAAATCATTCATACATAGAGAAGACAACAAAGCATGGCCTCAGAACACGTATTCAAACTCTTATACTGAATATAGATGATTACAAACATTTTACATTATTTATCATACACTGATTAGAGCCAGATAGTGACACATACATTTAACACAAGTTACGTCGATGTGATCAAGCAGGTCATGCAACAATACAAACATTAAAAAACAAAAGCAACAACAATAAGAGAATCAGAAATAACTGTCAAGGAAAGGTCTCTTTAATCCTCTGAGTGTGTGGGGGGGCTGGTGGGCAGCAGGTTTTGGTGTTTGGCATAAGCATGGCTGGCAGTAAGGGCTTCACGCTCCCAGGAAGAAAGATACATCACGAAACAGCGCCACAGTGCTTCAGTCAAGGGAATGTTTATAGCCTAGGATTCAGAATCCTGTAGAAGCCAGAGTTACAGAATTAAAGAGTATGATACAGTGCATTTAAAGGCCCATACCCCACATTTGTATTGTCCTAATTCATTTTAACACAACCATTTTTCATCCTCTCTTAAACACGTTTTTTTGTTACTATGTCTTTTTTAGAGTGATGTTATGAACTACAATATGTAAATGAACTTCAACCACTCTTTTTTCGGATTTATAGGTCCTTTTGAAAGATACAATAATCCGTTTTCTTCCGAACAGCCAGGAACAGCGCGACTTTTAATCATTTTCCCACAGCGTCCACTCCAGTAATAACACAGTGTTCCAGTAACAACACTCTTTATTACTTCAATATAAATGGGTAGGGGTTTGTGACATCACAGCCACGATGAATTCAAAACAGGCTGCTTTTGCAGTTTAGCTGAAATATTTTGACTAAATGGACTGCAGAGGGATTTTGAAACTAACAGTGTTTGCATTCAAACCTTTTTATCTAAAAAACAAGGAAAATGCATTTTTCCAGGATGTAACCCCATTATGAATGGTTTAGCGCACAATTTTCAGCTTTCCCCAGATGTAGCTGTTCAGCCGCGATATGTTTGGAGTGCTTCCTCAGTTTAGAATTTGAGCATTGAGGCTAATATTATGCACAAACACTAGAACTCAATAGTCACCCAAATAACAATAATTGTTTCAGTAAAAAACATCACCGAATTGTCTTTCAACCCACTTATCCAGGTCAAGATATTTGTATTCAGAAACCATCTCAGATGTAGGAGCTCTGCTTTATAAACACCAGACCTGGTGTCTGAGATGGCCATGTGTAGCAGTGAAATTTTGTTTATTTTATAATTCATATTAAGCCATACTGAGCTCTAAACCCATCTGCACTAAAGCCTGACCGATAAAGGATTTTTAAGACAGATACCGATTTTGATATTTGAGGATTTAAAAATCAGAGATATCCGATATATTGGCTGATATTCTTTTTTTTCTTCTTCTTCAGAAATACATAACATGAACTAAGATTTTCCCCAACACTTGTTATGTGTAGATGTAAGAGTCCTCACCAAGATAACATGATGCAATGCAGTTTAAAAAGAAACTTGCAGCTTTGGGATTTCACACTGTGTTACGAGCACAAATAAACATCTGTTCTACAATCGTTTAAAGAATTTAATGAAAAACCAGATTAATCATCTGAAGCACCTGAACATGGCATGTTAAGGCCATTACACAACAAATATGATGCAAAAAAATGACACTAAAATGCTTAATATTCAAGCATGATTTTTTCTCATAAAAACTGTACACACGAGACACAACACGATTTTTTGGGGAAATGTCACCAAATAGCTCTTGCTGCCTAAAAAGACAGGCGGAGCATCTAAGAGAATGGACGAGAACATGGAGTTTCACCATTTCATTTCAGGAGCTAAAACTCTCCTTCACAGCTCAGATCGCAGCAACTCAGTCCAAGCTGATTTTGGAGATGAAAATCCACATGAGATGAAGCACAAACGGGCTGAGTGTCTTCAAAGGCAAAAGGATCTCCTTCATTCCTCACAGACCGATCCAGCAGACATTGTGACTACGTTGTGACAGCCTATTCTTTGGTGCCCATGACATTGTCACAACGTTTATATGTAATTCCTCAGAAAGTTGTGACAACATTATCTGACAACACTGTGACAACATAGTGGCAACATTGTCACAACTTCCTAGAATCTTCATGAGTTCCATTATGTTGTGCATGGAACCGTGTGGAATTTTGCTAAGTTGCAAACTGTGGTCATAATACCAGACGTAACCAACGTTACATAATACTTAAGTTGTGACAACATTGTGACAACCTTGCTCAGACAATGTAAACAGCACGAGGCCCCGGAATGTAACTGCTGCACGATTTAAGGTGGAATGGGAAAATTCTGGCAAATAAAAAGCTGACTTCACCCTCATCGTTCATCGTCAAAATAAGTTAAATGCTATAGTTTAACCGCTCATTAACATTATTTCTATTCCACTGATAAACACAGCAGTAGCTAGCTTTGCGGGTAACCTGCTTCAGCAATGAACAGCATTATAAACTGCTGTATGTGATGTTGTCAAAAATTTTGACAAGCTAGGGAGAAAAGATAGGACAGTTGTCTGTTTACTCACTAGAACCGACAAACATTTTCATAAATAAATCTACGAACTTTATCAACAGCTTAGCCTACATCACTCAATGGCCATGTTATTAAATGTAGGCTAATTGGGATGTTTGCCTTTCTCAAAAACTTGAGAGTTGCCGTTTCAGAGCGCCCCCTGATGGACAAACTACGTAACGAAAACACTCATAACATGGCTGAAAGACCTGTCTTCATCATTCTCTTTCTTTTTTAAATGCCATTTATTGGCTGTTATAAACATCAATAAATAGCATTGATTTTTCTGCAGCAAGCTGATATCGTCCGATGATATCATCGCACCAATTTATCGGTCAGGCTCTAGCTTGCACCACCTTAATGAAGACCTATATAGGATTTGAGCAGATTAAGAGAAGTTTTGGTGATGTATTTTTACAGAAACAAGCTGGGCTATTTGGGTGACTTTGTTAGCAACATTAGCCTTCTAGTTCCAGTTTTAAACAAAAGAAGCAAAATCTGGTCTCCAAGCATGTCTTGGATGATCGACTACATATAGGGTAAGTGGAAACTGGGTAAATTTAAGCCATCTCTATTCAATCTACTACTTACTCTGTAGTTTGCTGTCATAGCTTCATAAGCTATGTGTGTTTGAAATGTCCAGAGGCAAATATATGTTCAAATGACATACTGGATCTACACTGTCACACTGAATAGTTAAATGACGCTGGCGTGCTGTGTGGCTTTACATTTCTCCAGGGACAGATAATCAGATTATTCCCGAGCACAGAGCCAGGCTATGGGCATGCATTCTGGGAAATTAAATTCTGCTGATAATTGCCTTTACAGCTACATTCGCTATGACAGCACAAAGTATTATTAGCCTTGGAGCTTCAAATCCGTCGCTCATGCACAGAGAGGACACTGAGTCACTTTCCATTTATTTTTAAATTGTTTAGCATTGGGTTCTCCTGCTGAACTAGCGGAGTTTGTTTAAGACAATAAATCCCTGAAACATGAATAAACATCCAGCACATGAATCATGAGAGAAACATGACATGGTTAAAGATCTGTCTACGTTTTTGTAGAGAATACTGACAGAAATACTTGAAACGACATCTCATGAAAGTCTTCTGCTATACTTCAGCACTATTATAGCACTTCTGGCCAAGCAACTGACCTACTACATTTAACAAATCTTACTTGCCTGTGTGGGGTATTTTGGTAAGTTGGTGTGATAGCAGAAATCATTCATTTTGCCTATAGAGCAAAATTGCTGAGACCCTGAGTTCCTAATACGGGCATGACAGTGGCTATTAAATCATGACACAACTTCAGAGGTCTACTGCGATTGGTTAAAGTGCTCATTTGCATATTTCAAACTTCTGCAATATTTGTGTTATGAAGACCAGTGTCAAGATAATGATTAAAAAACAGAATATTGTGTGAATACAGTGAGTAAATGTATGTGTAGTTTGTTTTCTGTACCTTCACTGAGGGTTGAGAGTTGAGGCGAAGAAACGAAAACACTGTGTTGGTTTCTTTAGATTGGAAGAAGTCTTCATAATCCTGAAAGAACACAATTTAACATTAAACAAAAGTTGTGATGGTTTAGCGTTCTGATATGTTTATACTTTTTGTGTCATTGGTCAAAAAGCCTGCCTGCCCTGAGAGGGACTGGCGACCTGTCCAGGGCGTTTCCTGCCTTCCTCCCAATGACTGCTGGGATAGGCTCCAGCTCCCCCCCGCAACCCAAAAGGATAAGCGATTTAGAAAATGTATGTGTGCGTGTGTATGTGTGTGTGCATGTGTGTGTGTGTGTCCAAACAGTGAGGCACACCATAAGGAAAGTAGGGACCTGGATACAGCTGATCCAGATGTTTCCTTTTGAGAACTGACTCATACATAAAAATGTTGATACCAAATCTTCCACTTTAGCTATAATTAAAATAATTATGCATGCAAATTGGTTTTGATATTGAGGAAGAAAAAATGACTGCTACAAACTAGAGGTCTGCGCCCTTTTTCAGTCCCGCTCACACAAGATTTCATCCACTCCTGCCCACTCCCACAAAAAATCGGTATCATTTGTCCCGCTCCCGCACGCAACCGAAGCATTTTGGCCTGCTCCCGCCCCCCGCATTCCCATCAAAGTGAACTGACATCTAATATGTGACACAGTCTACTCACAAATACACTATTCTCTGCTGAAACACATTATTTATTTCCAGTAAACACAAAGCAGGAATTAAACCACAGAACAGTTATTTTTGGTGTTTTCCTGGGCTCGGCAGCTGTGGCTGTCGGGCTGAAGGCTCTGCCGTCTCTGTAAGCTACAAGAATTTTCATGTTGTTCACGTGATCGGTTGCTTCGCAATTCTATAGAATGACATAATTTATTTTAATTGTTTTACTGTTTTTCATTTTATATTGCTTTTATTAATGATTTAGTGATTGTTGTACTTTATTTAGGCTCTTCACTAATTTGTGGGATTTCTCTTCCTGCATGCTTTTGCCCACTCCTGCCTATAGTGGGCTGGTTTACCGCCTGCCCCCATGCACAATACTTAAAACTAGTCCCGCGCCACAAGATATTGGGGCAGGTCCTGCGGGTCCAGTGCAGACCTCTACTACGAACGATGCCAATACTACTTTCCCTTTCGTTCTCTCCCACTAGTGCTCATACAGAAAGAAAGTAAAGCATCCTTTGAAATGTTGGGGTCAGTAACAGGGTAATAATTTTTAAAAATGTAAATTTTACCAAATCTCACGGTAGAAATCATAACTGTACCTGTTTTTTGTGCATAGCAAGACATTTAAGAGTATTGGTACTGGTTTTTGATCAAAGAATCAGTGATATTGCCCATCCCTGAGGGAAACAGAGTAAGAAGTTTTAAACAGCCAAATACTCTGAGAAGCGGAGCTCTAGGATATGGATTACACTGAGATTATGGGGTTTGCGATGCAAAATCCAGCTAACGCTGCCATTAGATCACAAACACTGACAATGTTATAAACACACACTGATCCATGTGAGGAGAAGGTTTTAAATCGCAGGTCAGAGGACAATGTAATGCTTATTGCTGGTACAAAGACCAAACTCACCTACTGACTACACTCTCATTCTAATCATTAATCCAGCTGAAGACTCACAGAAACACAACACATGTACATTTTCAGGACAATCAGGAAATGTCCTGATTTTGAAGGAAAACCAGGAAAAAACAGAAAACAGGGCCTACAGAATCAACAAAACAAGCTTCAAGTCTCATTTTTTTAATTGAAAGAGGAAAACGGTTTGTTTATCAATACTGTGGTTAATATTAGGGTACAATTTGAGATTAAGCTTATGCTAATGCCAGCCTTACATAAAACGATTTTTTTATGCAATTTCACTGTCGCAGACAAATTTCCAATAGTGCAATAATATCATTAGAGCTTGGTAGAGTTGTGACATGCTCCTGTTATCTTGATCGTTTGGTTTGAGGTGGGCAGGACAGCTGTGTGAAGTCAGTCTTTTTCTTGTCTAGACATAAAATCATAATTTTAATGTTATCATAATTTTTTGTCTTGTCTCATGCAATAATGACCCTGCTAAATCACCAGTCTTTGCAAAATCATAGTCTGTGACTAAAAACTCTGTGACTACTGATGTGAGTCAGACTTTAGTCTTTTAAAATTCTTCTCCAAGCCCTGTAGTGTAGGCCATTAACTTTTCTGTTGTTTATTTCCAGGTTTAAATGGAACTGATCAGTCGATGTGGTCTCCGACTTTTCAAGAGATTTGACTAATATCTGCTCTGTGGGGGTCCTGACCATTGATGTATGGTGGGTGAAAGGAGGCTAACAAGGTATGCAGAGAAACAGATGGACTACAGTCTGTACAGTCTCAACTACAAAGTGCACCTATATAGTAAGTGGAGCTGATAAAATGGACAATGAGCGTAGAAACAAGGAGGTGGTTTTAACATTCTGGCAGATTGTAGTTGTTGGAACAAAATCTTGTATCTCAATTTTTGTTGTTTTTCATTTTTGGTATAATCTGAAAGTACTAACTGTTATTTACACTGCACAAAAGTTTTATGATGAAGGGACCAATATAAATTGCTTGGAATAAAGTATTTTTATATATATAAAAATAAAATATATATTATATTATATATTAAATATTTCTTCTATTATAAGTCAAGAAAAGTTCTCCTGAAAGGTTACTTTTTTGGAGATACAAAGTTTTTGTCTGATGGCCAACCAATATGCAGTACATATGGGACATGTTATTACATATAAATACTCATACAATCATATATAGGTGTTACATATTGCCACATGAAGAACAGTTAGATCCCATTGTTTTGAAGAAAATGTGTCCTAAAAACTGAAAATCAGTTTGAATTGAATTTTAATTCTTAAGTGAATTAAGAATTGTCACTACCAAAACACATATTTTCTGCAATTTAGTGACCTTTGTTTGGGTTTGGGAAAAATATCATGATTTTGTGTGTGTTCAACTGTTCAGTGCTGTGTTTGCTAGTCATGTACTGGCTAGTGTTTTTGAGTTCTTCTCAAATTGTCGCTGCTGAAACAGTCACTACTGAAACACTCGGCAGAGTTTTGGAGACATTATAATTACATTGTTAGTGACAAAATGGAACAGTGAATCATTTCTTTTAATAAAATAAAATATAATTAAGGTATAGGGTCACTCTGAGCTAAAGGATTTTAGTCTAAAGTTCAAGTCAGTTAAAAGTCCAAAATGTGTTTTTTTTCAATTGAGTAGAAAGATCCATATGAAAACAAATGCATGTTTATAAGTGTGGGGGGTGGGGAGGGTGTAACTGTTTGCAAGAGCTAATGGAAACTTCACAACACTGAACAAACACTGACCGGTTGGTCAAAACAGAGGTTGGAAAATTTACACCACAACCAGAGGAAGGAAATACCATGTCTGATCATGTGATTGGTAAGGATCACAAAAACCACACTAGCATGTCACTGGCTCAAAAACAGAGTGGAAATTCAATAAGTCCCATAGAGTAGATCTCTGCAGTACCTCTAATCAAAACATACTCCTGAAAGACCAAGATCTGTCAGCACTGGCTTACAATTAGAAAGGAAATTCATTGTTTGATGAAGTTCTAATGTCTAGTAAACTATCCTCATTAACAGGTTATTGATACGTTCAAAAACACTTCTGATATTGATCTTCAATAAGTGTCCCGTCAGATCTGTTCTATGACTGATTCATTAGCTACTCTGATCTTTCAATTCTCTCACTAATAAAACTGTCACATATGCATATTTCTTAATTACTAATTGATAAAGGAAGTTTAGCTATATATCGTTGCTGTCAAAAAAAGGTATTTCCATTTTCTGCGATTTTTATTTTTTTGTATCATTTGAGCATTTTCAGCTGTCCTTTACATTGTGTAAAAATTGAATGATGAATGGACCAATAGAAATGCTTCAAAACTGCTTAGAATAAAAACTCTTTACATTAAATTACATTAGGAGTGAAGAAATTTTCTGCTCCCTCCCTGTAAAGTTATCGTTTTGAAGATCCTTGTTCTTCACTGGACAGAAACAATATATTAACAAATCTCTAATAATCACACATTTTCCAAACAACAACTGTTAATGAATTGGTGGAGTCCAATTCTCAGTTTCACATATGTTCACACATTCACTTAATCAGAACTTAAGATCCTTAGGATGCTTGACCCTTTGCAAACTGATATTGAGTTTAATGCACATTAACATTACAAGATTTGCTCCAAGTAACTCTGGATCATTTCTATTGGTCCATTCATTATGAACTGTTCACACAATATAAAGCGCAGCTGCCAAATTGTGTAAAAGAATGAAAATTTTAAAAAGTGACATGTAGTGTATTGTTAGGTCTCTGATAAGATTTATTGATGAGTATCAATGAGTGCATGATCTCCTGTGTGAAATCCACTCACCCCGCAGTATTCTGCTCCATTAAAGATCTGAGGGGGCAGTGGGTTGCCCTTCTCTGGCCGCTTCTCTGGCGGAATGTTCTGGTACATCCACAGTCTCTGCTCCTCCTGCATGGTGATGTCCACTTCCTCAAAACTGATCCGGTTTGCCTCTAGGAAGCCCACCACGGCCTGCTGATTCTTCTTTACCTGAGGAGCAACATGAAATGGTCTGGATTTAATGTAAACTACTTATTGCGACACTCTTAGCGCAATGGGCTCTGTGTAGTTCCAAAAAACGTTCTCTGACTTCTAATAAGAGTGGAACCATTTTTGATGCTGTACAGAACCAGTTTTAAAGGATTTTTAAAGAACTATGTACAATAGGTTCTCCTTAATAGTCAAGAACCATTTAACCAGGCAAAGAAGCACTTAAACATTCAAATGGTTTTTGAGTTGTTATGGTCTGCTGCATTGACTAAAGAAGCTATGAAAAACCCCTCATATGTCTATACATGCATGCAAAACTTCAGGCACCCGCTCTAATTCTGTGTTTGTTGATTTTCTAAGTGGAAAGAAGTTAATAGGAACAAGAAACAAACCTAAATATGACTCTTTTCTCCACATCTTAATGTGCAGTCTATTTGCTGAATTTGATATTGGAAAAAACTAAAACATAAACTTTGTGTAAAGGTTTAGAGAACCTTTCCGTTGATCCACTAGGTTTATTTTTTTCTCAGAGCTTACTTGACTTATTAAGCCTCAATCCAAGTTAGATGTGGACAGTTTCAGAGCATAATAAATTATGTGACCCCACAAACTGCTCAAGGTGTTGTGCTTAAACTAACCAGCCATGGGCTCGTATAGGTGGCTGACTGAGGATCTGAGGAAAGATGATCTACAAAAAATAGAAGAAGAGTATAAAAAAGGGCAGCTGAAGTTTTCAAAAAAAAAAAGGAAATCTAAACAGTTTCTGCTTGTAATGCTCCTTAATCTGAGCCTTTAGATATGCGTGTGTGTGTACGTATATATATATCACTGTTGTCGGAAGAAATCCTTGTATATCCAAAATGGTAACTTGACAGGAGAAGGAAAAAACCTTTACTTTTAATGTAAGTGAATGGAACTAGACTTCATTTTGGGTCATTTCTTTTAGTCCATTCATTATTAAATTTATATACAATGTAAAGGGCAGCAGGCATTTTCAAACTATGTCAAAAACTGAAAAACGTCAAAAATGGAGGTACAAGGTTTTCTCCTGACAACAGCAAAGAGAGATTCTTTGGTTGTCATTATTGAGAAGAAGATATTGATCCTTTCTGAAGGCTTAACTGAGGGAAAATGGATAGGAGGCAGCTGGACTACACACACATACACACACATTAATACAATGCTCATTTTGTGCTCCAGAAGATAAAAATATGCTCATGCACACACACCTATTCACAAGAGAGTTAATGCATGTCCATAAGTCTGCATGTGTGAGCAGCAGTGATATTAGCATACGGGAAAAGGAACTGTATAAAATCTCTTAAGTGGGATGCCCTCTGTACTGTGATAGCTCTGTGATACCACCATTAACACTGAGCCAGGGCAGTTATGTGGTTTTATGGCTAAGATACTAACATCCTTACATTTAATCTTTTGCAATTTAAGAAAATATAATAGTTTATTGAAGATTAACACTGGCAAAAAAACACATGCACACAAGGGAGTAAGCTCCAGTTCCACATGCTGATCCATTTCACTAACCCCAACATAGACATGCCCGGGGGTGAAGAGGGCATTGCTTTTGAATTTTACTAATAATATACTTACTAAGAACTAAATATCTGACCAGAATGTGTGAAGGCATTAACAGCAGCGATGTGCCTTGTTGATGCTTAGACAAGAGTTCAGCCCATCTACATAGAAAAAGCGCAGTGAGTGCTGAAAACAGAGATGAATCACTCTCTCTCTCTCTCTCTCCATTCCCTTTCCCTTTCCCTCTGTCTCTTTCTCGACATCTCTCTCTCCCTCTTCTCTCCTTGTATCTCTGTCTCTGTCTATCCCTATCTATCTGTCACACTCACTCCCTCTCTCTCTCTCTATTTCTCCCCCTTTCCTTTTACCTTTGCCTCTCTCTTTCTCTCTGTCCATATCTACCTCATCTTCTCTTTCTCTCTCGCTCTGCCTCTTTCTCTTCGCCTCTCTCTGCCACATCCTCTCTCTTTTTGTGTGTGTGTGTGTTTGTGTGTGTGTGTGTGTGTGTGTGCTGACAGTGCAGATTGTGTTGCTGGGCACCAGCAGACCTGTTTCAGCTGATATCACTGTGAGGAAGACACACACACACACACACACACACACACACACACACACACACACAATCTGGGTTGCAATATAAGTGAATCTACAAGTGAATCTGTCTGCAGCACATATTTGGTCAGAGATGTATGTTTTATTTGTTTATGTGGGGGCTGGAGTAGTTCTCAATTAAATATGACAGGGAAATTTTGAGAGGTAAACAAAGTCATTCAGGGTGGTTTGATGTGAAATGGTTCATTGTAGAAGAACTGACTGACTGATTTCTACTGATTTCTTTACAGTAGTGGTGATAGGAACTGGTTACTATCCAAAAATACCACGTGTCCTCAGAGTGTTACATGTAATGATGATGATAAAATAGTGACAGATCTGAATAAATAAGTATCCTTATGCTCCATATTATGTTACTGTACAACACCCTACACCACCATGAATGGATTAAAAGTTTTTGTCTTGCAGTTTTACTTCTTATGTCACAACTATCATGAAATAATGTCAAACGCATCTGGCAGAGTATTCCTAACTATTTAATGTAAAAGCTTTCTGTGGTGTAGTTTTAGAGACGTTAGAAACCTCAGACATCTGGTTCCTATCACCACTGTGAACAATCCTGACTTGGAAACTTTCTCAAGCACGGTGCATTTCGAACCACTCTGACTGACTTTGTTTGACATCGTAACCACTCAATTATGCAGAAATGTTAAAAAATTCTTTGGAGTTCCCCTTTAAGCTGTGATGGACAGAATGCAGGACAAAAGCTGGTGTTATACTGACACACATACACACACAATGTAGCTATTGTTTTATCCGCAAAACAAAGGAGTAAAGATAAGATGCTGCTTATCATACATGACCCCCTTAAACACTCATTGCATATGCTCCACTGTTAAAACTCTACGATATGTACCATGACCTCTTTAAAAACTCTTCTATGAATAAACAACACTTTCCATAACAAAGCATCAGATGTCAAATTGTTTGTGTTACCATAGACACAAAATAAACAATATGAACTCATTGTGCTGCGTTGAAAAATCTCCTTGTCTGAGAAAATACTGAACGTAAACAAAGGCCAGACGGTCAACGAGGAAACATTATTAGGCAATTAGGCAATCCAGTCATGATGAATGATAAGTGCTATAAAGCCGGGCGCTTCAGGACACTGAGTGTTTATCATCCGGGAACGGACCAGCCATTTAAACCATGACTGCAGGAATACTGCAGCGTTTTTCAACCTAATATCTATCAGCCATCTCTTTATCATACTGTTGATTAGCCTGGACAGAAACAACAGTTCAACTCAAAAGACACTTCTAAACAGGGGCTGAACTGTAAAAAAAAACACAGGTTGGAATAGTAAAATAGACCTTTTGGTTATGAACTGTAGCTATAATTACTTTTTTAGAGAATGACAAAAGCTTGTCCAACATTTTCTGTCTGAAACTATGATTAGACTGCCCATTTGTAGATATAACGTAATTTGGTCCCAAAGCAGTCACTCAGGGGGTGGGGGGGTGGGAGGCTCATTGGAAATGTGCTAGTGTGTTTAATATTTTCATTTAGCCCACCCAATGTGAACTTCAGCTTCATTAAAAACAAAGGCTAATCAACCAAAAAATAGACTGTCAGTTAATTTGACTGCAAATGAAATTAAAATTCATGATGAGTGCACCCTAGTGTCCAGACCACACCAACTACTGAATTCATTCATACAGCAGTCCACTGTAAAAAAAAAAAATTAAAAAGTATTCACACCTGAGACAGTCACAATGGTTATGTTATGATTTATTTAAACTCAAGGCATTAATTGAGATAGCATTAAGATAAATATATTCAAAGTCATTGTATGTACTGTCCCAAACCCTAACCACTGTGAAAATAGTACTTAAATAAACATTTTGTTGCTTTTTATCAGTGTTTTTAAAAATGTTTTTAAAGTGAAGTTAAAAGATTTAGATTTTCATGAGTTTAATTAAAAAAAAATATTCAAAAGTCAATGCTGTCCCACGTTTTCATGTCACACAGTTGTGTGGTCTGTAAAGCCGCTTTCCCACTGCATGGACCAGCTCGACTCGGCTCGACACGACTCGACTCGCTTTTGGTACCAGCTACTTTGTTTTCCACTGCTCATATAGTATCCCTTCAATGTGGCTGGTCCTCATAGCAATGCCAAATGTAACTGCCTTGATGTGAAGAAGACAAATTTTGTTTAGAAGAGGCTGATGTCAGTAAGACAAAATACTGCTGAAAAAATCAGGAGACTTTGGGAAAAACTACATCAGAGTTCAGACAACAAGATGATTCTGGTTGTTTAAAAGAGGCAATGCAAGAGACTACGCTAACCTGGTAGCTAACATTAGCATATGTGTTTAGCTATTCTCTCCAACCTATCGGTAGCCGTCTAGAGCATTGTTACTCTGACCTATCAGCTTGCTTGAAACCTCGACAGAGGTGGTACCAAAAATAGTACCTGGTACCAGAATTGCCAAGTGGAAAACCAAAAAAGTGAGTAGAGTCGAGTCAAGTCCAGTCGAGCCGGTACCATGCAGTGGAAAAGCGGCTTAAGTAGAGCCTTATTTTAGCCACACCCCTGCATTTAAGAGCAGGTAGTGAGACTGCATCCCTGTCCATCATGGCCACATGGTGAGCAGTTAGAGTCCATTGTTTTGAAGTAAATCCCAAAGTCTGAAAAATCATTAGGTAACATAAAGAATTGTCCCTACTGAAACACATATTTTCTGCAATTTAACTTTTTTGCATTCTAATGAAAAATATTATGATTTTATGTGTGTTCAACTGTTCAAAGCTTTGTTTGCTAGTCATGTACTGGCTAGCGTTTTTGAGTCCTGCTCAAAATTAGCTAAAAATGTCACTAATGAAACATTCGGAGTGTCAGTACTGTTACGATTGTTTTCTTAGTGACAAAATGGAATTTTTAATAATTTTGTTTTAATAAAACAGGCATAATTAAGGTATAGGTTCACTCAAATTAAAAAGGTTTTAAAGTCCAAGTCAATTAAAAGTCCAAAATATGTTTTCAACTCTGACCTTTAGCAATTTGATAAAATCATTCATATAGAAAGAGCACAAACAGTGAGGGGGATTAGAAGCATTTAACAGTTTTGACCTATGTTCACATGATCATAATCTGCTTTATCAGCTGTGGATTTCTCTCTCTCTCTCTCTCTCTCTCTCTCTCTCACACTCTCTCTCTCTCTCTCACTCTCTCTCTCTCACTCTCTCAGCCTCTCAATTTCCAGTACTATGCAGAACTCTTTAGAGAGAAATTTATATATAAAGCTATTTATCTGGGCCAAAAACATTTGTTTTTTCAGAAAACACAAACATTTAAATCAAAACAAATACATAAATAAACAGTACATTGTGATTTGATGTGTGTGAGTGTGTGAGCTTGCCAATTTCCAAAGCCCTCCTTGAGGAAGTTCAGTATTTACAGTTACCATGCAAAACCTAGTTTATCAGTAAATCAGGTGCTGCTGATGGAATTGAACAAATCCACACAATGATTGAGGTGCAATGAGAGGAATCTAGCCTGTGTTAAAAAAACAACAAAAAACGTCATGCTACATTTTATTGCATCTCTGTTTTTATTTGTAACATTATTCTAATGTTATATGCTGGCAAAAAAACACACTTGCTGTCCAGATAAATAGTTTTAAACAAATTCTAAGGTGCTTAAGACTTTTGTACAGTCCTGTAACTCTCTCTTTGTCTCTCTTTCTCTCTCTCTTTAACTCTCTTTCTGTCTTTGTCTCTCTCTTTCTTTCTATCTCATTTTCACTCACTTTGTCATCTTGTGTCTCTCTCTGTCTCATTTTATCACTCTCTCTCTCGCTCTCTCTCTCTCTCTGTTTTTCTCTCTCTCTCACTACGCACAGTTCATAAGTAGCCTTTCTCTTGTCAACAAGCATTTTTGTTCACACCCATACACTCCCTTTTTTCTGAATATTCCCCTCATAGAAATCCTCCAAAAACCGGATCAACACATGCATCTCAGACCACACACACAGACACACACACACACACATTTTATAAATATATATATAAATATATATATATATATATATATATATATATATATACATACACATACACACCCCTCACCTGCCCGACCTCCTTTTATAGTGACTAAATTAGAGTGTCTGTTTGTGTGGGAGAAAGACCACCCTATCTAATTACATCTCCTTAATCACCAACTCATCTATCATCAACTTATCAAGTTATTGTGTGTCTGGGAGAGAGAGGGAGAAAGAGAGAGAGAGAGAGAGAGAGAGAGAGAGAGAGAGAGAGAGAGAGAGAGAGAGAGAGAGAGTCAATATAAGAATCATGTTGACAAACTTTAGTGATCATCTGCACAACACCGCCAAATCTCAAACACTTCTACAATGTTTCTGTGTACAAAATAAACTCAAAAACAACTCTACATTTTACAATGACAATAAACAATTCTATTATTTTCTGACCAGATCTATTCTTTCCCTGTTCCTACTTCAAGTCTGTGGGCCTCTATGAGAAAGACAGAGAGAGGGAAAGAGATGATGAGGAAAGAGAGAGAGAGAGAGAGAGAGAGAGAGAGAGAGAGTGCTGGTCTAAAAATAGCTCCTAGGCTAAACAAGTCCAAGTTTTGTAGAAATATGGAAACAAAGGAAATCAGTGCATTAGTCATTTTAACCACTACCTAATGCTGCCCCCATTACAGCAATGTTACTATAAACCCTTCTATCTGATAAGCAATAAACACAGCCTAACCCTCTAACCCTGAACCTTTAAAGAGCCCATATCATGGAAAAATGAATTTTCTTCACTTTTTAATACGTTTTGATGCACTATGTACACATTGTTAAAGTTTCAAAATGCACTGTTCACAGTCTGTAAAGTCAATATATGGAAACAAAACTGCTAAAACAGCCTGTTTTTAATTCTCCATTTTTGTGATGTCACAAAAACAAACATATTTGCATATATCCACCTTTTCAGCCTACAGCAGTTAAGCTCTGCCTATTAACATTGCAGGTATAAGGATTGTTTCAGTCTGGATTGCTTTTTGAATAAGGCACAGTGCACTGCAGCCTATGAAAACAGAGCTCATTTACATATATTCGTCACACAGGCACAGCTACAAATTCTGTTTAGTTATAAGACAGGATGGAAAATGGTCATGAAAAAAATAGTGTTTTTGGTACATAAAACCTCATAAGGGGACCTCAGGAAGAGAGCGATAAAATACAAGAATAATGAAGGATACCGACCTTTTACCCCTTTAAAATGTAAGCATAATTTGTTAAGCACCAAAGCACCCTGCAGGCATAGACGTTCACCACTTGGCTCACCCATGAGAGGGCTAAAAATCAACATCAGGGAGACTCTTTACTATAAGACTGGAAGATAATCCCTACTCAGAGAAGAATAGATTAAGACATTTCTCATGATCACGAAGGCTAAATGGCAGAAAAGAGTCTATTTACCCTTGGCTGAACTGCACTGTAGGCCTGTATTTGTAGTTAAGGGCTGAGAAAGCGGTTAGTTTGTACGGTAAACATGCACTTTGGCCACGCTTGCTGTTTATTGCTCACTGTAATCCACAGGAGTGGAGAGTGGAGACCGGAACGTCCGATCACGGCAAATCTTTGGACCATGACTGACCAGCAAACAATCGAGGATTACATGAGAAAGAGCTGCCTGTTAAAAACTGAGATTGAGTGGGATTACGTGTTAGTATCTCAGGTTACATAATGACTCGCACTGTACAGGAGCAGAAGAGCCATAAGCATGAACACAGCCCAGTGGAGCATGTAAAGAGGTATTCAAGGGAGCTGAGGGCATTTATTAAAGGCCACACACGAACACAGACACACAAACACAGACACACTCTAGTTGGTATTCCTGTCTTTGATGGGTCCATTGACTTTTTTATTTAGGTGCAGTAGTGTGGAAAACTCTCTAATCTAATTTATCTAACTTAGATTGAAAACAGTCATTATGTATGTTGTATAAGTGAATTATTCATTTTTCACCGTCGAAAACATTCTATGGCTAGATGCTGCACGTTTAAAGGACCTATAACCTAACATTTTATATTGTTTTATTCCCATGGAGGTCCACTTACGATGTTTGTGTGGTTTTCCAGCCTCTCTTTATCCCTTAGAATTAAACAGGCTGTTTTCATTACTGTGCCTTTAAGACTGGCTGTCCTGTAATTTGTATCTCATTAAAAAAGCAGTCCAGTCCTTTTAACATCAGCATGAATGGGTGGGGCTAAAGCGCTATAGGCTCAATAGGCAGACTTATGCAAATACATTGGTTTTCATGACATCAGAGAAACAATACATTTAAAAAAAGTTTTGGCAGCTTAGTTTTCACATATAAACTGAGGAGTGAACAGCAAGTTTTGAAACTTTAACAGTGTTTACACACTACATCAAATGCTTATTAAAAAAAGCACAGATATTCAGTTTTCTGTGATTGGGTTCTTCACATGTTCTTTAGCAAAGGGAGTGATATATGCAGAACCATGACAACTCAAAGATCCATTTGAAATGGTTCTTTGCATAGTCAAATGATTCTTCTCTGTGATGGAGAAACTCTTGTATACGGTTCAGTAACACTTCATTTGGGTGGTCCACTGTATGCTTTGTAGATGCTCAGTATATCTTTTAGTAATATTCAATTCAATATCTATTAAATGCAACTGAACTTGAAGTTGAGTGTAGAAGATTCTATTAAATCTATGCCCAACCCTAAACCTAACCTCAAAACCTACACCTACTCCAAAACCTTACCCTCGGGTATCCACACAAAGTGTGACCAATAATAATAACATAAAATTTCATTGTGTTCTTCAAGGGACCCACCAATAACATCCCCACAATGACAGAATATTCATATCTATTATTTTTGGTCATAATAAAGAGCTAAACCTTTCTTCATTAAGCTGCATTTTTTTGTTAAACAACAATGATAGTAGAAGCAATGATGATGATGATAATAATAATAATAATAATAATAATAATAATCACAATCATCATCATCATAATAATCATAATAATGAATAAGAGAAAAAGAATGTATTTTTAATCATTTCCACCAATAATGTCCTTACTACGTCATTATTTCCACTATTTTGCTCCCCTTAAAGAGCTAAAACCACACACACACACACACACACACAGAGACACTTAGCCCCTTCAAGGCAAAAACTATATTTCATTAAAGACCTGACAGACTATGATGTCAGTATCTACTAACGCAGCTGACTGATAACACACAGATCTATATGTGTGTCTGTTATCAGAGTGCAGCACAGACAGTCTGATCAAACACTATCAGTCTGCTGATTTGAATGAGTGTCAGTCCAAAACGTGCCATAAAAAAACATAAACTCACCGCGAGAGAGCCGGACGAAGAGGCGATGTAAACCCTGATCACCATCCTAATCCCGCTTCTCTCCCTCTCTTTCTCTTTATCTCTCACTCACTCTCTCTCTCTCTCCTGTAGTTCCCTTTCTCTCTCCCTCTCTCGGCCTCTCGTGCGCTCGCTGTGGAGCCGCGGTCGTGCTTTAATGCTGCGTGAACGGGGCGCCCCCAGTATTTATTCCATAATAACGGCGCTCACTCCGCAGCCCGCGTGCCCTTCACTCCCCCAACAGGCTCACAAGGAACTCACAGCGCTTATCCCGTGCGCTGAAGCGAACCACAGATGCATGCTGGGAAGTGTAGTTTGCAAATGAGTGGACCTTTTTCAGATTTAGATTCAGATTTCTTTTCACATACACAGAGAGAGTATGAGATTAGATATGTGCCAAAAGTGTTAACCGTAGAGTAAAGATCTAACTTTAGTCATGGCCAGATATACCATATGAGTGACTGGGGTGACTTTCCACTAAATGAATGCTCTAAAAAAGTGTATGGTTTAAAATGACATAACACTTTTTGAAACAGTCACTTAAATAGTTCACTTAATAGAAAAAAGTTCACTTAAATCTTGAAACCACAACAATCAGTCTGATAATCTAGCCATCCATATCCAAAAAGCATTGTCATTGCGTAGATATGGTGGACAGTTGCATCTATAGGTAAAATATAAACAGGATCATTTTGGTATCTTATTTTATAGTGGTACCTGACCGATCTTGACAAGGTCTTAGCTGAGGAGTTACCTCTGGTTGAGGCTGGAATTTTTTTGTGAAGAATGAGTTTGTGGACAGGGCTCTATAGCTCTAATGCCCAGGCACACCACAAGATCCTAAACTGACCCTGACTTTAGTCAACTTTTCTAACTACTTGAGTTAGACAACTACTTGATAATAGGAGGTTGAGCTGATTCAGGAGTGTTTCAACTTGAAAACATTGAACTGTTAAGTGTGGCGGACTCAAAGAACAGCATTAGGGACTGAAAGCATCATGTGGAGCCACCATGTGGAGCCACCATGTGGAACTCAAAATACAAACGCTATGGTAACCTGTGGCAAACCTTTGAATAAGATAGTAATAACAATATAATACATGTATATATATATAATTCATATTATACTATATATAAAAATCATATTATACTATTTATATATGATCAATAAATAATAATAATAATTATTATTAGTAGTAGTAGTAATAGTAGTAGTTGTTGTTGTATTGTTGTTATTATTAACAAAAATAATGATTTGTTTATCATTCAAACGATAGGTAAGTTAGTTATTTGCTGTTCTAGCTTTTTCGGTGGTTGCTACGGTGCGTGCGTCAATAATACAGCGCGCGCAGCAGACGTTGCCATGGCGAGGCGTCGCTGTTACAGTTACAGCCGCTGTTTCGAAGCTTGATGGCTTTTGTCGACGCTTTTTCTCACTGAATAAAGACCCTGCTGTCGCCTGGATTTGTCTTCAGTTAAAGTCGTTTAGTTAGTAGACAGATGCCCGTCGTCGTTTTCTTTCTCCTTTTTTTCACTGTGAGGGAAAAACGCTGTTAAGCGCTGCACTTTTTCTAACTGGTTATAATGCTTTAGCAAGCCACGTTTGAAATAATCCTAGCTGGCTAAGTTAGCTAACTAGCTACTTAGCCGAACCGGCGACTCTGTTGATAATCCACGCCAAGGGAAGACACATGGATACCTAAGAAGAAACGGGTAAATGTGGAAAATAATGTTATTTCTCTCACAATATGCATGTTGCCAAAAACCTGCTGGCTATAATTTGGTTGTTGTTAGCATCATGCAGGCAGGTATAGAGACTGTTAGCTAGTGATAAACAAGCAGTCTAGCTTGTTAGCAAGATTAGCTTTTACCTTCTCTTTTTGTGGCAAATTCATATCAAGAAGACATTAGGACTCGCCTTTTGTCTCATATAATTCCTTCTCATGTAATTTAATACAGTTTGCGTAGTCCATTTCATATAAAGACTGTTAAATTAAAGCGGTGAGGAATGGTGCATCTTTTGTTTTTGACACCTGTAGCTCACTGAAGTTAACCTAGCTAGCATTTTGTTGTAAGTTGGAATATAACGTTAACTGCTTTTGCTTCTATGTTTCTGACATAACTCGATGTTTTTTTTATGTTGTATACGTTTAGAAATGCCTGCATAACATCTAACACAGTCAAGAATGACAGTTTTCAAACGTCAGGGTATTCACTGGCTGGCTGACAGCTTTCTTTGTGATTGCTTTTTAGCCAGCAGGCCGCTTCTTAATGGCAGTGTGTTTGGTCTGTCATGAACAGAAGGTCGTGTACTCGTTTGTGTGATGGCAGTTCTTTCCTCCCCCCTCTAAAACCACTTTATGCCAGCATATTTATCTACATCATTGTCTCTCAGACCCAGTCTCCCTGCCTTAGCTACCTGTTTTTTATACCATGCTCTGCCACATCTGATTCTAGTCATAAAGGTCTTAATAAATAACAGGTGAGTCAAACAAGGCTTATTATAGTAAGCAAACCCCAAATTAAGAAGTGCATGAGCCTCTGTTGGATTGGACTAGGAGTTTTTTCATAAGTAGGGGTGTTACAAAACACATATTGTCAGGTTCACTCTGATTTTTTCTATTCGGAGGTCTAGAGTCAGTTCGAATTTCATATTCTATGTGTCATGATCCAGCAGAGCTCTATTCGCATGCTACACAAATTTGTAAAGCTCACAAAGCTATAGATTTGATTTCCAAACAAAACATTCTACAGTAGTGTGTCTGAGAAGTCTTATAAAACTGCAGTTGAGGTATAAATACTGCAAAAACCTGAACTACCTCCTAATAAAAACTTATATAGCATGGTTCTGTTTTCAACCCCACAACACTGAAATATCAACATCACAAAAGCAGAATTAAATTAGTGTAAAATCCATGCTGAGTCTGAGACGAAGCATTAACTGTAACTAAGTTATTGATTTAGTTTTTCATATTTTGTAGTTTCCACAAAAACCTGTAAACAAAAGACCCTCGGAAGAGGCAGAGTGTATCGAAGGTGTTATGCCCTTAATAATAAGCTCAGTATCTCTTCAGTCACTGTGGTAAGATGCCATGACCAGTCTCAGCTTTTTACTGCTCTCTCTGGTTTTGCTGAGCTACAGCATCACAATTGCAGATACGGTATGGAATGTTCTGGACTCGTTGGGTTCGGTGAGTCAGAAATTGGCTGGAGAGCACAGTGTTAGTGTAATCTGTGGTGAGGAACTTGTCTGCGTTGCGTTTCAGAGTCCAGCTGTTCTGCGTCTCTTGTGTACTGTTGTGTTTAATGTTAATATTTAGGCCTAATCACTTTTACTAAGACGACAGTCTTGAGGCTGACATGATCCTAAACATTTTTGTTGTCAGGTACAGAGATTCAGAGTCATTCTGTATGACAGCTAATGAACATGAAAGTCAGGGAACAAGCTCACAGTAACAGAATGTATTAGCATATCTGAATAGCTGAAGTGCATTGTGTTTAGAGAATGCTTCTCTATGGAGACAAGCCTGTGAGCTAAAGCCAAGGTGCATTGTTGTTTGTAGTAATAGCAATACCATATTCATCATTTTATTGTGAAATCAATAGGGGAGTAACGATTCTGAAACCTAGATCAAAACCATGTTACAAATGTCCATGGTCTCATGACTTCCAGAACCATGATACCCCTCCTCCCCATCCCCAACATTCTGCCATTGCTGATGGGGCAGGCTGTTGAGCTCTTATTATATTACAAATGTAACAAAACTAATTTTTCATTTCACAAGTAACACAGTGACAAATGTAAATCACCTGATTATTATTCTATTCAAAGTTAGCTCAAAAAAATTTTCCCTGTTTTTTCTTCCTCACCCCCAACCCCCTCAAAAAACGCAGTCTGAACCGAGCTGTGGATTTGGAAAATCGTTACACCCCTAGAAATCAACTCATCTTAAGATATTTTTTGTATTAACACAGCAAATTATTGTGAGGTTGACACTGAGATGTTCTGCACATCATTACGGGATATGACCGCAACTGAGAGTTAAAAGGCATAAACATTTAAAAATATATTTTAAGTGTTTTTATTCTTATGATTAAGGTTTTAGTGTTTAAAGACTTTTGAAGTTCTATGCCAGAACTTTTTTTTTTTGATTGTTTAAAAGCTGATACACTGATGTTATTGCTTGATGGCAATGTTATTGCTAATTGATGGAAATGTTATTGCTAATTGGTATTACCAAATGTAGGTTTTTGGTCATGTTTGAAGTTAAAATGTCTGCAAATTGTGTATTTGCATTTTAAAATGCATATTTGAGATATTCTGTGAATACACCATGCAAAACATGGTGAGCACATTTGTTTATAAATGTTATTTATAGGTCTAGTAAAATTATTTTTTTTATATGAAAATTTCTGGCTGCTGAGTTGCATTAGTTTTACAGTTGTTATGAAGAAACACAAGAGATTACTGTTAATTTCAGTTTTTACTGTGAGTGTACAGGAGAATACAACTACAACACAGTAATCTTGTGCTTCAGGTGACGTTGGAGTCTAATAGCTACTAATTTACTGTATTTTTACTATCTGTTTTACAGTGTAGTAGCTATAGTTTTATAGTTATATATGGCAATTCGACAGTATTGTTACTGTGATAACTCACATCACAATAGATCACAACAGAAGTCACAATAGAAGTGAGTGATATGGCAATAGTGTCATATCACAGTACTTTCAAGATGCTTTTACAATACGCAATGTGTCATAATGTGTTTTTTTTTACTTTATTATTTTTTCTTCAATGAGGAAATACAGGTAACGTTTTTCTGTTCCAAATTATTAAACTTCAGAAAAATCAAATATTTTGATACTTTTTGTGTATTGTGAAAAAATACTTTAAGTATTATGTTACGTTTTTGCTATAACACCCACCCCTTGTAGTAGTGTTGTAATAATAATTGTGAACTGTGAATTGTGTAAATAATCATTATCATCATTATCATTGTCATCATCATCATCATCATAATCATAAGAAGCAAAAATAATATATTTATTATAATATGCTATTGCTGTTGTTGTTTTTGCTGCTGTTATAATGCTGGCTGTTTGTATTTGGATACAAATCTTTGTGAATCCTCTCCTAGAGCTCATGTTTATTGTGTGGGTCAGGTCACGATTCTCTCAAAGCTCTTGGGTAAGCCAGATGTGGACACGTGCATATACACACGTCTCTTGACTGCATTGTGGCCATCTGGGGTATTTTATCTGTTGTCAAGGTGATGAGAGACAGTTTCTTACAGTGGGTGCATTTAAGCCAAGTGACTTCATAATTGAAATGAACCTACTGTACTTTTCTCACTCTGCTGTGCAAATATGCTCGAGGCAGCATTCTCTATGGTTTTGTTTGCTTGCATTTTTTATATAACTTTTGCCACATAGTTTTTTGTTAGTTAATTTATATGCTTCCTTGTTTATCCATGATATCAGAATCATATCGGTATTGGTAGATAATTCCTTTAAAAATAATTGCCATCAGGCAGATGTTTGCATATGTCCAATATTTCTAACCAGTATTGCATGACGTATTTATTGTTCTCCTGAAGAGCAGAATGTTAGGTATCCTTTGTTAAAATACCTGTTATCTAATTAATTTTACTGCATTTATGATCATATAGAAATAAATATTACATTTCTTTGTAATGCTAACACAAGTGGATGTAGTTGTCTTATTATGATCTAAACTTGTGTTTCTGCTGTAGGTTGGAGAGTAAAACAGAGTTTGACATGGATTCCCAAAATACTCTGGACTCGTTCGAGGATAACCGGATGAGGGAGTCAGAACAGAGCCCACTGTCTCAACACAGAGACAGGAAGGATTCAGAATCCTCCTTCCAGTCAGGAAAGCAGAACAGGAAGTTTCGTGAGGATGTCGAGAGCTCATCATTGGATCGAGCCCGGACCAGAACACGAGAGCCAAAGCGGGACCCAGATCAGGACCGGATCAGTGAGGGAGAACACAGCAGTGCCTCCTTCTACTCAGATGATTATGAGAACGTTTCGCTGTCTGAGAGGTCCTTCTCACCACAGTCTCCCTCACCGTCAGCACACAGAGCAGGGAGGGCTCGAAGAGTCTCCAGCAGCCCCTTGCACCGAACAGGTATATAAAGATACACGCCAGGAATGTAAAAATACAAGAATCAGTCTGAAAGTAGTGTCTCAACTGCATCAGTTTTTGGAATGTTAGAATTGATTATAATTTTTTAGAATAATCCATAAGTATGCGTCGTTTTTTGGCCAAAGTAAAGACTCGTCAAATGTAAAAATCCCAAAAAAAGCTTGTTGTTGTTTCTATTGTGGACCAATACTGTGTAACTGATTTTTAATTTAGTGTAAATTTTTTAAATAGTGCAGAATCATACCACAATTATCAAATCAAATCATGATGAAATTTAAGATTTCATAATGAATTGAATTGTCTCACAAAGTATTGTGAGGTCAGTGATTTACGCTCTTTTACAAACTTATACAAACATGGCTTACATAAACATACTTCATTATCTGGCAAAGCACCTTTAGCCGACTGAACTATAATCAGAGTCTTAGGCTACGTTCATTGCTCAAGTTAGATTTTTTGCTAAGATCCTATCTTTCTAACTTGATTGTACACATTCGTTTAAGTGTGTGACACAAATCTGTCATTCCTGTGAACCTGTATCCGTAAACAACGTGAATGCGCACATCCTAAACAACAGCGTCACATGAGTGAACCCCATGTGTCAAGAACAACAAACAAACTACCCAGCAGAACAAGCCTTCATGAAAAAGATCATTTGCTCTGAACAGCTCTGGGCTGTTCATCATTAAAGCAAGGGAAAAGCTTTTGCACCGTTTACTGGCTCTAACAACAGGTTAGGTGCTGCCACCATGTTAACCCTGTTCTTCAGTGGTCAGGACCCCCACGGACCCTCACAGAGCAGGTACTATTTGGGTGGTGGATCATTCTCAGCACTGCAGTGACACTGACGTGGTGGTGGTGTGTTAGTGTGTGTTGTGCTGGTACGAGTGGATGAGACACAGCAGTGCTGCTGGAGAAGAACCGGGTAAAAGGGGGCTAACAAAGTATGCAGAGAAACAGATGGACTACAGTCTGTAATTCTAGAACTACAAAGTGCACCTATATAGTAAGTGGAGCTGATAAAATGGACAGTGAGTGTAGAAACAAGGAGGTGGTCAAAATGTTATGCCTGATCAGTGTATGCTAGACAAAACTCACCATGTTTTCTTGTGTAACAAAACCAACACAATGTTTTCTTTTGTTTTGCAAGGCACCTCTGAATACGTTGATCATATTTCTCTTAGGGCCCAAATCATAAAATGAAATTCCAGAGTGATTTTGAGGGCATTATAAAACCCCACAATCCGCTGATAATTTCTAGTGAATGCTGTAGGTTACTACACTGAATGTATACCACAGTGCTCTGTTGTTACTAAGCAGTGGACAGAGGAGCTAAAGTTAATGGTGGCTGCGGTGGCGCTGAAAACAGACCTTAAGATCTTAATGATGCATCATACAGAAAAAAAACTCACTGGTAACTGTAAGTTACCGCAGTCATGAACCAAAGTATGTGTTCCTCATCCCTGCATGCCCTTTTCAACAGCCACGAAAAAGGAGCCAAGCGCCTTATGTTACTTTATTTATGTGACTGGGGATTAGTGACAGATGATAAGAAAGTATCAGTATAAGTAAAAATTAATTTATTGATTCATGCATAGTAAACTAAATAGTCCCCCCCCTTATAGCACCCTACTAATGAGGGAGTCGGGATCCATTTCAGTCACGTCCTAAGGGTTAACACTGCACTATTATAATGTACATTATGGAGATGTGGCAATGCATCATGGAGAACAGATGTTCTATTAATTATGCTCTCTGATGCAATTGCGTTGTTTGAACACCAATGGTTGCTGACTACTAGCACCAGTCAACAGCAACACATTTATGTTCGCACACCCAGTCCTCCTGCTCTAGTGTCATTAGTAAGATGTGCTGCTGCAAAATAGCGAACCTAATATTATGAATCGAATCATGGGCTTAATGTATTGTTACATCCTGACTAAATACTGTAATGAATTTAAAAAATACTCCTCACCTTACAGCTGCATGTAATGTAAACACATTGTGATAAAATGGAAAGGCCATGAAGGATTCTATCTAGTTTGCAGATCATGGCAATGCAATGCCTGTAATGGCCAGCAGATGACACAAGGGAGGCCTAAAATGAAACCATGAAATTATTTCCTGGTTGGAATTCCCCATATTGCTTTTTTGTTTTCAGTGCCTAATCAAGTTCAGGACTAATGCACATGTAAATTTTGTTGCTGTCAAATGAAAAACCTTTGGATTTGTTTGAAAATTACAGCTGCCCTTTGAGTTATGAGAACATTTAATGAGGAACAGATCAATCACAAACCTTTCAAATCATGTTAAATAATGTTAGATTAAGAATATTTTTCCCTTCTTCTGCAGGTTATGGCCAGAGGTATGTCCAAAAGTATTCAGACACCCCCTCTAATTAGAAGTCGGCTACTTTATGGTGCACCAATTGCTGACAAAGGATTTTGTCGATACACAGCTTGTATAATCTCCATAGAAAACCATTGCCAATAGAATGAAATACTCTGGAGCAGCT
Source organism: Colossoma macropomum (assembly GCF_904425465.1). Lineage (NCBI taxonomy): Eukaryota > Metazoa > Chordata > Actinopteri > Characiformes > Serrasalmidae > Colossoma > Colossoma macropomum. Next base: position 6,385,230 of record NW_023494802.1, read on the forward strand.
GCACATGAGCTTAAAGTCACCATGCCCAGTGCCAAGCTTCAGCTACAGTTAATATAGCATTGAGCTAAGGATCGATGGAGCTCCATCCAGTAAGATTAAAATGAGTCAAAGTGGCATTTGTCATCTAGATTTAATCACTAATGCTTTTGTGGCTGAATGCAAACATCTCATGCAAATCCTCAGAGCAATGTTTTAGCACCTAGTGTAAAGGCGCCCCACATGAGTAGAGGCTGTTACTCAGTAAAAGGATGAGGGGGCGAACTCCCTGTTAACATCCTTAAACGTAGTGAGAAGCTTGTGTATATATGTTTACATGCATGTCTGCTCTTCTCTTTAGGTGTGCGCAAGGGTGTGCCTCGTCGTCCAGGTGCTCAGGCCTATCACCCACATCAGCGCTCCAGTGGTTTTCGCTCTCAGAGTATCAATAAAGACGCCCCTCCAAAGGATCTGGACCTGGTAACCAAGCGGCTGCTGTCCGCACGCCTGCTGAAAATCAGTGAGTTAAAAAACGCACTCTCCGAACTGAGGGTGCACGCCGATGAGCTGCAGCGTGAGAACCGCCTGCTCCGGCAGCTGCAGCTGCGGCATGAGAAAGCGCTGCAGCGTTATAGTGACACAGAGAGTGAAATATCTCAGCTCATTTCCCGGCACAACAATGAGACTCATGCACTACGTGAAAGGCTGCGGCGCAGTCAGGAGAGAGAGCGCACAGCAGAGCGCAGCTACAGAGAGGCAGATGCACAGCTCCAGCGCTGCCGCAGCCAACTGCAAAAGCTGCAGCAACTTGCAGACGACCAGAATCTCGGGGAAAGAGAGGAGCTGTCTCGCAAACTGACCCACGCTCAGGCCAAAGCACAGGAGAGCGAGCGCAGAGTCAAAGTACATGCACACATTCACATAAATACACACGACTGTTTTCAGTGATTTATGCATGCAGTTATTAAGGTACAAATTGTCTGTAGTGTTCCTTTCCCCCAGCAAAGGGTAAATTGACAACCACTCAAATTTATTACATTTATTATAATGTTTTTTGTTATTAGATTGTCCAAATAAGTAAAAAGAACACTGAGATGAGTTGGAATATCCATACATAAACTCAGCAAATAAATAGAAACTGTACACAAAAGTTGGAAAAACATGCCATGTGTTAATTTACTTTTAGCTTAGAAAATCAACAAAAAGTCTTCTTTGACCAGGTCAAAACGATTCAAACAAATATGACTGTATATTTCAGACTGTATACTTCCCTGTGGGAAGCACTGGGCTGATTAACTATCTTGCTTTCTAGCTACTGACACTTAATAACTCCCTACTGACAACAGACGCAGCTTAAACAAACATTACCCATCACTGTACTGTAAAAATTTTATATTACAGAGTCAGAAATTCTGTTGGTTTTATAAAAGTGCACTTTCTGGTATCTTTTATTTACATGTATTTGCCTCCACCCAACAGATAAAAACACATCCACTTCACATTCTGTTTGTTGCGACATACCCAACTGTGGATGATAATTTCCGATCAACTTGATTAGGTAATTTCATAAAAAAAGCTCAATTATAGGCCTAAATACATGTATAAAATGCTTATAACTAGAGCTGGGCGATATGGCCAAAAATGTTATCACGATAAACAAAATTGATATCGTTCGATATCGATACATATCGCGATAAATGCCAAATCATTATTTCTTTCAAGTTTGAAGGCTGATTTTTGCTCCTGGGTGGTTAATTGCTGTTTTAAACTATCCTTTATGGTCGGAACACAACAAACACTCACCAAACAGTGGAACATTTCACAGATCTGTCATGGGAGAGTGGGAGAGAGTGTCTGGTGAGCTGTTTCTACCAGCTGGAAAAGCATGGCTATTTTGTAATAGTCATAATTTAAGAAAGAAAACAGATTATTTTTAGCTGGTGACGAGCGCTCGGCTACCCCGTTACAAATGACATCACAGTATTCAGATACCAGCTAGCGACGACTGGATATTCAATTGTAGTAGTTTAAGGGGTGAACCGCAAAATATCAACACCAGACAAACAGAGTCCTCCTTTTAGGTACGTGTAAACTGAAAGCGGTGCTTCTGTGTCTTGTTTGATCTACAGTTTCATCAATTCGCCGTGTTGTGCGAGTGACGAAGCGCTGCTTTAAGTTAGCCAGCTGCTAAAAACAGCTAGCCTGGAAAGATAGCTTAGCGCTTTCTCCCGCTTTCCAATGCCTCACAGCTTCCTCAGTTTACTTTTGTTTAAATCAGGGCTGTAACTGCATGAACCCACTTCTTTCTTTCACTTTTGTTGCTTGGGAATGCACTAATATTTAAATATGACTGTCCGAGCGCTGTAACAGTGCTTTAGTTGTGAGGATTGTGATTTAACGCTGCTAAAGCTGGTTAGGATGTTAGGAAAGAGGTGAGTTCACTGTAGGACAGTTACACCACTGACCTCGTCACTCACACTCGGTCACAGGAGAACAGATCGCCTGTCGCTCCATTCAAACAGGGAAAGTATAACTCCGCGTTTCAGCGGTTGCTAAAGACTCATCTTACTCGTGACCCCCTCCCTCTCTAATCATGTAGAAAAACTCGGAAGTGCGCCCTCTCCTGGCGACAGCACAGTAGTGTCGCTTTCCTTGCAGTAGAAAACGCCACCAAGGCTTTCGCTGAACGTGGAAGTGTGAGAATGGTGTATTATATCGAACATTTATCGAAAATGTCGTATCGCTCTATCGAGGAAAAGTTATATCGCGATAATTATCGTTATCGTTTTATCGCCCAGCCCTACTTTTAACATAATGCAACCTTATCAAAAATGTGTAGGAAGCTGTAAGAATGATAAATGAGAATGATAAACAGAGCTGCAGACGATTCTAAAATTACTAGGAAATCTGAGAATAACTTAATAAATAAAAAGTTAATAAATAAATATCCATAAAATAATAAAATGAATATCCAGAATTTTTTAATAAGTTGTTATTAAATCTGCTGGCAGATATCTTCACAAACAATTACTATGAAAAAAAAGATAGTTGCAGTATTTAATTTCTTGTTGTTCCTAGAAACTTCTAAAAATACATTTGATGTACCCTTTACAGTATATAATCTATACTGTATAGGTTTCTATAGAATAAAATAACAAAACTAATACTATGACAAGTGATCTGATCTTTGGAACAGTAGTATGTAGAGTATGTACTCACCTCCTCCCTTCCACCTTACTCATTTCAGGTAACACATTTATACCAATTTTCAGCATAACAGCATCAAGAGACCATGGCAATCATCACTCTATTTCACAATTAACCTACTGGCTTGTTCTCTCCTTTTTTGTTCTTCTCTCTGCTTGTATATAGCTATTGGTTTAATATGTTAGTAGCTTGTTAGCATGTTCAAGTGCTCCTGCATATAAGATCTATAGAGATAATAATCATTTTAACTTTATCCTGTATTCTCAGGAGTTGGAGAAAAACATGGAGCTGAGTAATGGGAGCTTTCAGAGGCAGCTGGCTAGTGAGCGTAGGAAAACCCACGAAGCCCTACAGGAAGCCCAAGCACTACGAGAGGAAGTGGAGAGACTCAGTGCCAAATTAAAGGTAGCTGAACATAAACATAATAGCTGTTCATGGGCAAATGTACAAGCACTACATAAAACTATGTATTTAGGAGTATTACTCATTGATATGCCACATCAGCCACACTTAGAACCAATAGTTCAGAACCAAAGGTATTGATGCATAAGGCTGGGTATTGTTAATAAAGGAATTGAATTTTGATAACCAGCCCTACTGATGCATTTTGTATGATAAATCCAGTTGATTTATGCTGTGACGATTGTCCTTTTACTTTAGAGTAAATTTTTATTTTTTTATGAATTTGTATTAATATTCTACTCATGTTAACTAGTTCTGCATTCTGATGGTTGAAACATGACTATTATCTATTCTCTCTTACTGTTTGTGTTTGGTATATATCTGTGCCTTTTAGGAGAAAGAGAGGGAGCTGGATGCTAGGAACATTTACGCTAACAGAATCCTAAGAACGACTTCAAAGAAAGAATCTGAAAACTCCACCAAGAGAAAAGGTAGAGTATTGTGAACTCCTTAAAATGCATTATATATATAAAATATAAATATGTATAGTTTTAAATATATATATATATATATATATATATATATATATATATATATATATATATATATATAGTTTTGTAATTTTGTAACTATTATACATTGCACAGTAACTGCTATGAAAATAATATATAAGTTTAAGGGGTTAAGGCAGCACACGTCAATAGCTCTGAGACTGAAGTGTTTGTAATTGGTTGAAAATTCCTCCGTAATCTAATATTTACTCTTTCTTTTTGTTTTGGAGGAACAGGTTTTATCTAATCCAGACTTTGTTAATGAAGTTTTTGTGTTTGTGATTTTGTGTTTCTCAGGTCCCATTAGGAACAGTAGTAAAGCTGTGCAGACTGAGGAACGGACAGCATCATTGGACTTCCCCTCTCCTCCTCCTGCTATCACAGATGGAAGTGAGCTTCCCCCTGATGACCAAGCTGATGACTACCTCTCTCTAAAGGCAAGTTTCTTTCACTTTAGCAGAAACCACAGTTGCCTTGCAGGTGCAGAGGGGAGTTCTAGTGCTGGGATCTAGCTTGGAGTTCCAGCTGTGTGACACATGCTGGTTTTTGATGAACATGAGTGAAACAACACTTCAGCTCTTAAGCTACTCAGCTTACATCTAAATCAGTAAAAAATTTGCCATGGCCAGACCTTGCTTCAGGATACACTGAGGTAAAATTTATGAACATGCCAGGTACATTATAGCACTTTATAGTGCTTTGAAAGGCACATTAACTTTATCACTATGTCTCATTTATACCTGGCCTGAGCATACGACTTGCATAGAACCACATAACATTTGTAGTGTAAAGTAAATCAAATGTGTCCCCAACAGTAGTGAAGGACAATCTACTACATCATCACAGCAGGGACAAAAGGAGGAGCTTTCTTTTTCATCTACTCTCCTATTTGTTGCATTTGTAATCTAAATGTTGTAACAGCCTGCACATTTACATGAACTAGGAGACTCATTCCAGATACATGGACATGCTCGATGCAAACAGCTGTACATCCCCCTGTCCACTTGTGATCAGATCACTCGAGACAGATGTTAAAATCAAGTATGAACAAAGAAAAAAGAATATATCATAACTGTCACAGCAAAACCTCATATTTCTGAAATTGTCACTTTATATGATTCTCTTTTATATATGTTAATGTAGTGAGATTTTATTCCAAGTAATTGTGCACCATTTCTATTGGTCCTTTCCTCATTAATTTTCACACAAAACAGCAGCTGTAAATAAATAAACAACAAACAATAGGTGGTTATGAGGGTTTGATGTGACAGTGAGGATGTGTTAAACTCTAGATGCTAGGAGCCCAACTTGAAACAAAAGAAGAGCCAAAAATTATTCATGATGTCTACAAAGGTCTATATAGACACACAGTATTTTGTTTTGTAAGGAGAAAAATATCGCTGTTGTTGGAAGAAAGCCTCGTATTTCCAAAATGGCAAACTTTATAGAAGAAAGTTAATGGAACCAGACTTTTTTCCAAGTCATTTTCAGCCATTTCTTTTAGTGCATTCCTCATAAAATTTACATACAATGTAAAGGGTAGCAGGTATTTTCAAACTATGTCAAAAACTGAAAAACGTCAAAAATGGAGATAAGAGGTTTTCTTCCGACAACAGGGTAGTGTGCATTTTCAGGCACACTACCCTTCACCCTTTCTTATAGCTATTCTTAAGCTATATCTTTTGAAATCTGAGAAAATATAATCAAACCTTGTCTGCTTTTACTTTTGCCATTTTCCTACTTTCTCCAGGGTTCTGTACCTTTTGGAAAGCCTCAGGAAATCTGTAGGTTAGATTTGAATACTGCCAGCTGGGGCTAGATATTGTTCAAGTTGTTTGTACCGATACCAATAAGATATCTTGACTTTGATACTGATTCCCAAACGATACCTTTTTTTCAACCTACTTTTCAATACCTTCTTTTAAACACACTAAAAGCGAATGTGTGTGAGGTGCTAAAATATATACAGGCACTCAGCGGTCTAGATTTTTGGAACATGCATGCTTATTGGCTCACGGTTGTTGATGAGATTGCCTACTTCAGTAATGAATGACAAGGAATTTTTTAATAGGGTATGGCAGAGGTGCCTAGTTCTGGTCCTGGAGATCTACTTCCCTGTTATGTTAAGCTCCGAACCAAATCTGTCACACCTGATGCAGGTAATGAAGGTCTTCAGGAGCATTTGATTATTAGAGTAGATCTCCAGGACCAGGCATGGGCACCCACTCTCTACGGTACTGAAGTAATTTGGTCGGTATCATTGCCTACTGCCAACAAACCTTGCCATATCAGACAGAGAGTTTTCCTTTATGCATACTATGAGCGCTCCCAATCAATGAAATACTTTTGTTTTCTTCTTCAGATTTATTTTTTTACTTCATGTCAGTTCATTTTCTTATATTTCACTTCATCCATTTTTTGCAAGTGAATCAGAACTAAACTCAGGATGGAACCAATCTTACCATGTCATTTTAAGATGATGCATTGACTGTAAACTGTTGATTATTTTACTTACCATTGATTCACAGGTCAGACGGCCTGCTCTGAATCAGAATCAGAGAAGAAAAAAGGTTGGACCCAAGTGCATGCCCTTCTGCATCCCAGCATGCCACATCCTAAAACACAACAGTCAAAACACAGAGGCTTTTACCCTTCATTAATTCTAGGTTGTGCTTTTTTCTTTTTCAAAGCAAAGTAGTACACAACTTTAATTTACAATGCACCGTACAGCATTACTCTGACATAAGCTGAGCTTATTTGGTGGAAATTAACGTGTAACCTAGTTAATTCAGTGCTTGACCAGTAGCCTAGTTAATGCATTAATCCTGCTGCATGAAACATAGCTCTGGGTTAAAGATAGCTCTGGATTAGGGATAATCCCAGGGTGAGGATGGTCTCTTTACTCACTGCTTTATAAAAGCCTTTAGCACATTTGGATAAACTACACATGCAATTTCTCGGCTATTGCAATGAATCATATCTTTTTACGAGATATTGTGTTTTGTAATTTGATAAACCTTTGATTAGAAATGTAGAATATTTATTTATGTTTTTCTTTACTATTCAGATGTAATGAAATTACAAAAGCATGGGGAAAATATAAAAGTTTTCTTTGCACAAAAGAAGACATGCACCACAGTCAAATTCAAATCATAATAAAATATCCCCTCCTCTACGTACAAACACAAATGTGGTATGGGTTGAAAGTTTAGAATCTGCACTTGAACAATAATGACCCGTAATTCATTTTGAATGAAACCATGCCTTAGTTATCACCAGCAATAACTGTAACTTCTGATGGTCAATAAATTGCTCCAGTAGCAGTAACGGCACCCCATACTTAGTTCCTTACATTATAGAAGCAGTCAGAACCTGGAATGAAAGCATGATTCAAGAGGCACATGCACCAATTCTGCTGAAAGCAGTGGGAGATTTCTGTAATTATTCTGGTTGTGTGCATGTACTTGGTCATATAGTGACATTCAGCGGAATAATTGCAGAACTCTTAAATAACGTTTTTGCTAACTTTCTTTTACATTTTATAATGTAAAATAGTTTACATTATTTTTCTTCTCCCTTCCTTTCACTCTCTTCTTGCCTTTTTTCTTCAAACATTCCAGAAGGAGCTGCAAAGCAGTGAACAAAGACAGAAGGAGGCAGAAGAATGGAGAATTCAGGAGATGGAGAGAGAGCGAGAGAGAGAAAGAGCGCGTGCAAGAGAGACGGAGCGTGCCTTTGAACAGGAGAGGGAGAAAGAGAAAGAAAGATATATGGCAGAGAAGCAGAGAGCAGATCAGGAATTCAATTCAGATGAAGAGAAGGGAACAAGGCAAAGAGATGGTAAGTCACTGAGCACATTTTAAACAGTCATTTCATGTGATTAGATTTGGATCCATTCATGTACGTTTTGAGCAAAACAGACAGCTTTCCGCATAGTCCATCATGTCATTGAATTGCATCTGAATAGCCTCCATACAAACAACCATCAATTTTAAAATCAACAATGCTCAAAGACATCTAAAAGTAGGCCTGTGGCTGAGCTACTGCAGTAACAGCCCCCATTGATGGTAAAACTCATTTATAGCAGGTTTTAAAAAGGTTTATTGATTTATTTATATGATGTCCTGGTTTAACAGTTTACTGTGGCTATGTTACCCAGATAAGAGTATTCTGTTACCATCACAAGCCTATCTAAAAGATAACTTATTCAAATTTGTGTCTATAGTAAGGCAAAACAAATATTCAGACACTTCAGTTTTTGTTATTTAATATACTTCTCAGTGCACATATCCACTTCAAATTTACACTCATGATGTCTTTTGCGTTTGTACTTATAGATATGAACATAAAAGTACAAGCAAAAATAAAGTTTAAAAAAATGAAACTGATAGAGAAAAAGTATTTAGACACTATCATATAAATGTATATGCAAAGATTACAAAAAATCAATTAAGTTCTAGATATGAAATACCCAGGGAACCTAAATCTGTATTTTCTTTGTAATCAGGTTAATCTTATTCTTGCAGGTGAACAGTAAACTAAGTATACCCTTTGAATAATGTTCCAATGGCCAATAAATGACCAATATACTTCATCATATTACTCTCCTCTTGATGTAAACTAGGAAGTGCTAATCTTGGATAATGCTTTTGTAAGTATCCCCTGACCAATCACAAGGCTGACGTCTCTTGCCCCACCCACACAAAAAGTTTTGAAGTCAGAGAAACTTAATGAGCTAAAGCTAACCCAGCTTAATCAAAAGCTAGCAAGCTAGACTGCCTGTCTGTATCTGCCTGTCGCTTGTTCATTCGTTTATCCATACACAAACATTTGTCCATTGTTCATTCAAGCATTCCTTCTTTAATGAGTTGCTTCGTTTGTCTGTTTGTTCATTCGTCTGTCCGCCCATATGCACATCTGTTCGTCTGTGACTTTTTTCGTCTAGTTACCGTCACAGAAAAGCTGGATAATGATTTTAGTTCTGTATGAGTGGCGGAGCAGGCTAGAAGTGTTGCACACAGAGCTGTCAATCAAGCTGCTCATCAGGCACACCCACACAGTTCTCAAATAGGTCTAATCAGCAGTTTTTAAGCCGTGTTTTATCATTTTTATATCTTATATTTTTCATTCAGGCTTTGCTGGATGTTCAATATAACACTCAAGGTATCAGGTACTTAGTATCATACATACATTTTTAATATTTTACTCTGTGTTCCCTGGAACTTTAATTCTGCAAAAAGACATCCTCATGTGTCACTATATTCTCTGGTGTCTTTATAACAGATGTTGTATTGGTTGGGAAGATTCCACTGAATCTAGGGAAAAGATGACGTTTCAGTAAAAGGGCGACCCCAAACATATAGCCAAGATAACTCAAGACCGGATTCTAAAAAAAGAAGTTGAAGGTTTTTGCATGGGCTAGTAAATCTCTTAACTTGAATCCCACTTAAAAATGTATGGAGGATTTTGAAGTCCAACAGAGGGACCCTCATAACCTTGGATAATTGAAGACAGTTTGCCAATAGAAATGGGCAAAATAGAACAACAACGCTACAAAAAGCTAATTACTCTTACTGTAGACATCTCAAAGCTGTAATCGCATAACGGCTTTTCAACAAAATACTAACGTTATTCATTTGTGGTGTCTGGATACTTTTTCCCCTTTTATTTAAAGTTTTTATATTTAAATTTATGCTTATAAATACATACTTTTTGATTGATCGTATTTATAAATATGAAGTCAAAAGATATTTATTCTATGCGTAAATTTGATGTAGATATACACTGGAAGTATATCAAAGCTGCACCATTTAACATGTGGGGATTTGAACTCTCCAGCAAAAATGTGTAATTGCGTGCAACATGTGGAAGAACATTTCGCACCGTCTGCTGTACTTAACACATCCTTCACTAAGCAGATAAATCTGATGATTGTGAGTGCGTTGAAAGAGAATTCAAAGAGAACTCAAAACATGGTTCAGGACGTGTCTTCAGAGACTGTGAGTGAATTATCTACTATTGCCATCACATCTCCATCAGTATAATGTTCATTTTTGCATTTGAGACCTAAACCTCGAGCCAGACCTTCTTTTCGACTACATGTAACATTAATAAAGTGGTCCAAAAAACTCCAGCAGGACTCAACCCAATGTCTCTGACTTTTAAATTACAATTACAGGCTTTAGAGGGCGACTTGCAGCCATATTGTAGCGTGTTCTTTTTTCTTCGGACTCAATAATTGTGCTGCTTTCAGTTTTAACAAAAGAAATCTGACATAGTGGAGCTTTAAATAATAAAAACAAAAGTGTCTGAATACTTGTAAATATTTGAAAATTCTGAATGGCAGTGGTTTCTAATGTCTGCTCCCTTCCTCTATGTCCGACTGTAGTGATACGGGTCACCTGAGCGTTAACAGAGCTACACTACATGGACACCCCTCATACTTATTGAGTTCACGTGTTTCAGCCACAACCATTGCTAATTACTAACTGCTGTATAAAATCAAGCACATTGCCATACAATCACCATAGACAAACATTGGCAGAATATTACGTCGTACTGGTGTGTCACTGTCGTAAGTCAGTTCTTGAAATCTATGTCTTGTTAGATCTGTACCAGTCAACTGTAAGTGCCATTGTTGTGAAATGGAGGCATCTAGGAGCAACAACAGCTCAGCCATGAAGTGGTAGACCATGCAAACTCACAGAGCAGTGCTGCTGAGTGTTGCAGCATGTAGCACAGAAAAAATTGCATATGCTCTGTTGTGTAACTCACTACAGAGTTACAAAAGGCCTCTGGAAGCAACATCACCACACGAACTGTGCGCGGGAGCTTCATTAAATGGGTTTCCATGGCCAAGCAGCTGTAAACATGATGAAGATCACTATACCAAGTGTCAGCTGGAGTAGTGTAAAGTGCACCTCCGCTGGACGCTGGGGCAGTGGAAACGTTCTCTGGAGTGATGAATCACACTTCACTCTCTGGCAGTCTGATGGGCGAATCTGGCAGTCTGATGGGCAGATCTTCAGCATATTGCCAGCGTTAAAGTTTGATGGAGGAGGGATAATGGTCTCGGGTTGTTTTCAGGGTTTGAACTTGGCCCCTTAGGTCCAGTAAAGGGTTATGTTAGTGCTACAGCATACAAAGACATTTTAGACAACTATATGCCTCATTATATGCTTCAGACAACAGATTGTGGAAGGAATGCCATTTCTAGTGCCAGCATGACTGTGTTCCTGTGCACAAAAAGAGGTCCATAAAGACATGGCTTCACAAGTCTGGTGTGGTTGACCTCCAGTGGCCTACACAGGGCCCTACTTTAACTCCACTGAACACCTTTAGGATGAATTGGAATGTTGATTGCGAGCCAAGCCTTCTCCTCTCATCAGTTGCTGACCTCACAAATGCTCTTTTGACTGAATGGGCCCACAGACACACCAAAGCCTTCCCAGAAGAGCAGAGACTGTTATAGCCATAAAGGGCTGACAACTCCAAATTAATACCCATGGTTTTGGAATGGGATGTCCATCAAGCTCATATAGATGTGATGGCCAGGTTTGGCCGTAAAGTGTATTGCTCAGTTACTGATACAGTGGTATAGAAAAAAAGAGCTTTGTTACTCCTTTTCATGTCTGTGTGTGTAGTCAGATATCTTTGGCCGAATCCTGAGTATGCAGGTTTTGCTGAATCCTGTTTTTTTCATCTCTGCAACAGGGTGGGACAGAGGAGAGGGGAACAGCAAGAGGAGGAGCCAGTATCAGAGCGAGGAAGAGAAAAGGAATCCACGGGAACAGGTAGAGGAAGAGCAGTGGATGAGAGAACAGGAGATTCAGGCCAATCAGGAGCGTGCAGAGGAAGAGCGCCGACGTAAAGAGCAGCTCTTGGCTAAAATGCGTGAGATCGACATGCAGGCTCAGGGACAGGACTCAGACTTCTTCTCAGATGAGACAGGAAGCGTTCGCTCTCCTCCGCGGCAGTCCGAGCCACAAAACCAGAATGCCTCCATCTTTAGCTACACGCAGCCTGAGGAGGGTCTGAGCACACCTGGAGCCGGGAAAAGGGGTGGAGCTCTCAGAGTACAGAGAACCAATCAAGATCTTGATTTTGCTTTTGGCAGTTACGAACCCTCATTTGGTAAACCTGCCCCAAGAGCAGGCCACGGTCATCGCAACCAGAGCCAGACCTATGGCCAGCTGCCAGGAGAAGAAGATGCAGGGCTGGACCTCAACGGACTAGTGAGGGAGAGGAAGTCCAACCTGATGCAGCAGTTGTTTGGCTCAACAGCCTCCTCTCCTCCCCCTGACCCTTCCCGCAAGATGGAGCTACTGAGCTCCCCCAGCACACCCAAACCTACATCCGGAGTCCTGAGTGGACGCCGGAGGGACGCAGAGACGCCAACCAGGCTCAATGGCAGCACCCTCTCTTCCAGCAAGAGTGTTCTCCAGGTTTCTGAGAGTCGCCCTGCTGTTAGGGCCATTACATCATTCGATGATGATATTGAGGAGGTCACTCTATGAAACAGATGTTTTTCACAACATCGCAAATAGAAGAGTTCATTTTCTGGAACACAGAGAGATAAAAATGTTCTCAAAATTAAGTAGATGAAGTTTCCATCTTTATGAAGAATTTTGAGATAAAACCAAGCTCAGTGGATATCATACTTTAGAGCTGTTGCTGTTAGTCTTTTAATAGAGTAATTGAAGGAAACTTTCTATTGTGTAATGTGCTCTAACAGAACATGACCTACATTATAAAATTTTAAAGAGAAAGCTCACTACACACCATTATACTATACAGTGTTGAATGCATTATATTTTTGTACCCTTTTTAGGCCCAAATTTTGTATTAAGCAAACACTGAGAAACTAACATGGTGTGATTATTTTTGTGAGCTGCTCTTGGCCTCTCCAAGAATTTCCCTTCTGCTCTGAGTGAGATTATACTAGGCTAATATTTCAAAATTTTTGCATAATTCTGTTGCTGAGATTGTCATTCAGAATGGTTTGATGTGAAAAGATTCACTGTAGAGAAGCTTAATGGTTTGTTCACAGTGTTGGTGACAGAAACCAGGGGTCTTGAAGTATACCACTTAAATATAGCCATTTCATTTACTATCTAAAATAACCAGTGAGCCTAGATGACTTCTGAGTTCTTATATGTAATGTTGATAATGGTTTTATCATGCTTTATATCATTCTATTTATTTTTCTTTCCTATATGTACTTCTCTACCATAAATAGATTTTTAAAAATTGTTTAGGCCAAAAGCAGGCAAGCGTATTTGTAAACATTTAGTGTAGTAACTTCTTGTGATGTATCTTTTAGAGAGATTAAACACTTAATGCAAAAATTGTGAGAAATCAGGGTAATTCCCCACTAAGAAGCACTGTTGGTGCATCTATAACTGAGCCCTACATTTTAAGTGGCCACTGTGTGGCCTGGCTCACTTAGTCTAGAGCTTAGTCTCGTTATCTTCAAATCACAACAGATGTCAATAAGGGCCCAGGTTGCCAACAACACTGCAGTGTTAAGATCATCAACTGTTCATTAACATCAAGTGTTCTAAATTATATTTTTGGGCATCTAACTAGACCTTTGTTAAGTAGCACTCATGAAACTCTGAATATGTTAGAGGAGAGAAACCATTAGACTTCTCCAGTAGCCAAAATATTCTGAAAGAATGTGCACTTCTCCATTGAAACTGGCTAGATGTTCATTGAGAGTCAAAAAAGCAATGGTAAGATCATGATTTGGAGGAAACATCTTAGATCTATGTTGAAGTAGTATATTTGTCATGTCTTTTTATTATTCATGACCAGTTTGCTTCTGATAATCGATAATATATTGTATAAAGAAATGAAAGTACTTTACCTTCTACTTTGATTGCTCTGTAAAACCCCAAATGTGCGGATGTGGGGAGGTTCTAAAGTTTGGGCTCTGTTGACTTTACCTTTGCTAAATCCTTGCGTGCGTCCTTGAGCACTTGTGAAATGTTTAGTTTTACAGAAAGAGAGGTGTGATATAATTTATAGAATTTTGTATATGTTGTATATAAATAGTATGTATTGCAACATCCATGTGTATTAAAAACAAAACAGAAATATGGTAGTGTGACATGTATTTAAAAATATCTCAGGGGAAATACTGACCTGGAAAGAAAATTGTATTTATTCTGTACTGACTATAGTCACCATGAGCTAAATACTGAAATTCATGCAGGACCACTCCATTCGAAACTCTGGAACATAATATACATTTCAAAACATCTCTATGGCTATTAACATTTAAAAGAAATAGTTGCATTTACCGATTCCTTAATGCACAATGGTCATGTTAAAAAATTCATATTTATGTCCAGAATGTAAACAACCACAAGCCTTTTGAAAACACTATGTCTCATGTGGGTTTCATATTTGCAGATTTGCTTAGATAATTTATCCTAGTAAGACCCTTGATGTATCAGTGTTCAGTGTCTTTTTGTGACATTTTAATTTTTTGGGTTTTGTTTTTAATTATTGAATCATTTTGTATATGTGTAGTAAAGTATATCTGTATACTTATGGTTTGTTTTGAAGTAAAGAATTTAATAGTGGCTTGTATTCTTTCCATTACAATTCACAAAATAGGATGGACCAGAAGGACTCTAGTTCTGGAATGCCTAAAGCTTTTACCCAAAACCTTTCTTTACACTACACTGGACTGATCTACGTCATCAGATTCATACACTGCTATTAGCTTTGGGAAGAGGCACACAAACACATTCACCCAAGCACAGGAAGCCTCTGATTGTTCACCACTGGGCTGCAGCAGGCTTCTAGAGGTGCATGCATGTTCTATGATGTTAGGCATTATAGAATGTTGACCATTGTGAGGTCACAATAGAAGGTCTTCCATTGTAAGATCACTATAGAAAATCTTCCATTGTGAGGTCACCGTAGAATGTCGTCCATTGTGAGGTCATTGTGGAAGAGCACCACTCTTTTATATCAGACGTTTGTTACATGTGAATTACATTGGGTCATGTCATTCAGTGAGGCCACTTAAGCAGTTGATATCACCATTCGCCTTGGTTTCAACGTAAAGGCTGCTTTCAGAGCCCTTTTGGGCGATTGTAGTTCATAAAGCCGTCGATGACGGCTGAATTCATTGTGACCCTTCCTGCTGAGAGAAACCAACAGCGGATGAAGGTGAACGGCGGGGCTTCGTTATAAGCGTCTTATTTCATGCTTGATGGCCAAATGTTGCTTATGTAAGTTTAGCAACTTAAAGGAGAGGATATGAATGAAGCTACTAACAACGAGAGTATTAAAACACTTTTCCCCACGTAGTTTCTTTTTGTTTACTGTCAAAAGAACTGCTATTATTTAGGAATACGTTTCCCAGCTATCCGAGCACGCGGTGTCACGCGTTGATTGGCTCGTCGTCCTTCAATCAAACGCCTCGCGGAGACCTTTAAACCTATCCGGTGTGCCGAGCTCTGATTTGCATAGAAAAAAGCGCGTAACCAATCACAGCGACGTCTCTTCCAAGATGTAAGCCAATGTCTGCGTTTGACAAATTTACATATCAGGGAGACAAACCAATCGCCGCGAGGCGGTCCGATAAGTGCTAAGGGGACTGGCCAATGGTGGAAGAAAAGGGCGGGGTCTCGGCTCTGCATACTATTAACATGTTATTACCAGAGGTGTTTTAGATATTGATCCAGTATTCCGTGGTAGTTACAAACTCACTCCCTCACCTCTCGGGTCAATACAGACCTGTTTCGCTGAACTAAACCAAGTGAAAACAAAATAGGCAAAATGCCCAAGAGGAAGGTAAGACAATTTTATTTGTATTCGGTTTTTTCTCGTCGGCTCCTCTATTTCAGGGGAATAGCGGGCTCGGTTTTCTCCGGTGACCATGTCTCCAAAATGTCGAGCAGGTAAGCAAAGATTAAGTTTGGGGAAAAAAGCCCGGGGTGCTTCGCGTCGTGAAATCGTTCGCCGTCCCTAAGTAAGGCTAAATAACACACAAAAGCCCCGCTAACGTTCGGTTTTTCCCGTCTTACTCAGTCGTCGTCGACAGTTGCTGGTTTCCTCCATGATAGTTGCTTGTTTTATTAGCCGGATAGTCGCCACTTCGTGTGCACTTGCGCTGAATGTCACTTGGCGGTGATGCTTCAGGGATCCGGTCGGATCAAACCAAACGCTCCGCTCTCGCGCATTACGACTTAGCGAAATGCAGTCGTTCATGCTGGAACGCTCATCTTCGATCACCTCACCTTCGTCGATAGACAGAGGCGTGTATTATTTATTTATAGCCCTATTCGGAACGACACCCTTCGCCTCCTCCCCCCCCCATTGCGGTGCAGACCCGTATGTAACCAGCCGGCTCGTCAATCACACTGAACCGTCTCGGGAACGCGAAAAGCGCGGGGACGCGCCACACAGACAACTGGCACGACGGAGAGAGTGCCACTCCAGCTCAACCTCGCACCATACAGACGGCTGAACCAGCGAGAACCCTTGGCTGGTTCCTGCGTATTAAACTGCGGAGTGTGGATTAAGCTGGAACAATGTTACAGCGAACAGAGAGCGAGTGTGAGGCTGTAACTCCGGGAAAAATAGGCCCAAGTTCTCCCCCACCAACACATTTGCATTGTAGGTCAGGGCTCTTCCCTGAAAGTGCAGCTCACATGCACACGAGAATAATTCCACAGCACTCTGGGTTTGTGGACACAAGATAGAATCGGGTAGAGGGGGCTAAAACCTTCCAGTGTTAGAGGTGGGCTTCAAGCACACAGGTAGCTGTGTTTCACTGAGGGGGTGGACCTAGAGGTGGGCGATATAGCAAAAACATAATAGGACAATACATGGGAACATTTCACAATATACAACACATGATATTTCTTTATTTATTATTCTGAGGTTTGATAAAAATAACAAGAAATCTACCAAATCTTAAATACTAATCTACGATTATTTTTGTTATCTTCACTTTTGTGCACTTCACTATATCTACACACTTAAAAAAGGTGGTTCTTCAAGGATTCTTTTGTAAAAGCAATCCATCGTATAAAGAACCATTTTTGCTTAAATGGGTCTTAGCACAGTGAAATGGTTCTTCAGATTGTTGGAGAATGTGTTAGATATGGTTCTATATAGAACCTTCTTGAAAATGGTTCTATATAGCACCTAAAAGGGTTCTTCTATTGTTACAAGCTTGACATCGTAACAATAGCAGAACCATGTTTAGTGCTTCATAGAACCATTTTCAAAACTTTCTCCGTAAATCTGAAGAATCATTTTACCATGCAAAGAACTATCTAAGCATAAAATGGTTCTTTATAGAACTTATGGCTCTAAATAGAACCATTCCCTTTACTAAAAAAAATCCTTTGAAGAACCATCTTTTATAAGTAGAAATAGAGGTGAGGTAGATATGGCAAAACAATTATATCTCAATACTTAAAGACATTTTCGTGATATCACAGAATTTTTTTCTGAGATTTAATAAGTTGAAACAGACAGAATAGAACCCATATACATAACTACTATAATAAAAATAAACGTACAAGTACATTTTTTCAGTGTTTTACAAACTGGTGTACTAAATCCAATTAAAGAGTTATTATGCTCAGTTTGCAATGAAATATGTAGTTCGTCAGAAAAGCATATTGTGACAGTTTATCATGATAGCGATAAAATATCGTCATATTGCCCACAGCTACTCAGAAAAGTGACTACTTGTGACTGAATTTATAACAATAACGATCAGATCTCACCCTCTTACCTGGCCCTAGGTATAATAATATAATTTTCACATGATTTTTGTTTCCAAGGTCAAGATTCAAGTTTTTTTCATATTTTATGTGTGAGTTCTAATTATCTACAGCGCAGGTTTAGTAGAATTAACTTGTATAAAATAGTGATCTTATAAGACACTAAACAGAAAACAGAAACACAAACTGGCACAAATAAAAACTTAGATAGCTTAGATAGTCTCCATTTTTTACCCCAAAAACTTAAATAATGTGTCACAAATGCACAATTATGTGCAAAATCCTTACTGACACTTTAAGCATTAACTGTAAGTAACTGTTTCAGTTCTTTCCATGAAAGACAGCAGATAAGAAACCTCTGGAAAAGACAAAGACAGACAAAGTGGTGCAGTTTTTAAATTTCAGTATACTGTTCGGAACATGTATTTCTCAGTACTGCTTTGAAATTATAATATTTTGTTTTATATTTTTTACTGATAAAATGTTTTGAGTTCTTATAAGAGTGAGTGAAGAAAGATAAGAGGCATTTTCTCTATAGCCAAACAGGGCCCCAAACATGCATATTCAACAGTTAGTTGTCAGAGTTGGAATTTGAGTTTGTTTTCCACAAAGAATGGATTTCTTATTAAATACAATAAAAAACCTCATATTGACAGTTTTATAACTATAACTTAACACGACAGTGGCTTTTCCATTCAGATGCAAAACGGACACGTTTTAGATGCCTGACCTTTGACTAAAAGAGTCAATATTAATATTTAGGTACCATCTGACAGGCAGGCTGTTGTGAATGACATTTATCATCAGACTTATGAATTATGTGAATAAGGACCTATTTGGAACCTCTACTGAACAAAAACTGTGGAGAAACATTTTATTTATTAAAAATGAATTTTTGAAAAAAAAAAATTGCTGTATATCATACTAATCTACACACAGGTTACAGCTTCATAAGTCCTGTAGCCCTGTTGGACTAAAATATTATTACAAAATATAAACATTAAAACACTAAAATTACATAGAAAACATTTATATACATACATAGATATATGGTTAAAAGTCAATACATATATTTGTAATGTTAGTCCAGATGTTAGAGTGAGGTAGATTTGCCAAGGAAAAAGGAAATCTCATAGCTGGCAAGGTTATCTTATAATATTTAAGATATCTTATTATATCTCATCACTTCAGATAACCTTTATGTAGACTGAAAAGATAAAACGAATGATCTCTGAGCACAGAATAGATCAGTTCTTTAGAAAATAACACTATAATTACATCTTAATCGTACTGTAGTGAACAACAGGAAACGACAGATTTATCATTTTAAATGTGAATTTCATTGCATACTGCATATGGAATAAAAAGTCAATACTTACATATAATAATATGTTGACAAAGTGCTCCTTAACATAAATGTGTGCGTGTGTTTCTTCATTCAGTCACCTGAGGGAGCAGAGGGGAAAGACTCAACTAAAGTTACAAAGCAGGAGGTGAGTTCCCCACTGCATACATGCAGTCGTGTGCAAAAGTTTGAACACCCCAGATGAAATGACATGTTTTGTTGATTTGTGAAAGTAAGTTAACACATCCTCTACAAAGAACAAACCAAGTAAATCAAAATAACATTTCTTTGCTATTTTTAATGCACAATTACTATTTATATGCAGAGTTTAACATATTGGAAAAAACATGAAATAAAATCTACCATAACTTTTGAACAGGCCACTTTTCACAGTTTCTCTTTCAGTATGTTAAATACAGAACAATCAGTAATTGTGCATTTAAATGTGCAGAAGTGTGTTCTCTGTAGAGGACGTGTACTTATTTCCACTATTTTCACTCATGTAATTTGACCACTTTTGCATACGGCTGTACAACTGTAAAATAAGGTCAATCATATTTTGACTTAGTGACATTTATATACAATTGTTTGATTATCATAGTATATTTTGTTATTTGTTCATATTATCCAGAATGACATTAACCCATTAATGTGAATATCTGCAATTGAAACATTTTAAATGGCCATTGGTTCATATGAGTTCAAAAATGAAAAGCTTCCTCCAATCAATCAAATATTATGGCTAAAAAGTGAGCTTTTATCACTTGTATTAAAGTGATTTGTTCATATGGAGCTACTAAAAAAACAAATTTAATTGTAGATAAAGGTATGAAAATGACATGTAATTGAAATGGTTACTGATATACAATCATCCAAAATATAACTATGCAAATTTTAAACCAGGCAGAACAAGTTCTGTGACATTTCCTTGTATCATGCTAATTATAGCTCGTATTAATGAGATGTTGCAGTATTGATTCTGAACGTACCTCAGACCAACCTTCGGTCTTTGTCAGAACAATTCATATACAGTGCATTAGTCTACTTGCTAATAGAAGCATTTGAAAGCTCTCAGTCAATAAACTATTTGCTAACACTTTATTTTTCTCTCGTCCTGCTTCAGCCCACCCGGAGGTCAGAGCGCCTGTCGTCGGTAAGTCTCTACATACTCAGGTTAATGGAACTGAGTTCAGTATTAAGTAACAGCAACATCTGCATTTGTCAAAATAGACAGATTGATAGGCCTTTATTTCAAATAATGTATTTTAATTAGCTTGTAAATTTGAGCTGCTTTTTCCACATCTCTGAGCATTTAAGCATTTAAAATTAATACTTTAAAAATAAATAGCTTTAAAAAGTGACATTTCTGCCTTAGACTGTAAAGTCATTATGGATTAACTGACAGAATCATAGAAAGCTCAGTTTTCATTGTAGTGGTAGCTACAGTATTCTAAAGTAAATTCTAAGTATTCTAAAGCCATGTTTTATCCTACACATCCCATTTAAGTTTCAGCATCCAGAGTTCGGTGCATGCAAAACTGTTAGCACCAAGAGTGGTGTGATTCCATTTAGGGGCAATATCTGTTTAAATAATAGAAAATGTGCAGTGCAAAAAAATGTTTATTTTATTTTTTTTAATCAGAAAGTGTGTACAGTCCTATGCAAACGTTTGAAGACAGCCTTTCAAATTGCATGTTTTGTGATTTGAAGTGAAAATAAGTTTAAACATTATCTACAGAGAACACACTTAGATATGGCGTTTTTTTTGTCACAATTTCTGTTTATTTGCTCTATAATTCTCTATAATTAGAGTTTAATATATTGGAAAAATTATTTTATTTTATTTTCCAATATGTTAAATTCAGCACATAAACAGTAATTGTGTTTTAAAATGTGTCAAAGTGTGTTCTCTGTAGAGGATGTATTAACTTATTTTTACAAATCCTGTAATTTGACAAGGGGCGCCCAGACCTTTGCATACAACTGTGTATGTTGCTCCAGAACTTTAGCCATGTATGTCAGCGGTTTGCACTACGTCTTGTTATATTAGTAATATTTGTCATTTATTTATCTTTGTGTGCGGTCTTACTGGAATAGTTATGACATCAGATTGTAATGTATGTGTTCTCATGTGTTTGGAAAACTACACATACTGTCAGTAACACCATATATAGTTGCTGGACGTTTTATAGTGTTATTAGTGCATTTCAGTTAAAAACCTTTAAAAGTGTGAAAAAACTACTACAGTACAAAGAGTACAACATTTATGAAGTAGATGTTTTAAGGTTGTTGGTCAGCTCAGCTGATTAGTGTTGTTTTGAATGCAACGTGACACTGTTTCTTTAATATCTGCCTTTATTTGACCAACAGAAACCAGCTCCTCCTAAACCTGAGCCCAAACCCAAGAAAGCTGCGGTTAAGGTAACAGCACACACACACACACACACACACTTAAACACAGACACATGCATGTATGCATAAACTCGTGCATGTGCACACAGATCAGATCACTCTTTAGCCTTTCTGCATCTATCCTCCATGTGGCCACTGTTCATTTGACAAGATGTTAGGTCTCTTTTGCATATTAGGGTATTCAATCAGATTCTAGCACATGCTTTATATGCTATATATGGCATGCTTGTATTCCATAGGGAAGGTCATATCCAGTGCTTTGCAAAAGTATTCAGATCCTAATTTTGGTGTACAGGTGATATTTTATTATTAATGTTTTATTCAAAATCTGATGCTTTACCTGAACATTTACAAGGACAAAAATTAGGTTCATTAAATTTCAGCAAAAAAGAAATATGAACATTGCATATATGCTTTTGTGAACCTTTCACTTTGGTAGTTCATCAGGTGCAAAATACTTTCTTAACCAACATCTAGTTAGTTTGATTGGCTTCTTCCTGTGCGCATTGATGATGGTTCATTACTAACTAATAGGTTTCAGGATTAAAACCATTAAGTCAATCATGAGGATACAAAAAAGAGCTTTCAACGCATGTCATAAAAATCAAAGACTCTCTGCATTCTTTAATCAAGAAATGGAAGTAGCCTAAATGGAAGAGGCCACAAAATGTCTAATTAAAATCTAAGATGTGCCACAGTGAGTCCAACAACAGCTTTAAAAGACTTACAATAGTATGAATGGCTGAGATAGACAAAAAGTGCATCACTCAACAATTTCCAGAACAGTGCATAAAGGTGGCCTCTATGACAGAGTAGCTAGAAGGAAGCCTTTGCAACCTCACATAGAGTACGCAACAAAACACCTGCCAGATCTAGAAAAAATATGACAAAAGCTATAACCAGGTGAGACAAAGATAAATCTTTCCAGTTTAAAATGCCAAGTGTTGTTTCAGGGACTGGAAAGTTCATTAAGATTGAAGGGCAAATGGATGGATGGAGAACTTTAGCAAATATTACAAAAATATTCTTAGTCTTTTTAGGCTTAAAACTAGTAAAAACATTTAATTTCATCAGCAGAACAAAAACAAGGCACAGACTGTTCTGGATTGGCTTCAGGTAAAGAAAGTGAGATCTGAATACCATTGGGAATCTGTGGCAAGTGCTAAAAAGTGCTGTCTCTAAGTGGCCATGGAACTTGAGAGCTTGTGTAATTTTCTTAAGAGGAACGCAGAACAAAATCACCAAGTGAGTGTGCAGAATTCGTAGCGACTTCCCATGAAGACTTGAAGCTGTAATTGCTGCCAAAGGTTCTTCACCATCATACTCCCATTGGTGCCGTACCACACTAAAATTCTCAAGCAGCCTGTGGGAATTAGCAGCGACTAGCACTGGGGAGATAATTTGGCAAAATTCCCCAACAAAAAATGAGCTTCCTTCAAATATTGTCCACGTGTCTGAACACTTATGCAAAGCTCATATAACAGTTCTAATGTTATGGCTGATTTTTACTGTTTTACTTTAATAAGTCTTCAGTTATATTCACAAATGTAGTGAAGAGGCACAACTGACACTCCTTATTAAAACTCCTTTTTAATGAACACATTACTTAATACTTTGCAGTGACAGTTTCAGTAAAAGGGTTTGAGTACTTTGCAAACTGCTGTAGTCTTCTGGATTTGAAGAAATTTGTCACATTCTGCCATTCCTTTAGTGTTTTATATAGCATTTTAGCATACTGGGAAGTGATTTAATTGGTTTAAATAAAAATAGCCCTGTTAAATTATTGCCACAATCTCACAATATTTAACATTATATTTTCCACAATAAAATACTATGTTCATCATTTTATTGTAAAATCAGCTCATCTTAAGATATTGTCTGCAATAACACAACAACTTACTGCAAGGTTGACATTGAGCTGTACCACACAGCATTATAGTGTTATAAGATATGACAGTTAAAAATCTTCAATAAAAACATGTTTTATGATTTAGTTTTGGTACAGTGTTTTGCTGTCAGCCGAGGTTGACAGAAATGTTGTTTACTGGTATTGTAAGATACAAGTTTTTGGTCATGTTTGTGGAAATTATAAGTAAAGTTAAAACATGTATATGTCTGGTAAAATTAAAAATCATTGTTTTCATATACAATGTACAGTAAATTGCTGTCTACTAAGATGCATTACTTTTACAGTTATGTTGAAATACAGCTGCATCACAGTAATTAGTAGTGGTTGGCGAGTCACAGTATACAGTTGTTATTTTACTGTTATTTTCTGTTAATATGCTACAGTTAGTTACTGTGATAACTAACTTGTATTGCAACTAGTAGCCAATAAATTACAGTGAATTTTTCTACAGGGCAATTACATTTGTTGATCATTTATTATTATGTCATGCAAGTCACCCCCCCACACACACACACAAGAAACACTTTAGCTCATGACGGTTTAATCACTGCTTAGAGTCACCAGAATTTGATGTCAATAGGAAGTACTTCAGTGGCACTTCTGAGTGATTTTAGCACTGCTTTGCTAAGTAATGCTCTTGTGACATTAAGCCCTGATTGGTGATTGCAGAAACCAGCTGATGATAAAGCGGTAAAAGGAAAGAAGGGTGGGGCCAAAGGGAAGAAGGAGGAGAAGGAGGCGGTGCCTACTGAGAATGGAGAGACCAAGGCAGAGGGGGTAAGATAGTTGCAGTTGTTGTATATTTTCACTTCTCTAACCTGAGCTGCATTGTGAAGGAGTCAACTTAAAATGCCTTAAGGGTTAAGTGCCTTGCCCTGGAAAACCCTGTCACTGTTGGGATTTAAACCCACAACCTTGCGCAACAGTATAGCCTGGAATACCTAGCCAGTCCTGGGATGGGATTTGAAATTTAAACCCACGACCTGGATCACCTTTCCTACCTCTAGGATACTAGTTCACAGCTCATCTTTGAATTTTCTTCAAAAGTTCTTCACTGAGCTCATTTTAAAATTTTAGATGTAATCCCCAAGAAACTTTTTTAGGTTCTTTTTCATGCAGGTGTAATCACTAGGAGATAGACAACAATAGGTTTCTTTTGAAGTTCAAGAGTGAGAGCTGCTTGATGCCAAAAAATGCATTAGATTATATCTGTGGCTGGGAGTGTATTGTAGCAAAAAAAGGTCATTTTGTTTTGTAGAAGCTCAGTAAAAATCATACCACTGTTAAACATTTGCATCTGCTCTGAAGAAGGCTCATGCTCAAGAGTTTGCCTTTGCAGTACTTTTGAAACTGACATATCAATAACAGGATCAAGTTAAGTGATGGTACTGATAAGCACTTGCCATAACTGTGCTTGTTACACTTCTCTTAAAATACTGCTTTGCTCTGACTTCCATCTTATCAAACCCTCAAACCTGACCACTTTTGCCCTAAATTCATGCAACTTTGAACGCCTCTTAATTACGTCCTCTGAGCCTGATATTTTATGAATAACATCAACAGGAAACAGGTTTTAGTGTCTCTGCTATTCTAAGAGCTTCATGATTGTTAACTTTCATTATGTAATCATAACCTCTCTCTCTAATTTTCCCTTCCCTCACCCACTCTTTCTCACAAACACACATACTCTCACTTATGTAGATTTGCATCTCTCGCTCATCTGTTACTGTGTCACCCCCGAGAAGTCCCTCTTTCACCTTCCTGTCCGTCAGAGGACAGTGGGACACAGTCAGAGTAAAAAGGGTATGAGAGTGTGAAGAGTGACACTTCTGTGTGTTTGTGTGCGTGAATGCGTTCAGCTGTAAAGTATGTCTGTGTTACATGTTACATTTTGCACAGTTCATTAATCACACACATCACAGGGAATTTATAAAATTAATTCATACAATTGTGACTGATTGATAACTAGGGCTGAAAAATCAATCGTTTTTTATATATCGGAAATTGCAATGCAATTTTCAGAATGCAGGAGCAGCAATTTTAATTAAAGACTATGGTATCAACAAAGATGGCTTAACAAGTTTAGAGAGGGAACATTGAACCTAATAATATAAGCTTATCATGGTGGAGTTAGAGCAGTCAGAAGCAATCAAACCCACATGCTGTATACCACAACTAACTGGCAGCGTGGCACACTACATTCAGGATTTAAGCCTTAAGGAAAACAAAAATAGATATGCTTCTTGTAAAACTTTTTTATTTATAAAAAATAATCACAAATTAGGCACAGTATTGGTTATATTTAGATATAGTCACAAAATTGCTCAGCTCTATTGACATGAAATTTACAGTTTAACCCCTAGAATTCTAGCATTATTACTGTCATTTTTCTATTATAAATTATTTAGTTATTCTATTTGCTATTATATTTAAAAGCATTCTTTAAAATAGTTCAAAGCATAGTGGATTTTATTAACATTTGATTGACATACTTGACAGATTTGAGTCTGCACTTCTGTTTATTTCAATGTCAAGAAATGAAAAACATGGGTGAAAAGCTAAAGAACAAGACTAGCCAATACAAGACAGTAACTTTTTATCAAAATCAAATTTTATATTATAAAATATCTCCTCTCATACAAACATAAATGTGGTATAGATTAAAAGTTTTGAATCACTTTTATCCAGATTTTCTGCTTGCTTCAAAACGAGTTGGAATGAATTTTTCTTTTTCGTTACCAATATTGAAACTGTTTGTTTTCTGCTGATCATCTGAAATTTTTCTTTAAAAACTATCAAGCTTTAAAAGGAGCTATTTTTAATTAAAGCATCTAAAAGTATGCTCTTACAGTCCCCCAAGTTCTAACTATTAAGCAGATACATGTGAGGTACAAACTCCACAGTACTAGATAATTATATTGGGTAACATGATCCAAGAAATTACCCTGATGCCAAACAGGTTTTAGATATTAACTGAGTAAGTGTAGGGTACAATTTTCAGAGTGCTGTGTTTATTATTTTGGGTAAAACGATAATAAGTACCAAAACAGGCTGACTTACACAGAAATAAACAAGTTCTTTCTATTAAACTGATAAAGGACATAGTAAAATATCTCTGAAATATGAGTAACAAGGTAGTATGTGCAAAATACACTAAATTTTAATGTAGTGTTAAACAATTAAGAAGGAAAGTAAATCACAAACCCTTCCAAGTACCGGTAAGAACCCAGTAAAACCATAGTAAGAATCAGTGCTTTCTTTTACAGCCTAGAATCAGTTTTGTTTATAGGTGACAAACAGGTACATACTATGCAGTACAGTGTGTACTTTATTTTATCTTTTCATGTCTAGTCTGTAATTTTTACCCAAAATTATTGCACAACACTGTGGAGTTTGTACTAGATCCTTTCCCAGTTAATATCTAGATAACTAATGTTAATGTAATTCAATTACACTGCCTTGGAACTTAGCATCACATAATACAAGATAATTACTTAGTACTTTGGAGTGTACCTCACAATTACTTGGTTAATATCTAGAACTTAAGGGACTGCTACACAGCTAACATCACGTCACAGTGTGAGTGTGTGCTATTTCAGGATACGTTTGTTACAGGATTGGATCAGATTCACAACACATATACCATCCAGCATTTATCTGATCACTGCCATCTCTACATGCTTTCATTATTGCCGGCGATAACTGTGACTGCTAAAGGTTAAAGAAAATCACTCACCTTTCAGATCACAGGCACTGGCCTAGTTTTAAAGCATGCAGTTTCATGCAGTTTCAGTGGCATGATTAGAGCGTGTCAGATCAAATGCCGTGGAAGCACTTTTTGGATTGTCCTGTGTTCAGTGGTTTGCAGCTGTTTACTGTCTTGACCCACTAACCTTAAAATTAATGCAGACTTGTTTCAGTTCTAACTTCATTTAGATTGCAAATCCAAACTCTTAAAAAAGTTGCCATAACGGGATCTCTTAGTGATGCCATATAAGAAACACTTTTGGTCCCCTAAAGAACTGTTTGCTAAAAAACTGTCAGTATTAATAAGCTTTTAAAGGCTTTCTAGAATACTGCCTTATGAGGAAGCTCCTTAAAGTTCTTCACACTGACATGTAAAGGAATGGTTGTCTACAGACATGTCAGTTGAAAGGTTCTTTGGGGAACCAAAAGTGGTTCTACGAACCCTGCCTGGCACCTTTATTTTTAATAGTGTAGTTCCACTAGACTGAAAGCACCAGTCAGTGCAAGCTGTTCTTAACAAACTTTTTATAGTTGCGTTAACAAAAACTGACCTGAATTCTGCAGTGACTCCTGACTAAAACATAAAATAAGTTGTAGTAAATAAGATGATTAACCATACACCATTCATAGAAGGCTTTCCAAATGTTGTTAGAGCAATGTCTCAGTAAATCTCACACTCTGAAAAACTACAAGGCTTAAGATGGTGTTACCACAAGTAAAAGCTAAATCATGTACAGGCTTTGGAGTCCATGGTTCTTGCTGCTTAAATGGAAACTCCACCAATTTCTTGTTTTCACATCTGACTCTTTACAGTGGTGGTGATAGGAACAAGGGGTTGTGATGTCTACAATGCAAATATAGCCTTTTTATTTAGTATCCAAAATGACCCGTGATCCTAAATGTGTCCTCAGAGGTTTTATATGTAAACGTGATCATGGTAAAATAGTGGCAAATCTGAAAAAATATATTGGGTTGTTTGGCCTTAAAACAGCCTGCATGTACTTCTCTGTCATTAATAGCTTTTAAAAATACATTTTAGGCCAAAAGCTTATTTCAAAACTATGGCTAAACAATGTCTCAGGCGTAGGACAGCATGTTTAGAATCATTTAGTGCAATAGGTTTTTGTGTGTAGCATTGAACTCTTCAGACGTTTGGTTCCTATCACCACCACTGTGGACTATTCTGACTTGGGAAGTTTCTCTGCAGTGACTCATTTCACATCAAACTAACTTTGTTCACATCTCAGCCATATAATTATGCAGAAATTTTGAGTGGAAATCAGCAGAATTCCCCTTTATGTTTTGGCTTTGTAGTGTATCAAGGCATATAACGCTCAATATGTTATAAATTTCAAAAATAGGTTGGGTAAGTACATCATAATGCTTGGCTTCGTCCTCATAAAGGTGTGATATAGATGAAGTACTAACTGTGTGGTTTTGTTTTTATCAGGCAATAAAACTAACACAATACTAATATTTTTCACAGCAGCTGCCTTACACTGAGTGCAATCAAATGACCATATTCTCTTTATCTCTGTCTCTCTCTCATAGGAATCTGAGACCGCTGAGGCTGAGGCTAAGGAGTGACTCTAGTTGGTTTTCTGGGGAATCGAAAGACAATTTTTGTATTCTTTATTGAGTATTTTGTAAGATGCTAACTTTTTTTTTTTAGACTTGTCATTGTAGATTTACTTAGCAAACTCACACTCCTCTCAGTCCCATGCCTCCCCGGTTCTCCTCTTTTGCCACCAAGATGGACTGATCTACCAACAGAAAAAAATGTTTTTTTTTCTTCTTAAATGTTTCACCAGCAGCTGCCATATCAGTTCATAACATTTAGTCCGTTGGAATCCGCGCCCTGCGTCACGTCCATTAACATAACAGCACGTGGTTAACATTTGTGCCGCCAGAACTCGTATCCTAAGTGCCCTGAACAAACAGTCTGGACATTCAGGTTCATGAGTTTAGTACATAGAGGAAGTCTTCAGGACTTTTCAATGAAAACCTCTCAATGTGTGTGAATGAATGAGAACGAATGAGAATAAGAGAAAGTCACTGAAGTTCATCGAATTTTCCAAATTGTTTTTTTTTTCCGTTGGGCGGATTAGGACTCGTGAACGTTTCTGACTTTTTAAAGTTGCTCATTTGAATAAGACCCTTAACAACGGCACATAACCACAGCAATAAACGAGGGGTGCTGGAAGATTCTGAGAGTTGCGTTCTGAAACGGAATCTGACGTGGTTCTGGAGATCCGCCTGCTTGGTTTGGAATATTGTCTGTGAAAAATGTTTTCAAATAAAAACAAATAAAAGACAAAGAGATGCTCTCCGCGTGTTCTGTGCTGTTCGCAGATTCTGTGGCCTGAACAGAAGCATTAATTGTAAACAGTCAAAAGATCCTGGTGCCCTCAGTTTAGGTTGAGTTTGTATTTTTAACTCGGTGGAAAGCTCTTGAGGGTCCGAGGGATTGCCACAAAGGCCTTTCATTGGGCTTCTCTATACGCAAACACATGTGATCCTGAACAACCACTTGCACACACACATACACACTCGCTAAATACAACTGCTGATGTCAGGAAGTGAAAGGTCAGCAGTGCCACAAAGCGATCGGAACAGAAAGGGGAAATAGAAAGGGTGTTTCTGATTGGACAGACCTAAGATCACTCAAAAGGCCAGGACAATATGTTGTAAAGTCCTGCTGTACGCTACAACTATCCCTGAAGGATGCTAATCTTTTAAAAGATCACAGTTCACTTAAGTGTGATCATAAAATGTCAAATTATATTTGTTTGACAGTTGAAGGTAAATGTAATATAAACATATAGGCAGCTAGGATTAAGCCATTAAACTCTTTGCAAGACAGTCCAGTTATTTCTGTCATTTTGCTATTCTATTTATATATATGGTTTAAATGTATTCCTCAGTAGTGGATTTCATTTCCATTAGATTCGATCTTGACAGGTTCGAGTCTGCAACAAATGCAAAAATGTGGAAAAATGTAACGCTTGTTTCTTCTCTATGCAAAACTAGTCTGTATCATACTCCGTCATTACTGGATAAGAAGCCTGAGATTCTTAGTAGTAGTACAATATAGTATAACTCTTACTACAGAATTACGGCGGTAATAAAGTAAGAAAACTAACCAGTGCAGCAAAATTCATGAGATAATTATCATGAGATGATATTCAACTCTTATGTATACACTTAGAAATAAAGGTTCTGTGCAGGTACATTTTTCATTCATCAAGGCACAATGTAAATGTTCCTTCAAAGGTACAGTGGTTTTAAGGTCCAACTGTGTAGCTTAAAGAAGTTTTCCCAAGTGAAAAGTACATATTTGTACCTTTTCATAACCTAATGTTTTAAAACAACAATAAATTAAAAGCCTGGAGACGAGACGGGGTGTGTGGAGTCAATACAACTTAGAAAATATAATTTCAGTGCATTATGATAAAATTATGTTCCCTGACTAAAGGTACTGAGATGAACCCTTGAGGGTACCACTGCAGTGACAAGAGGGGTACTGCCCTAGTGACAGTTTCGTACCTTTTTTTCTGAGTGTAGGTTACATTGTAAAAAGGAAGGCTGCCCTAAACTCACTATTAGAAGTTCAAGTAACTCATAGTTTTAAGGCGTTTTTAAAGGCGAAACAGCCTTTTCAGTATAAAGGAGCCAACCCAAAACCTGTCATTCACTCTCTACTAAATAATGACATTGCCTAAAAACTGTATGAATCATATTAACAGGTGGGTAAAGTACCCTAAACCCATACTCGGAAAAAAGTTTTATTACTTCTGTGAAATAACAGCTCCAGTTAAAGAAAGGGTATCCTTCCAAAAACACAACTTAAGAAGAAGTACAAAAGTATCAGGACAAAAAACTACTAATCATTTGCAGTAATCTGATTACCTTCTAGAACTGCAGTCAAACTTCTTACTACATTTAGCATATTTCAAGGAACTGAAGTTTGTTAGGTGTTATTCTTGTTTTTTCGATGCTCTTTTGGCCTAAAATACAATCATAAACCTCAAAGTCATAGGCGTGACTGAAATCAGTACAGATGCCATCACCAACATGAGACTGAATAAATTACCTTCCTCAAACATATTTGAGTAGAAGTATTATCATTTGAATTTGCAAAAATATCAACATTTGAAAATACTCCACCTATATTTTAAATGTAACTAGTTACTACCCACTGATGGACATAAATTAACTCTTAATTCTTACTCATTATACTAAACATGATAAGGGTTGGGTTAGGAAGACCAGAGTGGTTTCCCACTGGTGGATTAGTGAACAACCTTCAGGTTAATCTAGACAGAGCTTTGTGCTCAACAAACGCAACTATAACCAAAGGCAACCTTTTACAGGCCATATTAGCTCACCAGTCAGTGAATCTACAACTGTAGAACTGGCCCATCCTCCCCTACACACCAAAATCCACCATTGTGTTTGGCCTGGTAACCTTTGACCCCTATTTGGCCTCTGCACTTTGGACACCTGAGTGATCCTGACCTCCAGTGGTTGAGCAAAGCTACTACACACTCCTGTTCTCACTCCAAAGTGTGTGATCAGCAGACGATGGCATTTCCTTCTCTTACTTTAAGCTGGCTTTGATATAGGAGTGTACACAAAATACACACATTTGATTTTGCATCACAATATATTGTAATTCCATTAAACGATATCTGCCAGCTTTCATTTTGCCTTTATTTTTAGGATCAAAACAAGACTACAACCTGTGGTGAAAGCATATAATGTAACAGGTGAAACAGGGTAGAAGTTTGAATGGATGTAAAATAGTACTTTTGTTATTCTGAAGTAAAAATTTGCTTTTTGCATTGTTCCATTTAAAGCATGAAGGAAACCAGTTAAATTGCTTGTTACCACATGAAGTATTTTTGTAGCTGAAACAGATAAACCATTTTTGTAGTGTAATTAAAAGTCATTTTTTAATCTGTAAAACCAGTTTAAATACAAACTAAGTGTACATGTTTCTAGTGCCGTGCATGCTTTTTTTCTGTGGTTTTATCATTAAGGAATGTGTGCCTAAAAAAAACCCTTCACTGGGTCCAGATTTCCATTCCTCACTCAAGTTATTCAAAATTTCAGCACAGTTCAGTCGTCACTGTCCCACAAAAAACCATGTATCTCTTTTATCATTTCAACACAACCCAGATCATGTGGTTTGATGTGAAGTGGTTCACTGCAGAGAAACTTACAGACTCAGATGTCTTTACAGTGGCAGTGATAGGAACCTGGGGTCACAGTGTCTACAACACAAATACAGCCATTTTATTCACTATTAAAAATGACTTGTGTCTTTTATAGAGTTTTATATGTAATGTTGATGAAGGTCAAATTGTGGTCTGAAAATCTGAAAAATAAAGTTTTCTTTGGGGATTTTATTTTGTCTTACAACACCCCCCGCATGTATCACTCCATCTTGAAAGGATAAAAAAAAGGTTTTAGGCTAAAACCTTATCGCAAAACTATAGTAAAACAATTTCTAAAGCATCAGGCAGTGTATCAATAACCATTTTGGATAATAACTTTGTGTGAGGTAGACTATTGAGTCATTATATGTGTCGGGTGTCTGGTTCCTATTGCCATCAGTGACTTGGTAAGTTTCTCTAGAACTAAGCATTTTGAATCAAACAACTGTTTGATTCTATTACCTTTCTATTACCTATTACATTTGGAAGAATGGAGAATATCTCAGTCAATTTGCATTGTTTATCATGTAGTTAGTGAATAATAAGGCTAATGTAATACGTCTTGGAGAGTTTAAGGGGTCAATATATGTAACCTAACATATTTAATGTTTCAGGGATGTATATTGAGAGTGAGGTTCTTTAGAATGATGCCCTGGAATGAGTATTTTTGGAGATATACAACAATTAATGTGACTTAGGTTTGTTAAAAGAATGGTTCACCAAAAAAATTTCCCCTTAACCCAAATATAGCGCATCAGCCAAGTCATGTGTGCTTCTTCAGTTTCACAGTTGAGCTACGTGGCTAATATAATAGAAGTCCATGTCACTGTAAAAAATAAATAAATAAAAAATAATAACATTGGGTGACATACACTTCTATTACTTTAAGGCCTAATTAACCTAGTAGCTCCAATACAAAAAAAGCTAAATTCAGACCCCACACGTCTTGACCAGTCAACTAAACTCAAGGTAAGAGGGAAAGTGTCTAAATTACATTTTTTAGTGAACAATTTACTAAATGTGCATAGATGAGGGTAGTTTTAAATATTAGTACCAGCTTCTTGTATATTATTTTCACAAGTAAAAATATAAACACAATTATTATCAAAAATAAGTAATCTAAATAACACATTTGAGTAGCTATACTTTATATATGTGCTTTGAATCAAGTAATTTCAGTGCAGCACCGTTATTATGTGTAGTGTCTGCCACTGTCTCTGAGTCTCAGTCTCTCTCTTCAATTCTGACAAACACAAAATTAAAAAGGCAAATGAAAATGCTCTGCAAGGACCTCAAGTTCATTCTCCCATCATCACCAGCACAAAACTTCAATGTGACTCAGGGAGAACTTTCCAAAGAATGAGGTAATACTCGTAACTGAACTGAAACTGATCAAAGGTCTGAGCAAGACAGGGGTTTACACTGGCATCTCAGAGAAGTGGAGTAGTTTCAAAGTAAAAGCCTGAAATGAGGCCTTTCCCTTAAGTGACATAGGCCTGGTTTTCTCAGACACAGATTACACCTAGTCTTGACCTGAATTACAATGTCAGTGGAGATTATCCGCTAGAAATCCTTCAGCGTGTAAAAACGAGGCATAACCTGTGTCCACAAAACTAGCCCATGTTTAACTACAGAATAGCTAACAAAAATTGTAACCGGACAATTAAGGCAAAACTGTGTATCTGAAGTTTAGCTCAGAGAATACATCTAGAAGGAGTCTGCATGTCATAACTTACACCTTTGTTACAGTTAACAGTTAAGGGATAATACATTTCATGATACATACAACTCAATATATTTTGTTTGCTAATGTTGGTACTTTCCAATTCACCCCAAGCAATTATGGCATATCATTGAAAGTTCTTCTCTGACCCAGGAGACTAGAACCGACTAAAAATCTTTCTATTTTGCACTATTGTCTGCTGAATTGACAGCTTAGGGAAATTACATTCATTTTAGTGGGTGATTCATATTGAGCAATACTGAACCACTGTGCCATAAATATGATTTGT
This sequence comes from Colossoma macropomum, assembly GCF_904425465.1. Classification (NCBI taxonomy): domain Eukaryota; kingdom Metazoa; phylum Chordata; class Actinopteri; order Characiformes; family Serrasalmidae; genus Colossoma; species Colossoma macropomum. Next base: position 6,419,767 of record NW_023494802.1, read on the forward strand.
CTAATTACTACACTTTAGCTTTTATAGGAATTACATGCGGTGATAACCAAAAACACACTCTCCTATGTCGTGTAAAGGCAAAAAAACATGTAATAAAAGCTTCTCTGGTGTTTATCTACGTCGTCCATCATCTGTTGTTGCTATTAGACGTGGGTTCCTGTAACTGACGAGGTTTAATTCATTACATTCCCCCTGTTTTACTACCCTTCCCCCATTTTACTGCCTGCCTGCTCGGATTTGGGAAAGAAATGGAGGACTTCCGAACCCAAAACGCGACCAAGGGGGTTGGGTTCCTGAAGCTTAACAAACCCTCCAGCCCCGTTACGGCCAACCATGTATGTAAAACGGAGAGATATGTGATGTGAATGCTCGTGTGGTGTAGATTTTGTGGACTAAGCCTTATTATTGTAGTCCAAGACAACATGGCAGCGCCGTGGTGGCTGCGTGGTCGACACGGTGAGGAGGAAACGCGCAGCTCTAACGTTCTGAGGAAATCGTAGCACGTATAAACCAGCAAATGGGTTTAAAATAAGACTTTAACATTATCAACGTAACAACATAAACGCCACTTCTGCGACATGCCTTCCTTCGACTTCGTAGCCTCCTCTCTGTGTGTATATGTGTGTACTAGACTGTGCTTGATATCCCTGCGCGCTGGAGGGAGGGGGGCGTTGAGAATAAAGGGGACCCTCAACATCCGTGAGTTTATTTATTAGGCGAAAATGCGCCTTAAAGTGGCTAAATGTGACTCAAAGTTGAGCGGTTTGTCCGAACGAGCGCGGGGGCACGTTGTGTTGGAGAGGGGACTATTTGTCGGAGGGCGGAAGGCTGAGAGATATAGCCGGAACTTCTTCGCTGCCTTTGCCTGAGTGTCTGTGTGTGCGAGTGTGAGAGTGTGTATGTGTATATGTGTGTGTGTGTGTGTTGGGTGAATGGAGGCGCAGCTCTTCCTGGTGGTGAACAAACACTGACAACTACAGGGCAGCCGAGCTACCACTCGCACGGCCACACGCACCTTCTCCTTCAGCCCCAAAACAACGTGAAAAACATGGCAACTGACAGCAAACACGTCGCGCAGTTGAAGTCTGGTGAGTAAAGGCACCGTAAGGTTTGCTATGGGGATGTTTTTAAAACAATATATGTGTTCCCACAGCGCCCTTCTTCAGAGCTGTAGCTCATGTATTCTTCCTCCCTGATAGAACTGTACTTCCTAATAGCCCGGTTTTTAGAAGCTGGACCTTGTCAGGACGCGGCAGAGGTGGGTGATTTTGATATTTAAGATTATTAACTACATCCCTGCACGGGCTCGTGGCATATTTCAGCGTTTTTATGTCCTTTCCAGACCCTCATACGGGAGGTTCAGGAGAAGGAGGTAAGCTGCACAAGGCTACTCGGCGCTGCATCTCGCCGCACTGTAGTTCAGCGTGTTAATTCGTCGCTGATTTCTGATTTAATTTCCTTACAAATTCCATCCACTGACCTTTTAAAGCCTAACCCAGCCTTACAGCACTGTTTTTTCCATTACAGCTGCTACCCAAAAGGATAGACTGGACTGGAAAGGAGCACCCTGGGAGTTACGAAAATTTGGTAAGGGCTCCCTATAAGTGAGAAAAACTTTTTTAGAGGGCAAAATAAGAAATTGAATTTCCCGCAATTTTTAAATCAGGAGGAAAAAAATACCACGTCCAGAATGAAAGCAGAAAAAGTCAGGAGGGGAGAAAAAGCAGGGTCGCACTTGCGGGAGAGGTAAAGCCCTGAACTCGCTTTGACCCGAAGGGCTGCGTTTGGTGACCATAGGTTTAAATAGTTGGGGGAAAATGTAGTAGAAATAAAGATACGTCATGAGCGCTGTGCTGTAAGGGGCAGTGTGTGTTGGGGAGGAGGGATCAGTGCGCCAGTGTGTGTGTGTGAGAGAGAGAGAGAGAGAGAGAGCTGGGCGGGATGGAGGCGCCCTGCTCCATGCAACACAGCCACATTGACTAAAAGACACATGCTTTACCTCAGTTTATCACATTTAAACTGCGCTTTTTACCACGGGAATGTACAAAGCAGGAGGAGTAGGAGTTTAGAAGGACTGTAGGAGTTTTCTTGTTTATTTTGTGTGTTTTTTTTTTAATATCTCACCACTTGGAAATGATTCTCTTTTTGGGACCCTTGCACGAGACTTAAGGAGGACAGTTGCACAGGCGAGAGGTAAAACAAAATTGATATGATATTGATTAGGTTATTAATTAGTGTTGTGGAAAGGTAAACAAACAAGGCGTTGATTTATAGGCTTTCGCTTTCGCTGCTCTGCCGGTTCAGGAGCTCCCAGGAAGGCGGTGTTGGTTCCTGGTCGGGGTGCACATGATGAAATATTCTTTATTTTAAAAAGTTGGAGGTTTTGCCCCTCTGTTGTGCCCCCCACCCTCCTCCTCCCATCAGAAATATCAGTTGCGTAACTAACACAGCTGAAGGACTGTTTTATCTCACGGGCTGCTACAGACAGCAACACCCGGCGTGTTTTTCCGCTTCTCTCGGGTGGGATTGAGGGGGATTTGTGCTGTGGACAGCAGCGTTACTGCGAAAAAATATTTGAACGCGTCTCTCGTGCGCGTGGCGCGCGCTGACTCGGAACGATTAGGCTGCGTGTGTAGAGGTGTGTGTGTGTGTGTGTGTGTGTGTATGGAGGTGTGTGTGCGTGTATTTGTGTGTATTGTAGTTAATTCAGGGTCGCTCTCGTATTTGAGATTTGAAGCTCGCCTCATCATTTCGTGGAGAAAGAGCAGAAACAGCACCTGCGGTCGGCGCTATTTTATTATAGCGGTTATTATTTATACTATTATTTTTCATTATGTATTTTTACGCATGTCAACCGATCATGAATACAATGAGCCCGCCGCAGCATGGAATCGGTTTAATGCTAATAAATGAATAATACTAAAATATAAATAAAATAATAATAGTAAATTTAAAATTAGTAATAAAGATGATAATAATAAAATGTGTACATTAACGATTATATTCCATTGTCAGCATTATTAGTAATAGTAATAATAACATTATTAATTATAATAATAACATTAATAGCATTAATAATAATAAATTAGCCTTAATAATTACTGTTAATTACGTTAGACTATATTAACGACAGTTATTAAATATGATGCAAATGTCAGATAAAATATTAAAAAATAAAATTGAAATGGTGAAATGGAAATTTACATTTCATTCATGTGGCCACGAGCAGTGATCACAATTTTAATCACGTTCACGCGCGTCCTGCGTTCTCCGTTAATGCAGTCGTTACCATTATTGCAGGAATAAAACTGGTTAATTAACTATGCATGTCGTCAGTTCTCGGTTTGACATTACAGGCAGTATTCAGCGCCCTGTGTGTGTGTGTGTGTGTGCTGTAGTGGGCTTAAGATACAAATCAGCATCAGTAGCTCTACTCTCACTGTGTGTGCGCGCGCGGGCGCAGGGGGCTGGCGTATGTGGACCAATAGGATAATGCTAAATGCAATTAAAGCAACATTAATTACTGGCGAGGCGTTGGAAGCGGTTGCTGAACTGGCAGATAAAGAGCAGCCTGGAGACTGTAGACGGATTAGACTGATCCTGAAAAACATTACAAAACAGGTTCACACAGTTATTCAAGATTTTAAGAATTTAATCTAATATTAAACAAAGCACGCCTGCGCTCCAGATGTCAAGATCCAAATCATCCGGTTTGGAGCAATGCTTGTGTTACCCTTCTTAAAAAAGAAAATTGGACTAATTTACATTTATTTACATTTAGTGTTTTATTTAACAAATTTGTTTTTTTTGCTGCACATCTTTTCTGTGGAATCATCAGAATCATGACTTGGAGCTAATGTGACTGGGACTGATATGCAGCACGTTGTTTTGGTCTGTAATAGCAATGCATGTCTGCATGCCTGTGTGATGTTTCTCTGTGTGTGTGCAGGTGAAGCTGTATAGGCACATTTCTCCAGATCACTTGTTGCAAGTGTGTGATCGCGTGGGTCCTCTTTTGGAGAGAGAAGTGCCAGCCAGTGTACCTGGAGTTAACTCTTTACTGGGAGTCGGGCGCCAGTCACTTCTACGCACCAATAAGAGTGAGCATTCTCTCTTTTTCTTAAACATGCTGACAGATATCTGCTTTGCAGGATGCCGAAATTCAATACTTTTATAGTACTGACTGAATTGCTTCAATACTACAAAGTAGCACAAAATTCTGTGTGTTTTAAGACCAAATTTCAATAACTAAGTGGTCTTATTATCATCTGTGAACCAGTAAGCATGTGTGTTGTAAAATCTGGACTGGTAATTGGCTGTTTACGTTGCAGCGATTCTTGCTTAGGGTGCAATCTGTAGCACTCAGTAAATATACCCACTTCCATAACTCACTGCATGATTAAGCCACACACACTTTTGGTTCATAACTTTGAAAAATATATCCAAAAAAAGCATCAGTGTTGAAGTCAAGGTATCCGTATTGGTATTGATATTGTAACATTATGAATTATGCCCAGCCCTAGTAGTTACAGAGTAATAATATGCCTGCAGTTTAAGGGGTTACGTGGAAATACAGCTTTTTAGCATGGTAATAGCGTAGTTACAGTGTAAGACTGTTATTATAAAGTAGACACTTGTAGCTTGTTATCTGTTAAATATTAATAGCTGCATTTCAGAATATTTTTCTTTTCTCTGTAAGTATGCATTATTCTCACAATAGAATCAGCAGCAGTAAAATATGCGTATATTAATGAGAATCCACCGTTAGAGTATTAGTACGTGCCTCGAAAGCCTTGTGCTTGTGCTCTCACTCCTTCTGCATGTGTTTGTTGACAGTGCTTTGTGTGTGTTGACAGGTTGTAAGCACGTGGTATGGAAGGGGTCCGCCCTCGCAGCCCTGCACTGTGGCAGGCCACCCGAGCCGCCAGTCATCTATGGAAGCCCGCCCAACATTGGTACGCCACTTCTGATTGGCTGTGGTAGTTGAGTGAACCAAAATAAATATGGAAGTCAGTTCATTCAAGTGTTGGTGGCTGTATGGATGGAATAGCAGTTTTAAAATGGCCTATAACCACTGGAAAAGAAGATGCTTTGGTTTAAATGTGTGCGTAATTTCCACATGAATAAAATATATTACATTCCACACATTTTACAAAATACGTGGCAAAATTATTGCCCAAAGTATGTAAACTAAATTATAATTGTTCATGTCGAAATGATGTACATATTTGAATCGAGTCAGTTCAGTAGATCACTTTTTCAGTGATATTAGCTGCTGGAAATTATATATACAGTCTTGTGCAAAAGTTTCGGCGCCCCTGGTCAATTTACATGGTTTGTTGATTTTTCACTTCTGCACAGCATGTCTTCACATGTTAATGCACAGTTATTGTTTATTTGTGTGGTTTATCATGTTGGGAAGAAATAAACAATGTGTGCAAAAATTATGGCACAATTTACATTTTATGTTATTTTATGATATTTTCCCAGTATGTTAAACTCAGCAAATGATTAGAAATTGTGTGCTAAACTTATTTTCATTAAAAAGAATCAATAAAACATGTAATTTCACCAGGGGTATATATATATATATTTTTGGTCCTGTTGATAATACTGTTTTTCTAATTCCGGCATGTAATAATATTTAATATTTTTAACCATGTGAAAGATTGGGAGCCACTAACAAGAAGGGGTAGCCATACTTTTTCAACAAACACAGGCTTCTAAGAAGCCTTTAGAGCTGTTTGTTTGTTTATTTTTTAAGAAGAATTAAATATTTTTTGGTTTAATTCACAATAAAGTTGGAACTCCCTTTTATGCTCCAGCCAAAGTAGAAAGCCACTATATTAGCTGTAGTACAGCTTATTATTGTATAAACAGTACTGTGCAAAAGTTTTAGGCACCTATAAAAGTTACATTTAAAATGGTATTGTTGATGTCTATTAAAATAGATTTAAAACAATTTATTTTCTGCTTTTTGCTCAGAAAACAGACACTATTAGAATAAATACCATTAACACCACAAATAGTGATTTTGTGTCTGCTAATGTCTTTGTTTAACTATTTCTAAACCTCTTCTCATGGCAGCCCGGTGTTATTTGTAGTTATCATGCAATACTTGATTTGACTCAGTCAATACTTCATTATGCTATATCAGGTGTGCTGATGAAATTTAATAAATCCATGAAGTAGCTGGGGGGCATCCAGGAGAAATCTGGAACCAAAATGTGTTCTTCAGACTAGCTCACAAGATATTAACTACTATTTTGAAAACAAGAAATTAATTTTATTTTTGACTGTATTTATGTTTATTTACATTTATTCTAACAACATATGGTGTTTACAAGCTCAAGCACCCTTACTGCCTGAGTAAATAGTTTTAAAAAATGTTGCACAGTACAGAAATGTTTGCACAGTACCGTATGTGTATATACACATATACCATGTGTGCATCTGAAACCTGTCTCCTGTTCTCTCTTGTGTGTGCGCACAGTGGAGACAGCTTACAGTCGGAGGCTGAATGGATCGTATCGTTTGGGTCAGCTAGTCCCCACAGCCGTTTACTCACACATGAAGATGCACAAGAGGATTCTGGGACATCTGTCTTCTGTGTACTGCGTCGCCTTCGACCGGACTGGCCGCCGAATCTTCACGGTAAGCCTCTTGTGTGTATACGCTGCGTTTGTGTTTGTGTTAGGTGCAGGACTGATAGAATCAGATGAAATGAGATTGGATTATTTATGATTGCACATTTTCACACCCTGTAGTCAGCACTATACAGCTGTGCATTTGATACTCATTCACAGCAGAGGTGTTCCTTGTAGTGCAGTTTTGAAGAGTTATGCTTCAGTCGATTTTGGAATTTTTAGAGGAAGAGATCGCTACTCAATATCCTGGGTCGCTCTAGATCCTTCAAATGGTGTGTGGGTGCATGTATGTGCGACTATGTTCGTGTTTTCCAACCACAGAGTTTCTCTTGGATCAAAATCAGGAAAATGATATAGCTGGTAGAGAATACAGAGTTTGTTCTCCATAAATTGCTCACTTTTTATTTGCACTGAGATGAGATTGTGGGATGTTGTTGTTGTGGATAGTATTTATGCTTCTATATTTTCTTACATAATTTTGTTGATTTATTTTTACATTTCATGACGCCAGTGAAATCTTGTGACAGTTGGTGAATTAGACCAGGATTGAAGCTTGATGTTTGACTTGGCAGGTGTTGCAATTTTATAGTTTTCCAGTTTTGTAAGAATTTGTGATTTCCAGTGATGGACACATCTGAAGACTTGATGAGCTTGCAGTTCTCAATAGTGAATGATAGGGGGTGAAAGTGTTCTTTATGCTGGATATCAAGGAAGGAATGGAGTGTTTCTGCCAGTGTGCATATTCATAATAAACTCCAGGCTTATTGTCTGGCTGTTAATTTGAAGGACTTATTCAGAAACTACCAGGGGAAGGAGCCCTGTTGTTGGAATATTGTGATTTAAATCCTGACAGTGCTGGGAGTCCATCTGGGCGTACTTGGCCCTGTTCAGTTGGATGTGGCATGCAATATGTGAGGTTTTAATAATAAAATGAAAAGGAAAAATAATTATATGGAAAATAGCATCATAATACACAAAGTGTTTGATAGCATTTTCTAAACTCTTAGCTTGTTGTGATCATGAACTTAATTAATTAATTAATCATATAAAGAATTGCGATTAACGATTGTCTTTTCCTGTTCGATTTAAACACCTATTAAAGCACAATCCTAAGCAGCTAAACTGGCTGATTACTTAACTTACTTCCTAGCTGTCTTTCCTTTGCAGTTAACACTAGGAATGGTGCTACGCTGTTGTGTGAAGGACAGAATTATGTGTAGAGTTAAACAATTCTGACATTTTTCTATTGAAACTGTAAAATTGTGGGCAAAAAAAAGCTTATTCTGCATACATGCTAAAATTTGCTACCCATAAACAAACAAGTTGTCCCCAAATGTGTTGTAGTACCCGGTTAAGGGTCACAGCTTTTACTGTTTTCATAATACCCATAACTCGTGCCAAGGAATGTTTCCTCCTTTCTTTTAGTCACATGTAGTTATTTCAACCCAACTGATGAAAACTGATGAAAATGCATTCTGCTTGTTGTGCGACACTGATTGTGAAACAACTAACAACAGTGGAAAATATTGCGGTCAGTTTAAATAATTGCACTCATCTTAAATAATTATGATTAGGCAATTACGTAATAGTTGTTACAGGCTTAACGCCATGGAACCACTGACCGTTCCAGGATTGCGTTCCTCACTATAACTTAAGAATACCTCCGCTACCTTTATTTTCTGTGTAATTACTGATTAAGAGTCCTTAGGATATAATAAATCACCAGATTTTTGAAAAAATGACATAAACAAGCATTCAACTGCTCCTCTTATTTATAACACAAAATCACAAAGTCTTGACCTCAGAATCTAAAATCACTGGCATAGAATTCTTTTTTCAGTAGCCCTCAAATGGTGGGCAAAAATGTTATAATGTGTAAATTATCATTACTAGCAACCAAGACAATCAGCTTCCATTTAATTTGAACTATATGTAGAACATATTGACTTGTGTGGACTGTAACCACTATGAGAGTTAAACAATCGTCTGCATCAGTGTTTCCCAACTCGGTCCTCAGGGCCCCCCAGACAGTCCACATTTTTGCTCCAACCAACTCACAGCACATAGGGATGAAGGAAAAATGTGGACCATCTGAGGGGGCTCTGAGGACCAGATTGGGAAACACTAGTTTATATATTACATGGCAAGTGGCAGTTTGGGGTCCAAGCACTATGTGCCTTATGGAGCCAGTAGAATCCAAAAGATGTGCAATGAATGGCCTCCTTTTATATTAGATGCAGGGTCTCTAAAGGTGATATCTGCCAAATTTTGTACATACTGAGCTTTTGACCTTGCAACAGTTTTTTTAACAAATAAATTAAAATACTTTTGGGGCTTGTGTTTACATGAGCTAAATACTTCCACAACAGTTATCCTTGTATTTCAGTCTCATATTGCCAAGAATTTGATGTTAAATCGCTAAAACGTTCTTATAGGAACATAGGAACAATGCCTCCTAACCCCTCTACAGGGGATTAGTTTTTTCACTGCTCATGTTTTTCATATCTAGTTATGTAGTTATGAGAGTGAGGAGCTGACATGTGGATTCACAGACATTCCTGCCAAAAAACTGAGCAATTTTGTTGAACAAACTCATCATCATTCCCACATCCTTTGTTTGACCTTACATACCCCTGCGGAACATCTAAATGCCCGTGGAACAACTTTCAGATTTAATGCTTGACTTATTCTGTGGTTTAAAAGTTACTGAATGCACCTGATGGTGAATACCTCTTGTTGAGGTTGTTGCATTGCATTCTTGCTTTTTTTCTCTGAATGATTCTTTGTAAACCCATTAAAACCCTAAAAACCTGGATGTAGGCCTCATATCTGTCCCTCAGCCTTGTTGTGGAACAATAAGTCTTAAGATTACATATACAGTGAAAAGAGTGCTACATTGAATTTAACTGATTAAAGTGTGTGCATCCTGCACTTGATTAAAAATAAATTGCATTAACAGTAATTTGTCATTCAGTTTATTTAACTTTGACAATAACAGTGATTATTATGGACTTTTTTATTTTGTATTAGTGCTGGCTTGCATGCTAATATCCATCCTTTATCTTTATAAGCAGATAATAGCTATAAAAAAAAAGCTGTAGTGATGTCTGTATTTATGTAATATTTGCATTGAATCCCAGTTCATTGATTAACAGACTGTGCTTTTTTAGCTATGAATTAAATTTGTGGTGCTTTGCAGAGATGATATTATCCCAGTTTACTAACTGATTGTAAAAAGTAAGTAAATTGAAAGTTCATGTAATGTAGTGTATTTATGTGGAATTGATGTTTGTTGATTGCATAACTTTTTTAGTGATATCAGCTGAATTATGTTATATATATATATGGTGATAGTATAATTTCTTTTCTCACACCGTAACCTTTGGTGTAGCTCTGTCATGTGTTTGTTAAGGTTGTGAGAGAGTTATTTTTAGGCTTCCTTTTTGTTTTGTTTTTTCTTGCTGATGTCTGCTTCTGCACTGTTGGGTTCCATTTTCTTCTGCAATAGTTTTTTAAATCTCCAAAAATGGCTGAACAGCAAAGATTACTCCCCCCCCATCTCTCCCTCCCTTCCATCCCTCCTTTCTCCTTCTCTTTCTCCTTCTCTATCCCTCCCCTCCGTCTCTTTCTCTCTCTCTCTCTCTCTCTCTGTTGGGGGTGTGTCTCTCTATGTGCATGGTTTCTTTTGTGGCTCTGGCAGAAAGCCAAGAATAGAATCATCATCTCCTTCATATTCTGGAGCTATTAGCCAGTGTGTCATTGGCATTCTGTCTGTGCTTAACATGCGTCTTCAGGAAAGCGCCTCTCGCTACATGTCCTGAGGCCCGAGCTGCCGCTCTTTTACGCGTTCAGTGTGCATTTGAAGCAGTGAAACGTGTGCTGTGTATCAAGCTGCTTTTACGCGTTTGCAGCTCAATTAGGACACTTTTAATCATTCCGAGATCCAGCAGCGTCAAACCGGAGTACATTCAAGTGAAGCAATAGCATTGTTTTTGTGGCTTCTCCTGCTGATATTTCATTGTTTTTTGAAAGATGAGTGTTAAATGAAGTTGAGAGCTGCAGGTATCGTTCTCTTTTGTCTGCTGCTTTGCTCATTGTCATTAGAATTGTCATTGCTGCGGTTTGAGACGTGGCAGCGTCAGTGATTGTGATAAATGCTGTGGTATTGTAAATATATATTTCAGTGAGTGAAACAGTCAGAAACAAGAACAATATCAGCTGTATATACAACATATAGCAGCTTCTTTATTATAAGAATCAAACTATTTATTGCTAATGTGCAGTGCTCTGGAAAGGTCTGAGACCACCTGAAAAAATTCAATATAAAGGTGTTTATCTGGCTAGTAAGCATTCATTGCTTAAATAACATTAGAATAAATGACAAAAAAATACAGTCTGATTTAATGTGGTAGTGTTAGTTTAACCATTACCAAATCTTCTAAATCATCAAGGAGGTCCAGTATGTACAGTTACCATCTAATACCTAGTTTATCTAATCAGTCCTTCATTAAATTAAATCAGGTGCTGCTGATGGAGTTCACCCCGTGGCTGGAGTGCAGCAAGATGTCAGGAACCAGATCTAGGTTCTTCTCACTAAAATATCAATCAGCTCTAATGAAAACAAAACAATCATCTCTCATTTTACTGTTATTTGTATTTATTCTAATATTACATATGAAATAAACAGTTTTGAATATGGCTGAAAAAACGTGAACACAGTACTACAGTACTGTACACTGTTGTTGTCATATTAAAACCTCCTAACTCCTTGTTTGTGTTTTCATGTTCAAATTCTTTGACTTTCTGTCGGTTCTGATTTGAAGGAAAGCAAATGTAGGACTGCCTAAAAAATTATGATTTGTTTTATTACTCAGATAATTTCATTGAGGTCTGAAGATTTAATCTGTTTAAAGTACAAGCTGAACTGTGCTATGGTGTTGCTTACTGGTTGGATCTGGAAAAGTGTACCAGTATCTGAGCTGTAGATACGCGTTCCTATGATGTGACTGAATAGATAAAGATTTTAATGCATTCATTTTGTCTAAAATGCTGTTACTTATTAGATTTTTAGATTTTCATGTTGTAGTGTTCCATTTGTCTTAATTGTACAAAAAAGGGAATATTTGATAGTGTGGTATTTAATCTGTTGTTAATCAGGCATGTTCACCAGTGGAGGATTTTCACACTGAGGTGGAATTTCACTGAATGCCATTTTCCTTCTCCTGTCATTCCAAGCTGATTTTAATTTGTCTCAGTTCCAGCGTCTAGTCCAACTCTCAGAACTGAATTGAAATGAAATGAATCGGTCAGTTCTTACTTCGAGGGCCTTTAACTACAATTAATTAATCAAGCTTTTCCTTTTGCTTTTGCTTTTTCCACTCCTTTTGAGTGTGTGTTCAGTGGAGACATGTTAACCCATTAATTTCTGTATGTGAAATGTTAAGTGTCACTTCTTGAGTCATTCAAGCCATATGGCTTAAAGTGAGTTATCACTTCTTTTATCATACTAAATGCAATGTTTTGGTCACTTGAGTCTGTTTTTACCAAAACAGCAGTTCAAATTTAATTGTGAATAAAAGTATGAAAATTGCATGTAATCAAAAACATTTAAATGGCTACTGCTGGATGTTCAAATCCAAAGTATAATTGCAGACTTTCATCACTTCATGAAAATAAAAAATTAAAGCAAATTCTGTGTTATTTTTTACTCTTATCATTCTAAATGTTGTTGTTGGACATGAATGGGTCAACATGGGCACAGACCAGAGGAAAATTTAGCATTTGGAAACACCATAAACCATTTTACTTCTGGCTTCTATCAAGCGCTTTTACAAAAATATTTTTGATTATGTGGTCCAAGAGTATGTTTCACAGTGAGTCTTTTATTTCAGAAGTTATGCTTGTAGCTTCCACACTGTAGCAAGATGAACTCAGTTTCATACTACAAACAAGGAACGAAACCCAGCACATATAAAGTCATCCACAGAGTACAACCTTGATCCTTAGAATTTGAGAGTTATTACTTTTGCTGTACTTTTGAAAAGTGTTTGAAAGGTTTGTATTTAATTACATGAGTGAGTTACACAATGATTTATATTTAGAGTACTACGCAAAAGTCAGAGACCACCCTTTTGTTTCATTTGCTGTCAAAATGTTATTAAAAAAGTTATTTATTTTTTAGCATCAGAAAAAAGGAGAAAACGTTTATAACAGAAAGTTACAGAAACCCTTTGTAACTAAATATATTTTGTTCAGTATTCCTTATGACTTGCATTCAGTTCTTCAAAGAAATCTGCACAGATATTTTTCCACACCTCCAAAATTCAGTCTTAGAAGTTGTTTGCACTTTTTTAATTCTCAAAATCTAGAGAAACAGGAATGTATTGCATTGACCTCATGACCTCTATTTATCAACTGCAGAGTAAGAGATGGAGATGAGGAAGGTTTTATGTTAAAACCAGTATGATTTCATTTCAGAGAAGTGTTTGGTTAATGGCTTGTGTGGTGTTTATTTTCAGGGTTCAGATGACTGTCTCGTGAAGATTTGGGCCACGGATGACGGGCGTCTGCTGGCCACCCTGAGGGGTCATGCTGCAGAAATCTCAGACATGGCAGTGAATTACGAGAACACGCTGCTAGCCGCTGGGAGCTGTGATAAGATGATCAGGGTTTGGTGTCTGCAGACGTGTGCTCCCCTCGCTGTGCTGGAGGGACACGCAGCATCCATAACATCACTACAGGTACATGCACACAAATTACAGCTCAAATGATATGAACATTTTGTGACTGGTACTGATACTGATTTTAGAGAGCTAAAAATTAAATATTAAAATGGTGACATCAGCTAGTATAACTTAATATGGTCAAATGTCAGTCATTTTAAGTAAACAGTGTTTTAGTTACTGATGTGTGATTGTTGTCACATTTCTTAAACCTACATAATGACAGAAACTCACAAATCTTAAGAATGAGTTGTGCAGATTTATAGAATTTGTTCTTTTTTCTTAATTAAGCTTTGCTTTTCCTGCTTCTCATCAGTTTCAGCATTAGCTTTTGGTGTTGCGTTAGATCAGTACTTCAGCATCAGTGACACTGTGTGTCCTTGTTTTATTTTTGGTTGTGTTTTGTGTTTATTCACCATTTTAGCCTGTATTGTTTTAATATAGGTCAGCAATAGTCTGTCAGTCTCTATAAGGTTTGGCTTAAGAACATAAAAAACTATTAAATCCTCAGAAATTAACAGTTTTCGTGACATTTGAAGTGTCTGTCTGTTACTGGGTCTGGGGTACCTCAGTATTGGTTGATGTTGTCAGCCAACCAACAATCAGTCAGCCAAAATACACATGCTGTGGCCATCAAAAGTTTGGGGATGCCTAGCTTTTCAAAAAGATTTTTAGCATGTTTTATTACTTTGTAGTAACTTACCGTAATTACTCAGGAGGTTTAGTTAGAGTAAAACATTATAATAGTAAATATTTATTGAAATGCGAGCATCATCAGCACTCAAACCTTTCAGGTGTTTAACCCTTTAATGATGACCCAAAAAAGTGTCTCTTCTTTGTGATTTCCCAGTGCATTTGTTTATCTGAGATATAAAGAACTGGTTTTATTTAGTTTATACCACTATATTCCTTCTTGAACAGGAAAACACAAAACAATAATAAGCGCTTACTGATTCGAACTGCACTCTGAATGCATCCCGCAATAAAGGAAGCATAATGCATCTTTTAGAGAGTGATAGAAAATACAGTAATGCGCAAAAAGCTTCTACACCCTGATACATTTTTTTATACGGCCCCCATAACTCCTCTTGCGGGAGATTTGCACTAGTTTAAGGGGCCGACACCAAATTCTCAGACTGAATCACCGAAGCTTAGTTTGGTGGGGTTAAATCACCACTGAGCCAAAGTAATATAATAATTTAAATTGAATAAGTAATTGAAAAGATATTACAAGGCGAGCTGTCTCCAAACCTTCGACGCAGTGCATACATAAACGTGTAAACACATATTTATTCAAACCCACAAACCTACATGCATACACATATGTCTACAAACATATGCTCTACCAACTGGAATGACACTGTGGTGCATTATTGTTTTTTGGGGTGTGTGTGTGTGTGTGTGTGTGTGTGTGTGTGTGTGTAGTTCTCTCCTCTTTGCAGTGGTAATAAGAGGTTCCTGTCCTCCACTGGTGCAGATGGAACCATCTGCTTCTGGCAGTGGGATGCTCGCACACTTAAATTTGGGTGAGTGATATTAACTCCCTACCACAGAAAACACATCATTTCTTTTAGTTGCTATTCTAGGATACATTGGAATTGTAAGACTGTGTTCAAACTATACTCAGAATTTCCATTTTAATTTTTCTGTAATATCATGTAACGTGTGTGTGTGTGTGTGTGTGTGTTTTGTTTGTGCGTGTCTATACAGGCTACGACCCAGCAAATTCACAGAGCGGCCCAGGCCAGGTGTGCAGATGATATGTTCATCTTTTAGTGCAGGTAATCACACCCAGCTCTTTTACTCTACCTTTATCACTTTAGGTCTCATCAATTGCTGGATGGGTGATGTAACTGAGTATTAGCAATGATTGAAAAGTTACTTGTTTCTAGTGTTTGACATGATTATCATGTTTGGAAAAGTAAATAATAAAGAAAGGCCTAATTTTAAACAGCATGCCCATTAATATTGAATACCATTTAGGGGAGAGTGAAGCGCAACCTAATACTAAATCATTAAAACAATATTTAAACAAGATTAATAATTGTTTTATACAAGCAACCTATAAAACATAAACTGTCAAAACATAAGCAATACATAAAGTTTGTTTCAGGCACAAAATATCATATCCCTAAACAGTTCTGCCAAAAACTGCTTGATTTGAAATGTTACCTTACCCCGGAGGGTAAACTAGGTGTGGTCAGTTGTAACAGATGGGGGTGGGTGGAGGGGGGAACTCTGGTAAATTGATGCAAAAATAATTTAATTATATAGAATACATGTTGTATAAACCAAACAAACCTTCTAACCTAAATTCATAAAAAAATTGGGCATAAAAATGAATATTTGTAGAGAAAGAGGCTGTCAAACAATATACTTTTGACCACAAAGGAGAAGAGGTAATATCAAAACAATAAAGTTGAAATATATTTTATTTACATAACATCTATAGTGCGTCATTGATGAATCTCTATACTGATGCACCAAAATGAAAATTCTTCACTGAAACTGAAATCAAATCTCTGCACCCCTTTCACCAAAAACTGGTGAAAAAACATTTTCGGTAAACAAAGTTGGATTTAGATTTCTATGCATCTGTGTGCTAAATAAAAAAAAAAAACTGTCGTGTATTTTCTTGCAGGATATGTGTGATCCTCATCTGTTTACTTTGGGGTTCTTAATTGTAGCTTGTCAAAACTAACCCTACTGTGGGAGGCTGTACTTTAGCCTGGCTAGCTCTAAGTATGAGAGGCCTCAAATTAGTACTGTATTAAAGGCACTAAAAGAGGGTGATAAACTAATTGAATAATAATAATAATAATTATTATTATTATTATTATTATAATTATAAAAAACTCAATCATTAAAAAATATGATTGAAAAACTGCTTTAATTGTACAAAAATTCAGGGTAAATCTCAAAAAATATCTGTCTGATTGCTGTGAAAATTTGCAGGTGATTTTGCTGTAAGAATATGGGAAGGTGGATAGAAGCTTGGTTGTTTATTTTAAATTTTACCCCTCTCACCCCTGCATGTAATGTTTTCTTTCACATGTTCTATCATTGACCTAAGACTGTTAAAATAATAGATTGTTTCAAGGTATATACAATTGACAAAACCAGACACACCCCTTCATTACTTTTACACCTTTGTAGCTGCTAGGCTATGTTATATTGTAGAGAAAGAAAATTGTAATAATTGTTGTTTTCATACCATCCAGCACTTTATAGCTCTACTGTCCCAGTGCGTTTATGATAAACATGTCATACATTATAATGTAATACACAGTTACACAAGCTTGTAACCAAATCTAATGATGTCATATTTACCAGCTGGAATTTTTCAACAGAAACCTAGTAGTCTGTTATCATTGGTATTTCCCTTTAATTCCTGAACCTGTTGCTGTGTTGCTCTGTGTGGGTAAAGGCAGTGCGGCAGCTGGATTGATTAGGCTTAAACTTGCTTCCTCAAAGTGGAGCTAAAAATATCCTGTTTTCAGACAGATACCACAGAGTCTCTGCAGAAAAAGTATTCACTGTGACAGGAGATCTTTAAAAACCTTATCAAAGTAATGCTACCATCTCACTGTGACAAAACCACACACACACACACACTCACACACACACACACACACACTCCTTCATTAGTTTTAGACCTCTGTTACTATGCTTCACATGTTTTGAGCAGCTTTTGCATTTTTCCTCAGAAACACTAATTAATGCAGATATACTGTTTACTATGTTTGGCTGAACAAATAGTTAACACTTGAAATTTGCTGTACGTAATTTGCTATACATTTAGCTTACAATAAAAAATTTATATTAATATAGTTGTGTAGTTATTTCTACATTTGCTTCAGTGAGCTACAAGTGAGAAATAACCTGCTTTTTATTAAAAGTAATGTTCACAGTAGCATTAACTGCATAATTAGCAGAAGCCCATGTTGCTGTTGGGAGTTTTACAGTTAACTTGATATTTAGTGCTGTTTTGATGATGTATTAATTAAATTCTGTTCTGAATAATGGACTTTTGACACTGCTCAGAACGCAGTATGTGAATCATTAATTGAACTTAAGAGAAGACATGCTGATTTTCTTAGCAAAGCTGCCGAAACCTGTTTTATTTCCATATTTATAGTTATTACTTGAGACAACTCTGGAGTCATCAGTGTCTTTTTGCTATACTATGTAATGACATAATTACATAATTAATTATGTAATTATGTAATGAATTACATTCTGTATCGACAGGTTTGTGTCTGCACCTCCGAATTTTTCAGTGTGTTTTGTTGTGCAGAAATGGCAAAAACACGAAAAAAACGTACAGGCTATTTTTTTTCCACAAAACACAATAATTTTTCATCAAATGGCATGACTGTTTTCGGTGTAAGTGCAGAGTTTTCATGTTTATTTTTTAGTTATATATTAATTCACAGCCAACTCCAGAATTATTGGCACCCTTAAAATCAGTGCTTTTCAGCATATCTAGTCACTTCTTTGCCAAACGTGACAATGGTGTCCATGACCAAAAAGTACAATTGTCTCATCTGGCCACATCACACAATTCCACTTGTAGTTACAGTGATATTTTGTAAAGTTCAGGTACTGCATGTTGTGACTCGCTCTTAGGAAAGTCTTATTTTGTGGGACTCTTCATCATGAAGGTGGTGTCTGACAGTGAATTCTGAAATTTTAAAACCCCAAAAAGTGTTTCATGCTTTTCAGATTTTTAATTATCATTTATTATTATTATTATTATTGTTATTATTTATTGTGCTTAATGGTAATTTCAACAGTTTTTAGAACCGTTTCTTATTCTGTGCAGGTCCACAACCTTCTGTGTCATTTGAGTTGGCAGCTCTTTGGTTTTATGCATGTTGATTGATATCAAAAGGGTTTTTACATGTGTGCAACTTTATATTTATGCCCCAGGGAAACAGGAAATGGTCATAGACAACAAGGGAGATCCAGGAGGTTAGGAGCAATAAAAAGAAAGATTTCTACCCCCAAAGATGAAAATTTCTTTGGTTTTATTTAAATTCTTTTGTTTTTATTATTCTTTAGGGGTGCCAGTAATTTTGCACAGTCTGTTTTTGAAACAATACACCATTCTTCAAACAACACCCCTGTAGGAATAATTTGTATGCATTTTTTATGTTATATGACTGTTCTTGCCCAGTTTATTGAGCAGTGCCAATAATTCTGGAGTTGACTGATTGCACAATATGGACAAGAGAGGAAACAGAACTAGCAGCCAAAAGTTGTGGAGGAAAAATATTTGATGTAAAATGGTGCACTGTAGAGAAACTTACAGACCCTTCTGATTTGTATATGTCATGTTGGTGATGGTAAAATAGTGGTATATCCGGAAAAAGAAGTTTTTATTTATTTTTACCCTAAATAGATTTAAACAAATACATATTAGGCCAAAAGTTCTGTAACCATTTCATGTAATACTTTTGTGTGAGGGAGCTTTTAAAGGCATTAAACTCTTAAGACGTCTGCCTCCGATCTCCACCACTATGAACAAATCTTATCGAATCAGTGAAGAATCAGTGAAATTCCCTTCAACTTCAGTTTTCTTATTATACATCCCAAGTGAACATGTACTGATTGTATGTAAATTCATGCTGTTATTAATCACTGTGTTTCAGGTGGGATGTTTCTGGCCACAGGCAGCACCGATCACATTATCAGAGTTTATTACTTTGGTGGAGACCAACCAGAGAAGATAGCTGAGCTGGAATCGCACACTGTGAGTGTCTGTGTGTACACAAGTTTTATGAATTCACTCACCTGAACTCTTCGTTCTGACAATTTAATTGATTGTGTTTTTTTGTCATTTTTGATCATTTTCAACACTTTTGCAGGATAAAGTGGACAGCATCCAGTTCTCACACGGAGGAGACAGGTGAGGAGTTATCACTAATTGTGTGCGTGTGGAGGAAGGTGTGGGGGGGGTTGTGATTTGTGCTGTTGAAGGATTTTTACTTAGAATAATGAAACCTGCGGGTATTATGAGCTGATGGTGTCAGCAAAAAAGAAAAACAAGAAAGAAATAAACACACATCCAACGCTTCTGGTAACGCCCACGCATGCACACCCACAAGAATGTTTTAACATAAGTACACACAAACACACACGTAGACACACATTTCAAGTGGTTACATGTCAATTTTAGAAGCATCATGCAAATTTCAGGTTCTTTTGCAATAACAGGTACAGTGAGGCTTACACTACACAAATCACATCTTTCTCTTCCTCTCAGAGGATGTCTCTCTATTTCCCTCTGTCACACTGATTTTAATGAAGGGAAGGGGAGGGAGGTCGAGAGAGACAGAACAAGAGAGTGAGAGAGGTGTATAACGGGACCCAAGGGTATTAGAAATAGACATGCTTGTATTCATAGAGAATATTTTAACAAGGAGCCGCTTAGTGCAAAATAACAAAAGAGTGGAAAAAAATGAAAAACGAGGCCCGGGTTGTAATATTATAAGCTAAACTATGAAAAAAACATGATTTACATGAGAAAGAAAGCTACATGCAACCACTACTTTCAGTCAGCACACCAACAGATACAGTTATGAAAAGGCAGTTAATCGGGAATGCTTTAAAAAAATAGGCATCAGACAGATTTGATCTGTTTTCCAAAGTGACATTTGATGATATATTTAATATACAAGCAGTGTTTAGGTGACTCTGGGTTACTGTGCTAAAATATCTGTATTGTTTTGTTTGTTTTCTGCATTTGTGACGGGTCAGATATCAGCATTAGCCCAAAATTTTGTGCACCCCTACAATTACTATTCATACAGTGGGATACACAGTCATATGTAAAAGTTTTGGCGCCCCTGGTCAAATGATGTTTTGTTTATTATGTAAGTGAACACAGATCAGCACGTCCTCTATAGAGGACACATTTTTATTTTTATTTTATTATCACTGTTTGCTGAATTTAACATATTGGAAAAAAAATAAAACATAAAATGTGGACTCTACAAACATTTTTTGGCACATTTTTATTATTAATTTTCTTATTAATATTTATTATTTATTTTAAATTAAGCAAATAAGTAAAATAAGTAGAAATTGTGCACTAATATTGGCAGATAAAAATGTCATATTTAAGTTTTTTGTCTGTAGAGGATGTGTTCCACTTAGAAAATCTGGTGCATAAGAGTGTAAGCTTCCATTACTTGGTAGGAACATTAACTCTGCTGCAAAACTAAAGAAGCAAACTTAAGGCACGTCTTGGCTGATCGACTGCGTTTGGGTTAAAGGGGAAAACTGTGTAAATTTGATTTTTCACCAAACTTTCACTTTTATCAGCAGCGCCCTAGTGAGTGTTCTTTGGAATTCTGCTTTGCAAATAACCTAGTTTTTGGTGTTGTGTGTGTGTGTGTGTGTGTGTGTGTGTGTGTTTGTGTGTGTGCAGGTTTGTTAGTGGCAGTAGAGACGGCACAGCAAGGGTTTGGCAGCTGCAGCAGCAGGATTGGAGGAGTATCCTGCTGGACATGGCCACCAAACTGCCAGGGTAACACACTTATACCACAACCACTCCAGCTCCATCGAATTACCAAATATACAGCACAGTGCAAAAGTTTTAGACCCCTGGGAAGTTAGAGTTAAAAAGCTGTTTATCTGTTCAGTAAGCATTATTATTATTATCTATGTCATTTAATTAATAATTGTATTAGTGTTATTGGTGTTTATTCTAACATTAAAGTAGTTGTATTATATTAATGTTAGAATAAATTCAAGTCCAATTAATACAGTAATAATGATTTTATGTACATTTAACCATTTCCAAACCTCTCTGTGTGCCAGCCCATTTGTAGTTATTGTCCAACATATTGTTTAAATAAATACTTATAAATAATAAGAAGTAATAATAGAAGGAGAAATCTGGAACCAAACACCTTCAAACCAGCTCATAAGATAACAACTACTTTTTTAAAATAGAAAATGTGGTATTTTTAGGTTTGTTTGCATTACTTTAATAATGTGTGGTGATTTTACAAGCAAAAATACTGCCAAGTTAAATAATTTATAATAGTATAGTATTTATAATAGTATACTTCGGTGCATAATATGTACATAAGTACAAAAGAAATAGGCAGCCATAAAATCTTTATAACATTACAATAAACACAAATAAACATAAATACAGTAAAAAGCAGCAAGAATTTTTTTAGGTTCTTTTTTAAGCTTTTAAGAATTTAGGAAGTAGGCACTGGATGGCAACTCTAAATACTGGAAATGGTCAAGTGAACACACTCGCATACATCAAATTACACTGTATTCTTTATTCGTTTACTAATATTCTAATGTTAGTGATTTATCTGTATTTCACTGTTGTCTGAAGAAAACCTTGTATCTCCAAAATTTTAACTTTATAGGAGAAGGAAAAAACCTACTTTACTTTTAATGTAAGTCAGTGCAACCAGAATTTTTTCCAAGTCATTTTGGGTAATTTCTTTTGGCCAATTCATCATGAATTTGAACCACATGATATAAAGGATAACAGGCGTTTTCAAACTATGCCAAAAAGTGAAAAACTTTTGGATATATGAGGTTTTCTTGCGACAGCAGCAATATATAATCTATGAATGTAATGTATTTATGTTCTGGTATATCAGTATATCATCACTGTTGGTAAAAAAGCTTATATCTCAGTTATTTGTTGGTTTTAATTAATTACATAATTATCGTTTTTTAAAACAGTAATTACATAAGCTGTTGTTGACACTGTGTGGAAAGTTTATGATGAATGGCAAACAGGATGAAAGGCAAAGAATTTAAGAATTTTTCCTTATCTTAAAAAAGCGGCAGTGACGAGACATATATACACACATAAATATATTAAAATGAATAAATGGTTAAAGTGCCCAAATGCTGTTTTTGTCAGTTTTTGTCTTATAAAAAATTTCATGATAAACAGACTAATAAAAATGGTCCAAAATTACTTAAAAAAAATTTAATGCATTAATTTTGGTTACAATTGGAAGTTTTTTTCTTCTCCTGTAAATTCACCATATTTTGAAAATGTTTCGTTCTTATGCAGGTAGTTAGTAGGTGAGAGATTAACCAGGCAGAATATAAAAATGGAAATGGAATGGAAAATGTGTGAAGTCATTTCAAAGGTGTCCTCTGAAACTTGACATCTAAGGCTTTTTAAATTGGCTTAGTGAACTTAAGAGTATATTCCACATTTAATTCACGCTATCAAACCGAGCAGCTCGCAGCTATCCATTCTGAGAATTTGGCAAAGTCCTCTTTAACTCATTTAAATCTGCCTCTAGAGTACACGTACACATTGGCCAGAGTGAAAGGTGCCACCCTATGGACCTGGAGCTTTCTGTGTTTTCTATCACTGTGTAAAAGATGCATGCAAACTCATTCTGAGCGCAGTTCAGCTCAGTAAGCACTTATTGTTCTTTTGTTTGTTTGAAAGTAAAGATTAAAGCTACTGATGTGCGATGTGGTTGATGTGCTGGCTGATTCCTGTTTGTGTTTTCTTGTTCAAAAATGTAGTTTGTGACACAAACTGAACAAAAATGTAAAAAATGTCCACTTTGTTAGATCCTGTTGTTTGCATATCAACATAAATGCAACAGCAGCACTGATTATCAATCATGTGATGAACTGAGAAGTGCAGGATGAAACATCAGAATTTTTGTGTCAGCCTTAAAGGGGACATTGTCCTAATTCCATTAGAGCATGATTACAATTTAAAAAATGAGATGTGATGAAATTAGGAGTTATTTTTAGTGTCCTTTTTAGTATCTTTATCTTTTTTGTCAAAAGTCTGCAAAAGTTTGGGGACCCTTGGTCAAACCCTTTTTTTCCCCCAAAGTAAAAAGTTTACCCATCTTGTACAGAGAACACACTTCTGCATATTTTAATGCACAATTACTGCTTTAAATGCTGAATTTAATATATTGGGAAAAAATAAAAATAAAATGTGACCTGTACAAAAGTTATGGCACATTTTAGATTTTAATTTTTTCCAATATGTTAAACTCAGCAAAAATGAAAATTGGCACTAAAGTTTGCAGGAATGCTGTATTCAAGTTGCTCCGTGTAGAGGAGGTGTTAACTTATTTTCACTTAGAAAATCATTAAAATATGTAATTTGACCAGAGGTGTTCAAACTTTTGCATTCGACTTTACTGTGTTCTGCTGTTCTTGCGTGGTTTGTATCTGTGTGTGTTATCATGTGAGTATTTTGCACACGTTTGTAAAATAGATACTTTAAAACTCAACAGAAGGAGAATTTGCACACCAGTCTTTTATATTCTTTTTTATTTGCCCCTGTTCCTTTTGTCCCCTTTTGTCCAGCAAGTACAACCCTCCACCCCTGGAGGACAAAGTGACCAAACTGAAAGTCACCATGGTGGCTTGGGATCGCCATGACAACACAGTCATCACTGCGGCCAACAATCTGACGCTGAAGGTGTGGAACTCCTACACGGGCAGCCTCATTCACATCCTCATGGTAAGAGTAATGCTTCATCAACACCAGTGAAACAAAATGTTCTAATGCATCAGTTCATAGGTGATGATCAGTGTTTTCTCCATTGCAATATTTACAGTTTAGTTTTTATTAAACAGAAACATTTCCCTGTTGAGGCTGATTGAATTTATTTATTTTGAAACAAAACTATTCAAAATTATTCAATTATTCATTGAAGATGTGTGTTTGTGGTTTTAGGAAGTAAGTGAAATAGTTCTGATTTGTGTCACAGTTCAGCATAGTTAAACGATTGAGATATAAACAGCGTCATGCAGAGGGTTTGATGTGAAATAGTTAATTGTAGAAAAACTTGCCGACTTTGCTTTTTTGCAGTGGTAGTGATGGGTACCAGGGATTGAGATGTTTATATCCCAGATAAAACCCTTTTATTTACTATCGAAAATTGATAGTGGATTTTAACAAAGTTTTGATTTAGGCAGAAACTTTATCTCAAAGCTATAGTAAAACAATGTCACAGGCATCAGTCAGAATTGTAATATTTTGTCATGTCATGTAATATTTTTTTTGGAGGGAGCTTTTAGGGGCGTTGAACTATTCAGACATCTAGTTCCTGTCATCATCCCTCCGATTTGGTTTCTCTGTAACAAAGCATTTCACAGCAGACAGCACTCTGAATGACTGTGTTAACATCTTAACAAATGAATTATGCAGAATTTTCCAAAAACAAAAATTCCAAAAGTGGATTTGCCCTTTAACATCACCCATATAGAGTTGGGCAAAACTCGTTATTTGCATATATTGAATGACCATTGTTGGTACTGAGAAAGGCATGATTTGAATGCTTATTTCTGGATGAAAAAAGAGGCACTTCTCATTAATACACCAGCACTTGTAGTAAAATTAAAAAAATCATCAGTGCACTGCAGTTTTTGCTTTTTTCCATTATAATGCATCAATCTGAAGGTGGTGAATGAACTAAAACAAATTCGGAAGATTGAACAATCAATGAAGTACATAGTAATTTTTTTGTCCCAAGTAAATTTAAGAAGGCACAAAAGCTAGGTGAATTGTTATTGTCTATTTTTAATTACTGTGTAAATAGGTTCTCCAGTCACATTTGTGTATACAGTGTATTTTTAAAAATAATTTAGAATGGAATCAAAGTAATTAAATTCAGTTGTGTTGAAATTTGAGTTTTTGAGAAATTTTTTAATGCGCTGGTTAATTTCCTGTAGCTGAAACGAACACAAGGCCCCTTAAATGTACTGTGTGCCTGTGTGTCCTCAGGGTCATGAGGATGAGGTGTTTGTGTTGGAGCCCCACCCCTTTGATCCCAGAGTGCTATTCTCTGCTGGGCATGACGGCAATGCTATTGTGTGGGATCTGGCACGAGGAGTCAAAATCCGCTCCTACTTCAACATGGTAAACTGTCTACGTCTGCTGTCTTGCTCTTTCCCACTGCACCACTCATTATACTTTCCTGATTGGAGCTCTGATTTAGCACAGGCACTTTGTTGATCAACAGCAAACTAGTCTACAATTACCTTAGTACTTCTGTAGTTACACTAGTGTTGCTATTCTACCATTGTCTCAGATGGACACGTGTATAATATGCACAAAATCTCATTAAGGACCTCACGGTATATCATATGTAAATATTTAGCTGCATTCAAACACACATTTGTAAACTCACTTACAGAGTTGTTTAAAGTCAGCATGAAATAAAAATCATAACGTATTTTATTTCTGTACCGTGACATTACATCACAGAGGGTCTCTGAACTAGCTTTCTGTCCATAATGAGAGAGCTGAGGAGGTAAAACACAATATTATTGATATTATTATTTTTCTCCTCAATCTGGTAGGCAAAAATCTGTACACTTTAATGGAATATTACAGAAAAATGAAAAATTTTGTGTTGAGTTGTAAGTCTAGAGAATGCTGGATTATTTTGGTGCTATTTCCTAATATTTGTATGTTGCATATAAGGACTTGCACAGTGTATCTGTCTGTCTATCCATCCATCCATCCGTCCATCCATCTGTAAATCTCTTTTATCTCTCATTTCATTTTCTGATGGTTCTTTCTATCTCCCACTGTTTCCTTCCACCACCCCCCCACCTGATTCAATTCTTTCCAGCTTTGTAACAATATTGCCAAAGCAATCAGATGACAGTAATAATAACTGCTCATAAAAATTTCAATATTCCAGCTCAGCAATCCTAGCTGTTCAGTGCTTTCGCTCCTCACTGGTCTCATAGTCATCTTTTTTGTCATATTATGAAAAATAAAATGTAAGCAACAACGAATATGGAAATGAATTTCAATCATATCCAATAAGTGGCTAAAATTGGCGATTTGGATTTTTTCTGTTCTCCAATGTCAGAAGGGCTGGGAATCGGCAGCAGCTTTTTCGATACAACAGATATCACAGATGTCAGGATACAATGACACAATGCATTTTATTAATGTTTACCTTTCTATTTTTTTCATAAACAGCAACCACAATGATAGAGAAATAAATAATGATGGGGTAAATGTTAATGACATTTCACTCACTCACACAACAGCACATAAAATTTCTGCTTGACAACCTATACAAATAATAATAATAACAATAAATAGAGTAAAACCCTAATTATTAAGGCATATTGGTTGTGTACTGGATGTTATAAGTGTCACACTCAGACATGCAGTAGCAGTTTCACTCATGCATACACATCTTGTGTATGTAAAACAGTAGATTTATTCATCACGGTTTAGCCATCACTGTGCCAAAACACGCATTGAAATAAGTTTATCCACAATATATTGCTGTAGCCATATTTTGGGGGGGCCCAAAATTTTATTAAACACTTCTGTGTGAACCAGTTTGCATTGAAGTCCCTGTAGTTGCTGAATAATAAGCCTTATTATGTAATAAGCCTTTTAAGGGGTTAACAACCCCCTTTACTTACATGCTACTACACTCTCATAAAAAAACTGTTGCTGTTATGGCCTCAATGGCCATAATACCCTCAATGGTAAATCTTCAGTACTTTTAGATAACATAATAATGTTAAATTCATCATTTTAAAGTTGCATTGACCCGATATACCCCATCTTAGCTCCATTTGCATTGTGTGTACCTTATTGAACAAAAATGCAGCTGTACAGTAATAATTTTTCTGACAGTGTATTATTATGTTTACTCATTTTGCCTCCAATGTGCCTCATAAACTCCATTTCTCTACATGGTGTAGTTTTTATCTGTGTATATTTCAGATTGAGGGTCAGGGCCACGGTGCATTGTTTGACTGCAAGTGTTCTCCAGATGGTCAGCACTTTGCTTGCACGGACTCTCATGGACACCTGCTCATTTTTGGTTTTGGCTCCAGCAGCAGATACGACAAGGTCTGGAAATATTCACTTCCGTTTTTCTTTGACTTCCTTTGTCTGTTTTTCTTTCTTGCCTTCTCTGTGTCGTGCCTTTCTGTTATTCTAGGGTTGAATATCTGGTTCATTACTATTTTATAGCCTATTTCTCATTTCATCCTTGTTCCAAAGCACCCATTGCCCAGCGGTTGTTTCCTAAAGTTTGGTTAACTCTTATAAGGCTAGAGATTTATGGAGTTCTGACAAATGCAGTTACACAATTACGTAGTTAATTACACAACAAATTAAATTAATGTTTCATTTACATCCTGTACAGACAAGTTTTAGTCTGTACGTTCAACTCTTTTCCGTTTGTTGCAGTGTTTGCATAATTGCATAATTAATTACATAGTTAAGTAATAAATTACATTGACATTCGATTCACGTTCTGCATTGACAGGTTTGAGTCTGCACTTAATGAGTCTCTATTTGTTTAGTGTCAGTGCAAAACATTGCAAAACTGTAAAGGACGGTTTTTCCTTACTTTTCATCAAATTCAGATCATAATAAAATATGTCCTCTTACACCCACAAATGTTGTATTTGAAAGCTGCGAAAGAGGAATAAAATGTTGAATTAATTAAATTACAATTCCATGTTTTTTTTCTAACTGCTGATAGCTTCAATTTCTAAGGGTTACCCAGAGGTCACAGTAGTTGTTGTCACTGAGGGGTGTTTGTTGCTCATGTTTGTATGCTGATCTGTGTTCCAGATAGCGGACCAGATGTTCTTCCACACAGATTACCGGCCGCTGATCCGCGATGCTCATAACTACGTGTTAGATGAGCAGACTCAGCAGGCTCCTCACCTCATGCCCCCGCCCTTCCTGGTGGACGTGGACGGAAACCCTCACCCTCCACGCTTCCAGCGGCTAGTACCCGGCCGAGAAAACTGCAGAGAGGAGCAGCTCATACCACAGATGGGCCTCACATCTTCAGGTAGAAAACACGTAATAATATGCATATAACATTCACACCAAGGAAACATTGATGTGTACATAGGCACCAAGTAAGGGGGAGCATTGGGTCAGGTGACCCCCCAAAAATTAGAAGAAAACCTGCGGTAATGAAACTGCATAGGACAGGCTGCTGTAGTGAATCTGCACTGAATTTAGGTGCAGAGTCGCTACAGCAACCAGAAAACCGCTGTTTTCCACATACGCTTGTTTCACACATGGGTTCTTTCCCCATCAAGCAGGGTTGCCAGATTTGAGGTATTCCCAACAAAACCAGCTGGTTTGAAAGTGCAGTGTGAGTGGATTTTATACAGTCAAAGAGTTCATTTTTGTTTGGACTATTTTCTGAATATACTGCAGTTGCAGAAGAAGGTTTGAAAACAAGTCATCTTATGAATGTATATTGATCATAGTGTTGAATAACTAGCAACCCAAGGACAAACAGTTTTTGGAGTAAGAGAAGGAGTGAAGAGTGCAGCTTGTTCAGTGGTGACACTGACCGTTTTAAACCTGAAGGAGGACAGAAGTGTATGTAATATCAGAAAATCAGATCTCTGTAAGGAGACACTGACAAATATTAGTTACAAGGCAATTTTACAAGGACATTAAGAGGATTTACAAGTGATATGAGGTAATATAAGATTTGTTAGATGTAGAGATAATTTTAATAAATATATTGTGTTGTTTTTTTACGCTGTTTCGGACGTTTAAACATTTAACGGGTTTAGTGAACTATTGGATGTCCATTTTGTTTCACTCTGTGGGGTTTCACTCAGCGACTCTGCTCAATGAAAGTATATCTCTTAAAGAGTGGGTACATCATTTACCATTTACAGAATTCTAACTAGTGATTGAGTGATAGTTTCAAGTCTGATAGACTGGAAACTGGGAAATCAGTTTGCAGCACAGAATATTTAACTAGTATTTAGTTTGGTAACTGTCTTCACCATCCTTCTCCCAAATTAAATGTCTGTCATCAGATTAGGTGTCACAACTACCCCCATCTGGACCTGCGCGAGAGTGCACAAGGCTAGGCCATGTGCATTTGTTTTTCTTTTCCAGCTCCACCCTGGCTCCACCCCACACTCCTCCATTACACATGCCTCTGACTCATCCTAGGACTAATTGAGACTCCTTCATATCCCCCTTTGTTTCCCCTTTTAGTTTGCGGAGTCTCTGCGATGTTAACCTGAGTCCTAGCTGGTTTTTCCTTTGTTTGTTCCTGTGTTTTGACGCCTGCTCTTCTTCCTGGGTTTTGATTATGGAGATGCCTCTGATTGCTTGTTGCAACAATGAGTATTGGACTGTCCCCAATAAAACCGTTTCGCACTTGCAAACGATTTACATGTCTGCTACGTTACGTTAGGTCGTAAATTTAGTTGTTTTTTTTTGCCCTCTGAACAACTCAAGTTGGCATCCACTGATATATATATAAACATATACAGGGTGATTCAGAAAGATTCATTTGATTTCAAAATTATTTATTTCGCTTGTACATCATTACAGAACAATGCAGTAAATTGTAAATGATTTAAGTTAGCATAAAGTTTATTATGTAATTTTACAAGTACTCAAAATGAACCTCCTCCAGCTGTACGGACAACATCAACGCCATAGTCAAATTCATTCCATACTCGATTGAGCATGTCGGGTGTCACTGCACTCATGGCTCTTTCAGTGCGATTTCAGAGATCATCCAGAGTTGTGGAACCAACAACGGACGCTCTGAGCTGTTGGAGGTTCACTGCCCACAAAAATCACGTTACACAGTTACGACAAATTCACTCTTAGTGAAGTGGACGAAAAATGCTTTCTGCTCAAGGGTCTCCATCTCCTCGCAGACTGAAGGGAGCCATCTTCTGGTGACAGTCAGAAACTCTATGACCCCCTCTTTCAATTGGTATGTGATTGGTTCCTAGGCGCCTCACAGTTGTAAAAACTATGACGCTTTGAAATTGGATGAATCTTTTAGAATCACCCTGTATATCAAACTCAAAGTTTCTTCATTACCCCAAATGTAGTCAATCAGGCAAGACATGTCTGATATCTGAAGTTCACTTTGCATTTGTACTGAAACCATGAGGCTAATATGTAGTATATGAAGTATAATTTAAATAATTATGTAAGAAAAAAAGAAGTAATAAACCTTCAGTGTGCAAACTGCATGTCTAAAAGCAGCAACTTTTAAGCCTGAATTTTGTCCATAGTTTTATTCTTGTTTCTAGATAGGAGCATGTCATTCCATGTCTGGAACCTGTTGAAGCCCATTCCCAATAGGAAAAAGTTTGCTTGATTTTCCTTCTTCTCTGTTTCTGGCAGCAGAATGTCAGCAGAATTTTGACTTGTAATAATGATGTATTTTCTCAAAATATTGTTTCAGTGACTTGAAATAATTTATTTTCTTGAAATATTGACTTAGCAATTCGAAATAATGACTTACTTTCTCAAAATATTAACTTAGTATTTCAAAATAATGGCTTACTATGTTAAATAGTGACCTGCTCACTTGGAATAATAACTTTCTTGAAATATCAATAGATCGCTGCTGTCGGAAGAAAACCTCAGGTTTTCAGGTTTTGACATAATTTCAAAATGTCTGTTGTCCTTTAATTTAATAATTCCTTATTTTGTTATGCTAATTCAATTCTTTGAGAAAATAAGTCATTATTTTGTTGGTGTTAAGTCAATATGTAGAGAAGTCATTATTTTAAAATAGATCCTTAGAGTTAATTTTGACATACTACACGTTCAGTTGTGTACATTTGAATTTTCGTCAAGCGATCGCTTTAAACATGAAAATAAAAATTAAATAAAACTCTTTTGTTTCAGTGCCACAACATCGCTGAGAGATAACTGAATTTAGATAACTCTTTTTTTCTTCACTCTATCTCTCTCTCTCTCTCTCTCTCTCTCTCTCTCTCAGGACTCAATCAGGTGTTGAGTCAGCAGGCGGCGGAAGGTTCTAGTCCCCTGGACAGTATGATCCAGAGGTTGCAGCAGGAACAGGACCAGAGACTGGGCTCGGACTCCAGAGTCACCCGAGGTAGCCATGCTGGCGGTGATGAAGATGATTTATGTGGAATATGTATTGATGTGCCCACATGAGAATTGTGGGTGAAAACTGATGTTTGGTATTGTTCATGTACAGCTGTATGCGTAAGTGTGCACCCTCAGTCAGTGATGTGTTTTGCTGATTGTCTACATGAAAATAAGTTAATATGTCCTCTACAGAGAACACAGAAGAGACCACAATATGCAAAACAGCCAAATAAATAGCAATTGTGTACTAAAATTTTGTTTATTGTCGAGGATATGTTCATTTATTTTCATTTAGAAAATCAATAGAACATGTAATTTGACTGATGTTCAAACATTTGCATACAACTCTACATATTTATTTCCACTGATACCGATGCCAGTACATAAACATTTATAAAATATTGAGATTTGGACTACATCTACCTGGATTTTGTCGATTACAAAAAAATGTAACTTTTATGTCTATAGTGTGATAAATGCAATAAAATGAATGAAGTGCTGATGTTTTAGCACAGTATTTTAATGTTTTGCTCCCCTAGAGTACAGTAAATGTGTCAACAAAATTCTGTTAGAAGTATCAGCCAAATCTGAGCATCTGTTTGATGCCACTACATTTTTTAAGCAATTATGTCAGTGCATTTTTAAGCAGTTATCTGCTAAAATATGATTTTGACATCTCGATCCATCCCTGGTAATGTGTTTATTAATATTCTAAATGATGTTGAGGATGATGATTTGATAGATCTAAATGTGCTTGTTTATATCTAGGATCTGTAAGCTCCCCTACGGAAGTCTCCTCTCCCCCTAACGTGGGTCTAAGGCGCAGTGGTCAGATTGAGGGAGTCCGGCAGATGCACAGTAACGCTCCCCGTAGTGAGATGGCCACAGAGACGGACTTGGTGGCCTGGAGCAGACGGGTACTTGTGCCTGAACTGTCACCAGGAACAGCCAGGTAACGTACAACATTCACATACATGGGCATTCAGAAACAAGACAGACCCAAAAAGACTTTTGTGATTTTACAGAACAACGGTTATTAGCAGAACTCTTATGTGGGGCTGGTCAGCGAAGTGACACAAAATGAGCCAACAGACACCTTTTCCTCCTGTAGCCTCTGCCTCAGCTAACTATATCTTACCTTTCTTGCCAGTGAAACATTCATTTAGTTGGGTCGCATGCATGTCTCTGTTGGTCAGAGTTAAATGGATCAGCATATGGAATTGTGGATTTCTGTGTGCTACTGTGTTTTCTGTCGCTATATAAAAGAAGCTCCATGTCGCCTTTATTGTTGGATGCACTGAGTGAGCATGTGCACACATTCACACTGGAATTTGGGTCACTGTGAGCTTATTATTGGTTTATTTAATAAATATAATGCGACTTTGTTTTTTGTGACTTTTGTGACTTTTTTGGGCTTTGTTAGATCATGATCTGTATATTTTAAGCATTGAGAAGCGAGGGAGAACGCTAAACATCTGCAGTGCTGTGGCTCACACTCTGAAGATCAGTTGCAGGTGTATTTCACTCTTTAGGTTAATGGATTGTGGTTTGAGGAAAAGAGATCTCAGAGAACTTAGGTTGGAGTGGCAGCTTCTGCTTTGCATTGGAAAAAATGAGTTTGAGGCATCATTTTTCCCAAACTTAAGATTAACTACATTTTTGTCATCGTGTTGCTCTTTCAGGAGACTGCTGTTTTTTTAAATAGATGGCTTTTAATTTACTCATCATCATTTCTGCATCATGGCCAAGCAGTTCAAGCAACACTAGCAGGATCTGTTTGCTGATCGTTGGAAGTTGAGGCATATACAAGCTTCAGACCGTAGAAAAAAGAAATATTGGCACAACACCATGCAAAACCAGAAAGTCTGGCTTTGCAAATATGGCCAGTAACGAATCTGAAGGTGCTTCAGAGCACCATTGTCAGACCTAATTGAAAATAAATGTTGCCTTTTTTAAGTGGTTTGTCGAGTCTACTTTTATTCAAGTAATGCAAATACATGAAATTGGAAGTGCACATTGTATGGCACATAATTATTTTAATTATATAATAATTTATTATAATTATTATCCACCAAATGATCTCAAATATTCCCATGTAATGATTCTAGCCACACAAATTTAAAGGGCCTGGATTGTGGAAAACTTTCCCTTGCTTTTTTGCAATAAAAGAATTAGATGTAGTAAGTAAACACTGATATAGTTTCATAACATAACATTTACTCCCCAACCCCTATGATACATATATTCAAACTAAGCTGCAAAACAGCCTATTCTAGATTCAGTTGGGCCTCTTTTATCAATCTTCCTAAATTTATTCTTAAATTTGTTCTTGAGAAAAGTCTTAGGAAAAAGTCAGAAAAGTCAGATTCATGACATGTTCTTAAACTGCAGAATTGTTTTGAGTGAATATAGACTCTGTTCTTACCTAAAAGTGAATATAAGTGGTTTTTAAGAAGAAAATTTTTCTAACAACGGTTGGTGAATAAAGCCTATTGTTTTTGTGATGTCATTAAAACTAAAGCATTTACATATATTCTCCTGTACAACCTACATTTAGCGCCACTTCTTCATGCTGAAGTTATAAGGAGTGTTTCAGCCTGGACTGTTGTTAAATAAGCCTCAATACAGGACAGTCAATCAGAACAGAGATCATCAGTCCTAAATGCAGAGTAACAAAAGGTTTGAAAATGGTCATGTAAAATTGAATTATGACTGTTTTTGGTGCCGAAAAACACAGATGTTATTAGTGGACAGCTTGAAACCTCATACTCTGCACATTTTTATGTTGCTCTTACACACCTGCCTAAGCTCATAATTAGCTTTGTAATTAGTTTATTCCTTCAGTCAGGTGTGGTAGTTTAGGGTAACTTCTGGAGCAAGGTTTCCTTAGGCCAGGATTGAAAACCTGCAGCTCTGTCCGCCTTATATTTCACATGACCACTGTATTTAGAGACTATGGTTTTCGAAATATCCAGTTGGGAACTGAAGTGCTGTTGATTACTGTTTTTAGTGAAGTCAACATAAGCTTGCATACTTGTTAAGTTATTGTTCTGGGACAATGTGCTGTTTGTGGCTGAATGTGGCTTCATAACTTCTCTTTGAAAAAGCCTAGTTGTCGTCATTGAAAGCCATGGCCATAAAATGCACCTAGATGAAGGACTGCCAGTTGAACATCACTGTTTGCAACAGTCAAGCATTATTGATTTCTGTTATGCGCAGTTACAGAGGAGTGGGTGATTTGGCAAAAACATAACATCACTATTCATAAAGCACAGGATCTTTTTTTGACATCTGATAGAAAAAAACAGTAGTGTCACATGTAAAAACTACTGTCAAAAACTCACACACTCACTCATCATCTACGCCACTTATCCTTAGATGCTATAGCCTATCCCAGCGCTTGCTGGGCGGAAGGCTGGAAACGCTCTTGGCGGGTTGCCAGTCATACATAAATGCATAGTCACACACACGCTCACACCTAGGGGCAATTTAGCATCTCCAAATAGCCTGACTGAATGTTGCACAATGGGAGGAAACCCACATAGACATGGGGAGAACATGCAAACTCCACACAGAAAGGACCCTCGTCACTGGCCCTGCTTGCTGTGAGGCGACAGCACTACCACTTTCAAAACGGAATATAATAACATTTCACACAATGCACTGCACTAAATCCAGTTAAACAGGACTATTTATACTCTCTTTGTAATGAGACATGTATTTTCAGTGTTTTGTCAGTACTGACGTTATACATGATATTATTACATTCTCAAAAATAAAGATATGAAACTGTCGCTGGGGCAGTACCCCTCTTGTCACTGGGGTACATCTCAGTACCTTTAGTCTACGTCTAAGTTGTATTGACTCCACACACCCCGTCTCGTCTCCAGGCTTTTTATTTTACTTTTCTATTTTAAAACATTAGATTATGAAAAGGTACAAATATGTACTTTTCACCTGGGAAAAGTTTATTTAAGGTACACAGTTGGACCTTAAAACCACTGTTGTACCTTTGACGGTACATTTATTTACAGAACCTTTATTTCTAACAGTGCAGAAAAGCATGTTGTGACATAGTGTGACATAATTTCTCATACTATATTGCCCAGCGCTATATTAGAGCATCTCATCTTTGATACATGGTTTTATACACATTTCCCAAACAGTAAATGTGTCTTTTTCTGTCTTTGATGAGGTGCAGTTTTGATTTTTATGTTGCAGATTACTAAATAATTACGTGTTTATGTGTGCAGTAAACAAGAGATCTGGAGGGCAGCTAGAGGAGAGGAGGAGATGAACATCTACAGATCAGAGCGGAGGAGACGCAGCATACACAGCCAGTACCACAGAGAGAACCGGGTATATATACACACACACGCACACACACACTAGCTATAATTTAACTTCTAAATTGAGCTCAGAGTGTGTATAAAGGTGTATATCTTTCAAAGCAGCATGCAACAGAGAACGCAGTGGAGGAGGGGCGACGTTACCAAGGCAACCAGCACAACTACCACACGCGACTGGCTGTGGAAGAGACGAGCAGACAGAGCGAACCCAACGAGGAGGAGCCTAGCGCCTCAGAGGTACACACGCATACACACACACACACACACACACACACACACACACACATACACACTCTCATTTTTCCTCAACCGGTTTAACGTCTGTGTTCTCTGCAATCTGTCACTCAGAGTTAAATCTCTTCATCTGTAGAGTCATGATGCTCCATTTAGATCATGAAGGGCTTTAATTAATTAATTTAGTTAATTTCATGTATTAGGGTCAGTCAGATGACTAATTTTAATACTTGAGTATTTGTTATATTGGTATTTGTTTCTCTATTTAGTATTCAGAAGCTTCATTTTCATCTAAGTCTCAACAGTTAAGGTCCTGTAAATTTCATCAGCAAAGACCTTTAGATCAAATAGTCGTGTTTTATATTACACGTTTTGCAATAGGTTTATACTACCACCAGCCACATTACATGCTTTGTTGATTTTTTAAGGTGAAACTGAGATAACACATCTTCTACAAACAAAACACTTAAATATAACATTTACAGTGCACAAATTCTGTTTATTTATGTGCCAGAACTTTTGCACCAGCTGTACATTTTTTGTTTAATTTTTTTCTATTATGTTAAATTCAGCAGTAATTGTGCATTAAAATGAGCAGATGTGTGTTCTCTGTACACTGTAAAAAAAATGTTTTAACTTAAAAGTTAGTGTTTGGGCTGACGTACATTTTTGAGTAAATTTCTAACAGTAAGTTAAAAGCATAAGAATCTATTTTTTATGCCTTATCAACATACTATTTTGAAGCTCACAAAACTCAAAATGTTAAGGTAGCCTGGACAACTTTTTAAAATTAAAACCACCATATTTTTTACAATGTTAACTGAGGAAAGTATGTGTTAACTGACTTTCACATAGAAAATCAACAATACATGTCATTTCTACAGGGGTACCCAAACATTTGCATATGACTGTATATGGAAAATGTTAGAAATACATAAGTTATAGCGGCTTTTGTTGAATGCATCATAAATTTATGCCACTGCATCAAATTACATCACCATCCACATAGCTACTGAGGCTAAAAGAGCAGAGATGCCTGAGAAGCCACATATGTGGGAGCAAGGCATGTGCGTATCCGTAAGGCAAGGCAAGACAAGTTTATTTATATAGCACCTTTCAAACACTGCTGTCATTCAAAGTGCTTTACAAATGAGAAAATACAGTGAGAAAATAGGTTTTTTTAAGTAAACAAGAATCTAAATTAAAAATATGATTAAAACACGATTAAAACAATAGATTTAAAAGAGAAAATTATTTAATTAAAATAAAATTAGAAATTAATTTAGGATAGCTAGAATATTTCATTAAAATGTAAAAGTTAGATTAGTATTAAAAAAGTGTCGTTACAGAGGAAAAGTGGATAGAAAAGCTAACAGTGTTTAAACTGGAAGGTTTTGAGCCTGGATTTAACAGTGTCCAGTGTCTGGGCTCTTCTAATGCTCTCTGTCTGCTGGTTCCTTTTAAGCACAGCATAGTAGCTACACACTGCTTCTCCATGTTTTAGTCTTTACCTTCAGCAGGACTAACTGACTATTTCCTAGTGATCTAAGAGTTCTGCTCGGCTCATATTGCTGCAGCATGTCAGATAAATATGCTGTTCCTGCACCACTGAGTTCTGTAACAGACTGGTAGTCTGACTGGGAGGATTTAAGGGATGGGGTGATGTGTTCCCTTCTTTTACTCCTATTGAGACTCTGGCAGCTGCATTTTGAATCATCTGAAGATGTTGGATTGTGTTTTTTGGGAGTCTAGTTATGAGACCATTACAGTAATCAATCCTGCTAGAAATAAAGGCGTGGATGAGTTTCTCCAGGTCTGCTTTAGTCATAAAATCTCTCGTTCTGATCTTGTTGATGTTCTTAAGGTGATAAAAAAGCTGATTTAATAACTGCTTTAACATAACTGCTAAAACTTAGATCAGAATCTATTAGTACACCAACCAATGCTGGTCGGGCCAGCCCTTAAATGCTTTTACTTTTATTAATCATTTAAAGTGTTCCAACTGTAAAGTAAAGCCCCAGAATGAATGTTACTCAGGTTCTCTGTAATTACTGATATTAGTAATTATTTTAACATCCGAGTTTCCAATCGCTTGCGAATCTCATTCATTTTTACTGAGCAAATACTGTAAATATTACTGTGTAGAAATCTACTTTCAGCTAATGAGTCATTCAAGTCATCTGTAAATAGAACCTTACATTTTTCTTAATTGACACAGGACTCCTTCTAGTTATAAATAACAAACTTCAAGAGTTCTTAAATTGATAATATGATACGGTATCACATGGCTACATTTACCAAGATATTAATCCCTTCTGAGTGGGGGCATCAGCGTTTCTAATAAAAACTGGTGTCACTGATAATTGCCAAGGTTCACACTACTCAGTAATTTTAATCCTGTGGAGAGGGTTTGTGTGCTGAGTCACGGCTCCATCTGCTGAGTCAGTTTTGCTTGTGTAGAGTTAGTGCTGCATGTGGAATATTAGTAAATATAATAACGTTCATTCATATCCCCTGTCAGGGCGAGGCAGACGCACGGCCACCCAGCAGAGAGTCATCAGATGAGGAGAGAGAGGAAAAGGAACCCTGGCCTGATGATCACAGCAGCTCCAGGTAACAAACACCCACAAACGGAAACAGAAACTAGCAGTGAAAAAAATGACTTGTTAACTGTAATACATGAAAACTATGTCACAAATGTAATGTACACTGCAAAATGAACTAAAACTAAACAGTATTAGAGAGAAGAAAACTATGTTGAAGTATATTAAACCATGTAAAATAAGGTAAATGTATGTTCAGCATGAAGCATTAGGGATCGTCTACAAGTGAATCCCTTCTATGTCAGAATTAAAAAGGCTTATATCCTACATTTCTCTTGTATTTAATTTTCATCTGTGAGGTCCACTTATGATGTTTACTCAGGTTTATGTAATTTATGGTTTACATGACAATTTTCTGTCTTTTATTAATCCCTTAGAATTAAACAGGCTGTTTTTGTTACTGTGACTTTAAAACTGATATGTGTACTCGAGCTCTGTTCTGATTGCATTTTGTCATATAATAAATATGACAAACATTGCTCATAATGTTGAATGTCAGCACAGTGCTCTCTGGCAGCACTAAACTCTCAGTGCGAAGTGCTCCGCAACTTTCAAGGAAGATCACAGCTCTCAGAGTGGGCGTGGCTGTGTGTTCAGAAGACCTGTCACTCCAAATCGGTTGCCCAATAGAGGGTGCAGGGCAATGCCCTCTTCTAAAACCCGCCCGCTGTGAAAAACGCCACAAGTCAGAAGCAAAAGAAAGCTTTCAGAAGCAAAAATATATCAGTAAAATCAGCAAATAGAAGCAATAACTGGCAAAATGAATACGTTTATATCAGAATGAAGGGAAATTAGTAGTAATCTTTTTTAAATAATTAAGTTTTATGTAACTCTCATTATTTGTATTTGCAGCTTATTTTGGACATTTTAATACTTAATATTTTGCTTGTGGATTTTAGTATTATATTGAAAACATTTGGCACAAAATCAACCCCATAAAGATTTGCTACCTAACTACTGCTGCGCTTAATTTAGCATAGCTAAAATGACAAAACCCCTTGTAGGGAATGAGTTCAGTTTTTTTTGAGTGCACCCCAATTATTGACAAAATATTCACCATAATACCAGAAACCAAATTAAACTAAATTAAAAACTAAAACAAAAGTATTAAGGCGCTCTTGAAACTAACTGAAACTAAACGAGAGTCTTTTTGTTGTGTTATACTATTTAGATGTAATTATTTAATATTTTATTTGGCTTAATTATGTAGCAAGTTATAGAGTTGCAGTTACATTTGATTTACATTCTGTAAGGATAAGCAATGATAAAACTTGGCAAAAATGTAAAGGATATTTTTTTAACAGAAAACAAGGCCAGATGCACAGCAACAACCTTTCATCAAATTCAAATCATAATAAAATCTCTTCCTCTGCTTACAAACACAAATGTGCTGTTGATTAAAAGTTTAGAATCTGCACTTTCATTGAGTTATGACATGGCGATATATGACATAGCTCGATCTCAAATTACGCGACGCTAAAGTTCTACCAGTGGGTTTACAGGTTAGCGTTATATAATTTGTTCTGTTCGGTTCATAGGTTTCCCTTGAGCCAGTTTTGTGTGTGTGTGCTTGTGTACACAAATGCTAAAACATCTCTCTCTCTTTGTGTGTGTGTGTGTGTTTATAGCGAGTACTCCAGTGATTACTCAGACTGGACGGCGGATGCAGGCATAAATCTAGAACCACCCAAGAAGAACAACGTGAAAAAGAAAAAGAAGAATGCTAGCAGTTCCGAGGAAGACGGAGACAAGAAGAAAGACAAAGATGCCAAGAAAGAGAGGAGGAAGGAAAAACAAGACAAAGATGGAGCACTACCAAAGAAGAAGAAGCCAAAGGAGAAGAGGAAGGTGAAGAGTGTTTATGTGTCTTCCAGCTAAGTGCTGAGTTCTGTGTTCTGCAGGGCTGGTGATGCATGTGAACTTGCAGTAATTCTCTGATGTGTATATGATGAGCGTTCTGTTTGGGTTTGTTGTTTGCAGAGGTTACCTGAGTTCCAGGAGCAGGGTCTGACTCTAGAGGAGTGGCTGCCCTCAGCCTGGATCACAGATACTGTACCACGGAGAAGCCCCTTCACCCCTCAGATGGGCGATGAGGTAACACCACCACATATATTTATTCTATTATTCCTACCAATGCATGTTCACACACAGTGGTACTGAACCTTTAGGTGGGTTTTTTTGTAGTTTTGCTGCTCTGTTTCAGTGTAAATACTAGGACTGGCATATTTAACATCATTCATATAATAATGCATTGATGCAATAAAGCATGAACCAGTTTTTTAAACATAATTAACTAGGGTTGTCACAATATCAGAATTTTGATTTTGATACTGATATTGTTCCGATACCGAAACAATACCATCGAACAAAATGGAAGAAACACTCATGATTATCTGAATACCAAATGTTTACTGGTTTGATCACAAAAATATTCAGATTTTACAGGTTAATTAACATGTCATTTTCTTTTTTACTCTTATTTATTGTCTTGTTTTTTTAACAATACAAAATGCAGTGTAAACGTGGAGCTAGCTCATATAAATAAAGAAATGAAAGTTGAATGTGGAACTCCATTAACACATTTTCCTTGTTTGACCCTTCAAACAGTCTATAGTAGTCCAGACTGAAGCCCAGCTGCTCACGCACTCTTAGGTCGTTTGTAAAACTTTCGGTGCTCCTGGTCAAATGAAATGTTTTGCTGATTTTTTTAAATGATTGTAAATTACACATCCTCCACAGACTTCTACACATTAACCCTACAATTACAATTAATTTGGCCCGTGCAAGTTTTGGCACATCTTATGTTTTATTATTTTCCAGTATGTTAAACTCAGCACTTAACTAGAAATTGCTAACTAGAAAGAGATTTGTAGAAGTTTTTAAGTTTGTTCCCTGTAGAGGATGTTAACATATTTTCACTTAGAAAATCAACAAAATATGGTTATCTTACTGGGCCGTTCAAATTTTTGCATACAACTTAGTGTTGCTGTGAGAGATTCCTTGACTGTAGCCTTCTTTTTCAAATTGTAGCCCCGTAGTCCTCTCATTCTCATACCTGTGAGTTCACACAGTGAAAATAACATTATTAAAAATAATTAATATGAGGCTCCCGAGTGGCGCAACCGTCTAAGCGTTGGCCCTATCATCAGGAGATCGCGAGTTCGATCCCTGGTGATGCTACAGCCATCCGTAGCCGGGAGTCCGACAGAGCCAATTGGTCTCGCTCTCTCTGGGTGGGTAGGATGGCTGCCCTTCTCCCCCCATCACTCAGCGCGATGCTAGTCGGCGCAGGCGTCTGTTAGCTGACGTAACAGATCTGGCGGTTGGCGCTTTCCTCCGAGCGCGTTCGGCTGTCCAGACAGCTCGAAAAGAAGCGGTGGTTGGCTTCACAGGTCTCGGAGGAAGTCTGTGTTAGCCTTCACCCTCCTAGCGTTGATAGTATCATGTGATTGAGGGAGTCCTAACTAGCGGGTGGAATTGGAGACAACTAAATTGGGGAGAAAATCGGGTAAAAATAAAAAAGATTATAAAAAATAATAATAATAATTAATACATTCTGATGAAGCTTATTTTGTCCATTAGAAAAAAACGCTGCTTTTTAAATGGAAAAAAAATCTTCAGGGTCAAATTTGAGCAAATAAGAGAAACACAGTTAATCACACTGGAGTGTTTTAGTTGTTTGACACCATAGTAAAACGTAATTACATAATTAGATACATTTACATTTGATTTGCAGCCTAAATCAATAAATTTCTGACTTTTTGGATTTGTTTCAATGTCATGATAAAAAGACAGCAAAAATGTAATGAATGGTTTGCACTTTTCATCATTTTCAAAGTATAATAAAAAAGATCTCTTCTTACTTACAAACACGAACGAGGTATTGAACCCACATGTTCAACAGAATTTCCTCTGCTATTTTTTAATGAGCTACCAAAAATAATGAGTATCTAATGAATAATGAAGTACACCAGACCTTTGTTAGTAAAATAAATGTAAGTAGAATCTGTAACAGTTGTAATACATGTGTATCTGTGCAGGTATATTATTTTCGGCAAGGCCATGAGGCGTATGTGGAGATGGCCAAAAAAAACAAGATCTTCAGCATCAACCCTAAGAAGCAGCCCTGGCACAAGATGGAGCTGCGGGTATGACTGTCCTGCTCACACATTCTGGATATTTGTGTCCAGTAGTTTT
This sequence comes from Colossoma macropomum, assembly GCF_904425465.1. Classification (NCBI taxonomy): domain Eukaryota; kingdom Metazoa; phylum Chordata; class Actinopteri; order Characiformes; family Serrasalmidae; genus Colossoma; species Colossoma macropomum. Next base: position 6,462,403 of record NW_023494802.1, read on the forward strand.
GAAGATAAATAAATAATAACTTTATTTGTGTAGCACCTTTAATATGTTTAAGTACAGCTCAAAGTGCTTCATAGAGAAAAAAAACAAGCATAGCAGAAAAGCTGTGTTGACTGACTGTTGATTGGTCACATACTTTCACATGGAAGTTTCAAGTTTCAGAAACGTTGTCAACCCAGAAATTGGTTTGTTAACTTTTACGTGGCCTTGTGTATGTGTGTGTGGTTTTATGTGTAGGAGCAGGAACTGCTGAAGATTGTAGGCATTAAGTATGAGGTGGGCTTGCCTACTCTGTGCTGTCTGAAGCTGGCCTTTCTGGACCCAGACACTGGCAAACTGACTGGAGGCTCTTTTTCTATGAAGTGAGTGGAGCTAGTGTTGTATGACTCACTTGGACTCACTTATGCAGAATCCATTTCACTGTTTAGAGCTTTTGGAAGTCTCTGTGTGGCCTTGTTTTGGTTCATTGCCTAATCCTTTCTTGTTACCATAGATACCATGACATGCCAGACGTCATTGACTTCCTGGTACTCCGTCAGCAGTTTGACAATGCAAGACAGCGTCAGTGGATGATAGGTAAGTGATATGTTTTCTTTTGAAGACCAGTGGCCGGATAGAACCTCTCAGTAATTGTGTCCTAATAGGTTTATTAGCAACAATGACAGCCATCATCAAAGGTAAAGAAATGTATTGCCTAATTATCAGCTATTCGAAATTAAATTTCCATTTAATTGACAAATTCAAATAATTAATGTATTAGTTAGCACATGCCTTTAAACAACATCCCAACAGTTTTACTGTGGATAACTTTACAAAATGCTCTGTTCTCATACAGACCTTGATTCTCAAAAAGGTAGATTATTAAAAATGCTGATGGCAAGTAGGGAGGAAAACTAAATCAGGCTAAATGCAGACCAAAATCAGTTAAAGTTAGCACACTTGCTGGAGAAACCCCAACTTGAAATTTGAACCCAAGCTTGACAGATATTTGAGAAGGGACATGAATGAAGAAGAGACGTGATATCCCAGCGTGAAGGATTATGGTTCGATCTAAAATGCACCATTATAGAGTTGAGTCAGAATTGTTCACGACAGTAGCGATAGAAACCAGCTGGAAGCGTTTAAAAGATTTTTTTGTATTTAATATTTTTCCTTGATGTCCACTTACAATGTTTTTGTGGTTTTATATAGTGTAAACCATCATAATTTATTTATACACAACCATTTTGCAGCCTCTCTTAATCTCTTAGAATTGAACAGGCTGTTTCTGTGACTATGGCATTAAGACTGATATATGTAAATGAGCTCTGTTCTGATGGGCTGCCCTGTATTGTGCCTCAGTCAAAAAGCAGTGTGGGTTGAAACACTCCTTGTAAATTCAGCATGGCCTGAAATGTGCCTTTTTCCCTGCTGAAGCACTTATTATCATTCACTGAGACTGTGCGGGATTTAACTGTTCCAGGCTTAGTAAGTGGATTTGTGCAAATGTGCTGGTGTTCATGACATCACAGAGACAGTGAATTCAAAAACAAGCTGTTTTTGCTGTTTAGTTTCCATAATGGACTGTATGGACTAGGGGAACAGTACATTTTGAAACTTTTACATCAAACTCTGTGAGGAAATCCTATTTTCCGTGGTATGGGCCCTATTGCCTCTTAAAGCCACCTCACAGAGATATAACACAAAATACATATCCTGGTGCCTGAGATGTGGTTTGATAGTTTTGAGGTAAGGTATTGTTTAAAACTTGTTAATCCATGCATGGCAGAGAGGTGCATGCTTGCTATTCTAAGGCAAAATAGTACCCTAGAAAACTTCTGTTTTTCTGATTTACCACCATTTCATCGTTATTCACATTACATATAAAAACAGACATAACACGTAGATTTGCTGGTCATTTTGGAAATTAAATTAAATGGCCATATTTGCATTATGGCTATTAGACATTGCGGCCCCTAGTTCCTGTCACCACCACTGTAAATAAATCTGAGCTAGCAATTTTTTTCTATAATGAACCATTTCACATCAGACTATTCTAAATGATTTTGTTTGCGTTTCAGCATTTGAACTATGGAGAAATTTTGAAAATTTGGTGAAATTGCCCTTTATCAAAACAGTAGCATGTGTCAACTTGTGTCATGGCACAAGCACACTTTCACTTTAAACTCCTGCCTTGATGCGTGTGATTACAGGAATGACAGTAAAGGCAACTCCGACACTGTTTATCACTCGTGAAATCACCACTACTCATTTACAGATTAAGCCCTGGGTGTTGTGGCCAGTCACAAAACACTCCAAATGCTCTCTCCAACAAAACCTTATGACGTTAAAGACAAAAAGACAATTAGCAGCTAAATGTTACTGTAACTGAGCACAAAGTGGATTCCTTTCCTCTACAAATATACTTGAAGAGAAAATAAAAGTAGAGGAATTATTAAAAAAACATTCTAAAACAATTATACATGTTTACATGTAACTAAGAAAATGTAACTATTTAATGCCCACATCTGCTGCATTGCTGAGTGCCTGTTCTTGTTTTGTTTTAGGTGATCGTTTCCGCTCTGTGATTGATGATGCTTGGTGGTTCGGTACGATCGAGAGCCAAGAGCCATACCAGGCAGAATATCCTGACAGTCTCTTCCAATGCTACAATGTCTGGTCAGTTCTCAGTGGTGCTAATTAAATATTTCATGATAAAGCCAATCAGTGTTTTAACCTTTGCCATAGCCCAGAGTCCTGATCCTAACCAGAATATAAGATGAGCAGATAGAAATTAACCCAGTTGACCCAAGCATCTTGGCGACTCGTTCTGAGAATTCAGTGTTTCTTTGTGACACTTCTTTGAGTGGAAGTGATGTATTTTTCCGTGCAAAACTATATACTGTCACATAAATATGTATGGTATGACCTGCTGCCTGGTTCAGTTTTAAGCTGACATCTTTGTTAGCGCTGTAAAAGATGGCGATTCAGACCCTTTTCTGAGCCTTTTGGCTCTGGTAGGTTGCACTACAGCCAACAAGCTGATTTTATACTATCTGCAGGAGAATAACAATGAACTGAAGTGTTTTATGACTGACAAATGACACAAAGGGGTTAAAAACATGTCTTAAATGAAGATATGAGCTAGATTTAAACGATTGACCGCTGAAATGACCAAAATGCACTTGTTTAAGACACAGCTATTTCTTCTGACTGTATTTCAGTAAGGTTAAAGCGGGCTTAATGACTGCCAAGCACTTCTCTGTGAACTTGAAATCATCAGGGTACCTGGGCTACGAGTCTTTCTTCTTCCTCGCTCGGCTTCATGTTAAAATAATTCTCAGTACTAATCTGATAAGTACCTATTAGAATAATTGCTAGTGTAACTGCAACTAGGCGTTCTTTCTGACAAAGTGAAAGTAAATACAGACAAGACAACTTTATTAGTAATGTGTAGTAGCTAGCTAACTTTATGCTGCTGATTCTACTGTTGTCTCCTTCACTCACTCTCGCACCTCCCCACCCACCCCCTCCGCTGACCCGAGCTGCATTTATGTAGCCTAACAGATGAATGAAAATGCTTAGCATGTTTATAACCTGTAACCTTTGTAACTTGTGTCTGGGAGACACTGAAATTGGGTGATGTTTAAATCTGCCACCAGAGGAGGTACGGCACATGAATGTCAAGATTGGTTATAGTAAAATGTATCAGCTTGTAGAACAAGTGCTTTCTGTGTGCTAGCATGTTTTTCTCACTATATAAGATACACAAGAATTGTTGAATGTGATTTTTTCTGAACAAATGCAAGTTAATTCAGAGCTTAATTTCAGATCAGTAAGCTCTTATTATTGTTTTGTTTGATCAGAGTAACAATATAATAAGGCTGGTGTGCGACTGAAGTTTGGACCTAAATTACATATTTTGTTGATTTTCTAATTGAAAATAAGTCAACAAAACCCTCTACAGAGAACACAATTCTGCACATTTTTATGCAAAGTTACTGTTTATTTGCAGAATTTAACATGGTGGGGAAATATATAAAATGTTCTATTTTTTTATTTTTTCCGATATGTTAAACTCAGTAAATAAACAGAAACTGCGCAGTAAAATGTGTAGAAAAATGCCGTTAAAGCTTGCTCCTTGTAGAGGATGTGTTAACTTATTTTTATATAAGTTTACCGAATATGTAATTTGATTATGAGTGTTCAAACATTTGCATACAACTGTATATAATTCTATTCATGCACTTCCGTATTCAAAAAGATCACACGAGACAGTAAAGTGCAACACAAACAGCAGCACTGAGAAAATCACGATTAACAGAAAACAGTGGATTAAATGGCAGAAATAGCCACTTTTTTATGTTGACCTTAAAGGGTTAATAGAGATGCCAAATACATTTTATGAAAATGCTGTTTAAATGATGCTGAATCATGCTTACAGTAAACTCTATTCTGGTTAATTAGACGGCACAGCTCAGAATGTGTGGTTTAGTTACAGCAAGTTACATCACCTTGAAAGTGGGTGTGTGGTTGTGTGTGTGTGTATGTGTGTTTTGCAGTTGGGATAATGGAGACACAGAAAAGATGAGCCCCTGGGACATGGAGGAGATCCCCAATGAAGGTGCCGCACACACAAATACACTATTTTCACATTAAGTATGGTACTGTGCAAAAGTCAGAGACCAGCCTTCACATTTTAAGACAAAACAGCCATTAAGTACAAGTGAGTCATTTTTCAAAAGATATTTCTGAGGAGATTAGATATAGAGTAATTCACTGGAATAAAGAAGGGGGACGTCAAAGGAAAATGAGGCAAAATTAAGTACAAAGTGAAAAGAAGTTTTCAAAACTGGAGTTAGAAAATTATTAAAAGATACAGAGAAAGCTGGACTCCTAACAGTAATGCAAACCCTGGTAAACCATCAGAACTGTCCCCATCAGATAAACAGCACATAAAGCTTTCATCATTGACAATGACATTGACAACAATCCACAGGTGTTTCTGTCCATCCTTCCTGTGAAAAGACAACTCAGCATTATGGATCTGAAAGGATGTGTAGCTGTCAAGAAGCCACACTGAGAAAAGGGAAAAAGACAAAAAAGAATAAGATGTGCAAGTCAAACAAAGAAGCTTCTGCTGTTCTCAGAACAGTGGACTGACTCCAGAGTCCAGGCCTCGACATTATTAAATGTGTTTTGGATTATTTCGATTGTGAGAAGCATAAAAATAAAACCAACTTCTAAGACTGAACTTTGGAACTTTCATTGCAGATTTCTTTGAAAAACTGAAACAACTTTCCTGGACATAATGTAAGCTGCAATGAAGGCAAAGGTGGACACACTAACAACTGAAAACCATAATAATAGATTTAGCTGTTTAGCCTTCAGTGTAATTTTCTTTTAAATAAATGTTTTCTTCTTTTTTCCTGACGCTGAAAAATGAATAACTTGTTCTTAATGGCTGGAAATGAAATAAATGAAGCATGGCCTCTGACTTTTGAACGGCACTGTATGTTATATTTTGTGTATACTGTCTGGCCCACTAACATTCAGATGAACACACACAAACACACAGACTTTATGAACAAAGTAATCCATCCATTTTGTTCAATTTTGTGAACTACTTGCTGGCTGAGCAAAGAGAGCTTAGTTGTCATGGTAACAGCTGTTAGATTGAAGGTATCAGTTGTCTGTTAGCTGTTACTACTCATTTTATAATTCAGACTGGTATTCTCTTAATAATACGTGCCGCCTCGGTGCTGTGTTGACCTGTGATTTTCTCTACTGACTTTTTTCTCTGCTAACTTTTTTTATCCTCTCTGCAGCTGCGTTTCCTGATGAACTGGGGCAGAGTGTGCCGTTGACTGAGGAGGAACAGAAGGCTTTGCTGTATCGTTCTCTGGAAGGAGAGTGGGGTTCACGTACACGTGATCAAGAATGTGAACGCATCATCAGCGGCATTGACCAGCTGTCCACATTAGGTAGGAGGTCATACCTCTACTGGGTTACCCAGTTTTTTGGAGGAATTTGCAAGACTTGATTGTTTTTAGTTCACACAGTAATTCTGGGTCCTACAAAATGACCTTATCAGTAAATATGACAGGTGATCATCTCAATCTCAACAATAAATATTGATTGTGTCCTAAATTCAGTTAGTCTCTGTCAATGTCATTATTTCCTTTCTCTCCTTGTCTCTCTGCCTCTCAGATGTTGCGACCCCATTTGCTGTGCCGGTGGATCTGCAGGCGTATCCGACATACTGCACTGTGGTGGCTTATGTCACAGACCTGAGTACCATGCGCAGCAGATTGGAAAATCGCTTTTACAGGTCAGCTTACATAGACACACAAACAGTCGTCTGAAAAAAGCTGAACTGGTCAGAACTGCGTCTTTTGTTGATTTTCTAAGTCAAAATAAGTTCACACATTTTCTACAGAGAATACTTAAATATGCGTATTTTAACATTTAGCTGAATATATTTTTATTTTTATATATATATTTTAGTTTTTTTAGTTATTTATATATATTTTAAATTCAGCAAATAAACAGTAATTGTGCATTAAATTGTGCAGAAGTGTGTTTTCTGTAGAGGATGTGCTGATTTATTTTCACTTAGAAAATCAACAAAAACCTGTAATTTGATCAGGGGTGCCAGAACTTTTGCATGTAACTGTACTCATTACATCAACCCTTAGGAGTAACTATTGTCATTTTGCTATACTATTTAAATGTAATTACACAATTACATTATTGATGAATTTGCTACTTTATAAACTACCTTTAGAAAAGAGTAAAAAAATGAAGACAAGAAATCAGAATGATACTTTAATAACCAAGAAATCTGTCAAACATTGAGAATGAAGTCATAATAATTAACATCCTGAATGTTTTGTATGTACGCTATGCTCACTATGTACACATAGTGGTGAAATCTCAGCAGATTACTTAATTACTAAATAACTAATTACTATACTAAATTACTATAAACAAACAATTACAGTATATAATTTTTCATTTATTAACTTTCTGGTGTTCACAAAAAGGCATATTATTAAATAAATTGAAAACATTGATTAAAACATCTTGAAGTACCTACTGTTGTCAATCTAGATTGTTTTAGTGAAAATTAAACAATAAAACAAATAATGACAATTGCATGTCCAAAAATATGAAGGATGATTTTATTTCTTTAGAACAAAATAAAACTAATTAAAATCTTCTTATAAAGCTTAGAATCTGAACAGAACTTCTCTGATTGTTTCAGTGAGCTGTGAGCGAGAAAGTTAATCTAAAAAAAATCATAAAATTACAACATACTTTTAATGCCATCAGTGATAGCTGTGCCTTCTGGGCGTTAATGCACACCTTCTTAATCGAACGCAAAAACACAGTGATCCATAAACACACAGTAATATCGCTGGGGAGCTATTCAATTTAAACAGTATTTTTCCTGTCTATATATATTTTAATGATTGTAATATGTTCACTTCCTACATGCAGTAGTGCTCGTAATTCTACAGACACTCACAGATATTACTCAGTGACAGAGATGATCATCTGATATGTATTTTTTTGTGTGTGTTGTGTTGGCAGACGAATGTCCTCTCTGATGTGGGAGGTTCGCTACATTGAGCACAACGCGCAGACCTTTAACGAGCCTGGAGCTTTTATCGTCAAAACTGCCAAATTCGTGTCCGACCTGCTGCTGCAGTTTATTAAGTAAGTCTGTCTTAGGATCAAACGTCAGGCTCCAATAATGGTACCAAATGTGCAATCCAAAATCAGACATGAGGTTAGAATCTTGCGTTAGTCAATTTATTACTTTCATTACTGTTAAAAAAAATAACTTGGAAAATAACAGTCATGTTACTCTGCCCCCTCTCTCTGTTCAGCTAAGAAAATATGGCGGAATCAGGTTAGCAAACTATGCCAGCTGGTTTTAGCACTGTGGAGGAAAAACGCACTCAGTAAAGCTTTGGATGAACCGTCTTCATAGAGATTTATGTCATTCTAGTCAGATGCTTCAAACTGCTGTGCAAGTAACAAGGCTAACTAGATGAGGCTGAAGTTGGCTTTTATTCAGACTTTCCGTTCCACCTTAAATGCTGCTGTAGAGATGATATTTGGCTCATTGCAGCTCATTACAAAGAAAAACAGGACAGCAAAGACACTCTTGACAGTTCTCAAGCAGCAAATCAGTATGAACCAAATGGGAAGTGTCTGTGGGCTTGTAACTTGATAATCCCCTGGACAAAAGAGACACGGGAGTTTGATGCTTTCTCTGGCCAAACGCTGACGCTATATGAAGATGTTTGGAAAGTATTTTCAATACCCTCAATAAACAGCCTATCTCACCGCTAGAAAGTGAAGTTATGACAATCCTTAGTAATGCTGGCAAATGAAGTGTTGATTCTACAGGCGTGTTTTGTGTTGATGGGTCGGAATGTGGGGCAGATCCAAAGAGTAAAAAAAAATGTTCCAGTGTTTTTATAATTCACCTATTGAACTGCTAAAGGTTGAATATCTTACAAATGAGTTTCTTACTATATTAAAATGTCTGCTTCATGTTGAACACCTCATGAAAATCTAGATCCTTAAGATGGGATTGAGTTTCAAGAAAAAGGCATGTTGTTCCATTAGAGATGTTAAAATATCTGCTGATAGCTGCTGATGTTGATGCCCCTAAATCATACTGCTTTGAAATTTTGCGCTTTCTTTAGCTTTTTAACATATCACTGCATTTATAACAGATTGCAGGTGGGCCCTCTCTCATAGTGGCAAGGAAGATTCATGTTCATGTGAATATCTTCATGTTTAAAATCATTTTTGGGCAACTTCCCACCTTAAAATTTAGCAACATGGCTTCTGATTATGCTGGAATCCCCAAAAAACTTTAGTATGGTCATTGTTTATTTTAACTCATCAGTGCAATATTACATCCTGTTCTTTTCAAATGAATTGTGGCTAATCGTGCTCCCTCTAGCAACAATAACCTGCCCTATGGATTGAGAATGCTGTTTTATCATATGTTGTTGTGAGTAATTTGTCTCATCTGTCACATTAAAATGAGGTTTTATAAGAAAAAAAGCTCCAAAGCACCTGGTGAGTCTTGATCCGAATGAATCACATTTTTAATTAGTCTTATTCTATTTTTTTGTGCTTTTAATAGGGACCAAAGTTGCACTGATATTATTCCACTGTATAACAGTATGAAAAAGACAGCTTTCTCAGACTCAAGTGATGTAAGTACTTCTTCCACCCTCCCTCAAAAAGACACCCACACAAACACACAGTGTTCATTTCAGGAAAATAATTTGTTAGATTAATGAGCAGATGTGTACTCTAATGCATTTGGGCTCTGAATGATTTGACTGATATTTAGTTGGTTTCCATGGAAAACCAGGATGAAGAGGAGGACGAGGAGCCCGAAACGCCTGGTACCTCTAAACGCAATAAGAAGGTAAGAGTTCAGATGTAATAATGTGTTATGTTATAGTGATAAATTTGACTGCTGTTTGGTCTTTATCAACAATGACAGCCTGCATGTACACAGATAGTGAGCTGCAGGTTAATTCTTTTCCTTTTACATAGGCTGTATGTAGGCCTAATATCAGAGGTAGGCAATGTGGCAAAACTATAATATCACAAGATTTAAAGACATTTTCACTATGTATGATATGTATCATGATAGTTTTACTGAGGTATTATAAAGTGGAATGTACAAATACTGTCAAAATATGAATACTATGGGGCTCCCGAGTGGCGCAACCGTCTAAGCGTTGGCCCTGTCATCAGGAGATCACGAGTTCGATCCCTGGTGATGCTACAGCCATCCGTAGCGGGAGTCCAAGAGAGCACAATTGGTCTCGCTCTCTCTGGGTGGGTAGGATGGCCCCTTCTTCTCCCCCCATCACTCAACACGATGCTAGTCAGCGCGGGCGTCTGTTAGCTGAAGTAACAGATCTGGCGGTTGGCGCTTTCCTCTGGGCGCGTTCAGCTGTCCAATGGCGTTGCGTGAGCGGCAGCTCGAAAAGAAGAGGTGGCTGGTTTCACAGGTTTCGGAGGAAGCCTGTGCTAGCCTTCTCCCTCCTAGCATTGGTAATATCGTGTGATTGGGGGAGTCCTAACTAGCGGGTGGAATTGGAAACGACTAAATTGGGGAGAAAATTGGGTAAAAATCCCCAAAAATATTATGCCTACAATGATAGGTCTAGGACTAATTTACTGGAAAGTAATTATGCTAATTAAAATACATAACTGATTGTGCTTTGAAAGATCGGTCAGTATTTAGGTACTGACAAGGACCACATTTTGTACAGAAAAGCATCACAATATGCTACAATTTATTACGTTTAGTGTTGTGCAAGTTACTGAAAAATTTGTTTCAGTCACTAGTTACTTTTTCAGAAGCGATTTACTTTACCAATTACCACATATAAAAGTAATTAGTTACTAGGGAAAGTAACTTTTACTTTTTACGTGTTACTTTTACATAACTTTAATGTTGATATTCTAAAAGTTGACATCTGGCAATCAGTCTGTTTGGTTTGCCTGGCTTACAGACTGCAGACGAATTTTTGGGTTTGAAATCAGGCCTTGGCTGTTTGGGTGGAGTGGCTCTTTGGTCAGCAGCGCTACCTCTGGAGTCTTCTGCGATTAGCATTGCAGATACTGTATTTGGACATTGTATTTGAATAGTACACTTTAGATAACTCACATTCAACTAAATCTCTACTAAATTCACCTTAATTTTCTTGAACTCTAAACCTGGCTAACTAACCCTAACCATAACCTCAACCCAAAAATTAAACCCAACCCTCACCCAGGTCCTGATCCTGACCCTGATCCAAATCCTAACCCTAACCCCACCACAGTTTAGAATCAGTATCTCTTCAGATAGTTTGTTAACAATTCAAACATCTGTAGATGATCTGTATTCAAATAAAGTGAGACCGACTGTTGTTTTACAATACTTTTTACATGCGTGCTGTTTGGCTTGGAGAAATTGTTTAGCACCAGTAGCATCTTCTGGACTCCTGTGTACTGTCTTTGAACTGTGTGTGCAAAAAAAAGAATGAGTATTGTGGCAAAAGAAGCTCATGGTGTGAGAGAGACTCAAATTTGGAGATGGGCATGCAAACAATGGTTGCTTAGCGACAACGTATCACTCTCTCTGCGGAGCTCTTAGGTCAGAACTACACGCTGTGCTGGCGGTAGTGAAATCCTGTTGGGAGGGCAGTTGACATGAATGTATTGTTTTATTAAACATTTTTAATTAACCTTTCGTGTATGATTTGCCTATAATTTGGTTAGCAGGTGTTTTTTGGCCACAGTCATGATCCTGTATGTTAATAAAACTGAACTTGACTGATGGAGAATGGAGAGTTTCTCGTGTGTTAGCCAAAGCACAGTCTGAGCCAGTGCAGCTGTGGCACATCAGCAGGCATTAGACCTGATAGAATGCAATACAAAAAAAAGTGATTTTATGACATTGTTTTAGTGTTCAGGGTTTTTGTACTAAATCACGTACGAAATACAAATTCAACTTTAAAGGTATACATGTCCAACTTGGATGCTCATTATGGGATTGTGATGGCCTTGCTGATCAATTTGTAACTGAAGATGCCATGCTTGATTATCCCTGTCTGACACTCATGCTTTCTTGCTTACGACTGGACTGATGATGTCATACCTTCTAGCATGAGTCTGATAGAATGTTGCCCTATTTAGGGTAAGCAGCAGCCTATTCTGAGAAATCTGAGGAATAAGCCAGCATCTGGAGACCCCCAGGCCTGGAGGGGGCGCTGCAGAGAACTGCTAGAGCTCATTTTCCAGTGTGAGGACTCTGAGCCTTTCCGACAACCTGTGGATCTGGAAGAATACCCGGTAAGGTGTGCATACAGAGAAAACGCTCTATACAAATGCAGACTGTCTAAAATAGTCTAAAATTAGTCTCGCAAGCCAGACGTCTCAAGAGAGTCTGGTACTTTCCATAACATTGCCAAGAACTGCATATCTTGTTAGGAAGATGCCGCTTGACTGACATGACAAACAACCGATCACAGCCTACTGGCGCAGGTTATCGAGGGTTTACTATTGTGAAAATACCACAGATAAATGTCTTGCTCTGAAAAGCTCCTTTTTTGTCACAATGTCTACAATTTTGCTGGAGAAACTAAACTTTGTTTCCTGTCTGAATGAAAAAAAACGCTGCATTGACATGCAAATTCTGATAGTTCTGGCCAGCTTTGTGTGCAAAAGATATCAATGCTCTGTTTCTGTGGGGAGAGTTTCCAAGGCTGAGACAGTGCAAACCTAGTTTCACTTTTAACACACATTTGTCTGAATTAGTCATTGGCTCTTTCTTCAGACTCACTAACACAAGCACAACACATATGCTGTGAAAACTGTATGAACAAGAAGATGTGCATGCTGTCTTTTAGGATTATCTGGATATCGTGGACACCCCTATGGACTTCGGTACAGTCCTGAGCACTCTTCTTGCAGGAGAGTATGAATCTCCTATGGACTTATGCAAAGATGTGCGACTCATCTTTAGTAATTCCAAAGCCTACACACCCAGCAAGAAGTCCAGGGTAAGAAACCTATCAATAGAATAATTGTTAATTAATATTGTTATCTAACATTAAATATTACATGGATATCGGAACAAAGCCAATCAAATTAGGGTCTCCATACTATTTTGCCATTCAGTTATAACACTTTATTCTGTAAGAGAAAAATATGCAGTTTTTTTTTACAGTGGAATATGTGTTTGTTTGTAGATCTACAGTATGAGTCTTCGGCTGTCTGCCCTGTTTGAAGAGCACGTCAGCTCAATTTTAGCCGATTTCAAATCAGCTCAGAGTCTACAGAAGGAGCGACTAACTCGACAGCGCCTGCACACAGAACGACCGACCAGACAAACCATGAAGAGGAGGAGAAGAAGCTCCTCCCCATCCAGCTCTGCCTCCAGGTACACACATTTATGGGTATCCAGAGAGTTATAATAATAATCTCTTAGCCGTGCAACACACAGTAAAGTAATGAGTAGTTTATTTTAGGGCTGTCTCCAACTGAGGGTTTTATTAAACACAAGACCTCTCTGACTTTTCACTACACCCCTACCAGCACCCTGACTATAGACTAGTGTTAAAACTAGTTTTCACACTAAATGGAAGCTTTAATGTGATATATATCACTGTTGTCAGAAGAAAACTTTGTATCTCCAAAATGGTAACTTTACAGGAAAAGTTGTTTCTTTTGGTCTAATCTTCATGAAATTTACACACAATGTAAAGGCCAACAGGTATTTTCCAATAATGTCCAACACTGAAAAACGACAGAAATGGAGATAAGAGGTTTTCTTCTGACAGCAGCGATACGTTATTGAGAATATTACAGTGAAGTAAATCACTTACTTCTCCAAATGTCTTAGTCCATAGTGCATGCAGGGTTGTAGGTTAGTTCTGTACTCCAGTGAATTGCAGGATAAAACAGGGCTAATATTGCATTTTAAAAAATCAACCAGTGTAAAAAATCTATTCAAAACGCAGCACTCTAGATTTCAGCAATCTAATTGGCCACCCCGGCAAAATTCGTTTATTTGCATGAATTTCAACGTTTTTTTGCTGTCTTTGCCAACATCGCTCCTGTGCCACTCCCACAACCTGCCATGCAACTGCTATCAGTCTCCATAGAAATCAGTGGACATTATCTTTTATACTGTATAATGTAAACGCGGTGTAAGCATGACCACTTGGGGTTTTTAAGTATGACATCAGGTTAAAAAAAATGCTTATTTAAAAATGTTTTTTTCAGAGCTTGTGTTCTGCTTTTTTGGAATCATTTTTTTGATCCACATGGAAGATTTTTTTTTTTCCAAGTTGCATCCTCTTTGCTCACGAGTACTCAATGCGTTGTATGACTGAGCTATGCTTTAACACAGACTCACCAGCTACATGGTTCAGACTTCCATTTGAAAGATCTACAATTGTAACCATAATTCACTTATAAATAAATAACCAAATTCAAGACTGAATAAAGAAATGCAGTAAAAGCATTCAGCTGAGTGGCAGAATCTCAGTCCCAGAACTCAGCAACTTATTTGTCATCTAGTTGACTCAGCCCAGGTTGACCACGTTTTGAGTTCACCAGTTAAAACTTTTGTCTGACTTCTTTCTCGTCAGCCCTGAGAGGAAGAGGCGTGTCTCTTCTCGTGCTCCTCCCCGATCTGAAGCAGCAGCTCCTCCCACCCCAGCTGGACCCTCCCGGCCTCCCTTCTTAAGACAGACACTTCCGCATATCAATGGCAAGGCGGAGCCTGCTGTAGCCGCAGGACGCACTCGTAGCTCCGCCCGTTCTGGAACTCATTCCACAGACCCGCCTCCCTCACAGTCATCTCCACCTCCTGTCCCCACCCACAGTAAAGGAGCTGAACATTCCTCCAAAAACCTCAGAGCTCAGAATTCTCACTCCACGCCAAGCATCTCCCGGGAAACAGAGAGCTCTGCCGTCGCTCATAGTAACGGGGGAGGGGGTGGGGGCGGGGGCAGAGAGTCCAGGAGGAAACTTCGTACCCCAGTTAAGCACACACCAGGTTAGTAAATGGTAACATTATTACAGTTTTCATTTGCATGTGAGATGTAGGAATGGGCATTTTATCAGTAATTAAATAGCAACAAGTAATAATCAGTATTAAAAAGTCTCGTTCTGGCACTCCCAATACAGGAAGGTGTTACTTGTCTTGCTACCATTTTCTTTCATACCGAGTGAATCTAACTGAGCAAATCATAATGAAAAATTTTCAAACCAGACAGGTATCTTTATTCCGCAAAATTCAAGTTCAAGCAGCACTTCTATAAAAGATCATTCACAAAAATGTGAAAAATGACCATAAACAAAACCATTTATTATTTTTATTTTGACTGATCTGTGTTGCAGTTCTATGATGTAAGTAATGTAAGACAGGTAAGTGCACTCACACTGTGTTAAAGTGATACTGTTTTAGGGACCTTAAGCAGGATTTTTTGACATAATGGTATAGTGAAAAACAAAACAAAAGTAGTTAGGGGGCCCCTGGTGCCTATAGACCCCTAAGCAGCTGCTTATGTTATTTATTAGGTAGAGCTGAAGCTATACATGACTCTTACTGTTAATGTGGCACTTTATTTGATTCATATTATATAAACAGATACATTTTTTGTATAATAATTTTAAATATCAGTTTGTTCTACTAAAGAGCAAATAATGTTATTTCTAATGTTGACTAATAGACTGTGCTAGAAATGTGCTGCTGTGTTTCATGTGTTCATTTAGCCCACACAATTAGCCATCTGCCATCCTTCACGTTTACCATGTTATGTAGTTTATGTAGTTTTGTTTATTATTATATTATTTGTGTTGTGTAATGTACGTATCACTCAGATCCTTTTATTTATTCACTGTTTTTCTGTCAGGTCCAGTGGATCACACTCCTCCACCGCTGAACAGTGTTCATCTGAACGGCCATAGTAGCCAAGTGACTTTGGGTGTAGTGAAAAGGGGACGGGGCAGACCCAGACTAGAGCCTCAAGTAAGGACAGCAGAGGTGGCTGAGCCACCCACTTCGCCCCGCCCTTCCGGAAAGAAGCGAGGCAGGAAAAGTAAAAAAGAACTAGAGGCTCTTCAGATAAACTCCGCCCATGAAGATGAGTCCACAGGCGATGAGGGCAGGGCCTCATCCGCAACACAGGACGCTAGCTTATCAGACTCGGGGGCGGGGCTTGCTGAGCAACCGAGAAAGCGGGGCAGACCACGAATAGTCAGGACAACAGAGCAGGCTCCGCCTACTCAAGCCCCCTCAGAGCCCAAAAGTGTGAGGAGGAGCAGTCGCCGTGGCAACGAGGCTGCCACGCCTTCTGCCCCTGGTTCAGCTCTAAGGGAGGCAGATACAGAGTTGGACGGGGTGGAGTCTGGAGGGGATGGAAACTCCAAGGGGCAAATGAGAACGCGCAACCAGGGCCGTAGGACAGCGTTCTACAACGAGGAAGACTCTGAGGAAGAGCAGAGACAGCTTCTGTTTGAGGACACCTCCATCACTTTCGGCACGTCCAGCAAAGGCAGAGTTCGCAAACTCACAGAGAAGGCCAAAGCCAACCTCATTGGCTGGTAATGCTGCCAGTCTGCTGGTCCTTCATGACATCATCCCACACTGAAAAAAGCAGTGCTTTGGAATTACCTGATTTAAATGTGTACATCAGTTTCACTTGAATATTACATCAACACAATTATTGACAAAGGAAGAAAGACAAAGTTGTGTTGATTGAGAGTGTGACAGTTTAATACCGTATCAAACAATCAAAAATTTTGAACTATCACTATCATCAAATTTAAGCCTCTCAGCCTCTACTGAGGGTGTTTCATTTCCATCTTTGGTGGGATTCATATTGTGTTTTTTCTGAAGGCGTAAAAAACGCGATGTGCACTGTGTGGTCCTCTGGCTGTGTTTCTCTGTTGCTAAGCAACAATAGCATTGTAAACATCAATCAGCTGTGCTAGCTGGCTGTCGTTTCGATATGTGTAGGCAGAAAGCTCTGTCTGTCACTCACCCTTTTAGTGAGTGATCTACTATAAACTAGCAAGTGTGGTGCTTCTAGTAAAAACAAGCTGAAAAGCTTCTTTTTGTTTGTGCCATGCTCATTTTGCGCAGTTAAATTATGCAGTATAGGGTACTCAGAGACTGCAACTGTCACTGAAGGCCTAACTTCCTTTTCATTGGTCAGCACAGAAAAAATGCTAGTGACATACACTGATTGACCACCTCTAGCTGGAGCATTCCACACAAAAGACAGCTGCACAAGTGCACTAAAACAGCGAGGAAAGCACGTCCTTCCCATTAAAAATAAATGCCTAGAACTGCGAGAAATATGCAGTGTGAACCCTACCCTTCAATAACCACTGTCAGTGATCAGAACTAGACCCTCCGCATCCCATTGGCAGAGGTTTTTTTACACGTATCAGAAGATAGCAAATCTTGACCTCACAATCAAAAATATCTTTGGACCTGAAAACATTGTTAGATTGTTACACTCCTAGTGTTGATGTATTTTGTTCGTGTGCAACCAGTGTGTTATTCTGAATCAGGTAAATTTAAAACGCTCCTTTTTTCAGTGCATATCTCTGCCCCGCTGCTGCCCCTTGATGCACTGGGGCAACACACACCATTCCTGCTGCTATCTGACTGTCTGAGTTTATCTGAATCGTTGATTCTGACTCTGACTTGATTATGACTCTGAATCTTTTGACTCTCCTCAGCGGCTCTGTACTGAAGGGCTTCTGTCCTCAAACGGTCGCTCGGCCCCTGAAAGCCCCAGACACGCTTCCCCTTCAGTTAAAACGCACACACAGTGAAACATGCATTTACCAATGTTTTCATTTACTCTGCACTGCTTGATTGAAAACCAGTGAGTCAAGGTACTTCAGTCTGACAGACATCGCAGTTTCTTTTCTTGCATCACACATGCATCATGTTTTTACCACACTTGTAGTTGCTAATGGCAACACGTCAAACTGTTCTTCAGTTTTTAACAGAGTGTTCTCCAAGTGTGCGCGTGAGTGCGTGAGAGTGTGTGTATGTGGAGTTTCAGAGTGGGATATTTTGGTGGTTATGCAATGATGGACCTTCTAAACTGTTCCTGTTGTCTTTAAACGTCTATCTAAAGTACTACTGGGATGAGATTAGTTTTACATGAGGAGGTGGGTAATGTCACTGTTGCCTGTGGTTCTCAGTGATTTTAGTCCCATCCAAATCTGTCATGTCAGTAATTTTTATGGACCTTATCAGTAAAGATACCCCTGCTTTTTACCTGCTTTAAAAGAAGCTGAAAAAATGACCTCAGATTATATTAATCTTGTGCAAATGGCTACGTGGAAAACTCAAAAAAGCATTTTCCTCTGTACTCTTGGCCCAGATGAAGCAGATATGTGTTCTTCTACCTCACATTTACAATTTGAAATATTAAAACATGTAAAATGACTGAAAAAAGTTTGATTTTATAATGATGTTGGCTGTAAATTCCCACTCTAATGACAATGCTAATGACGTTCACTCAGTAGAAACAAGGTACACAAAATTGCAGTTGAATTAAAGGGCCAATATCTTGGAAAATTGAATTTTCCTCACTTTTTTAAATGAAAGAGTGAGATGTAGTACGTGAACATTCTTAAGTGGCCCATATAATGGAAAAATACATTTTCCTCACTTTTTAAATAAAGCAGTATAAAGGAATACGTAAACATTGTTAAAGTTTCAAAATATAAAATTCACTCCACAGTCCATATATGGAGCTCGCTTTGAAATAATTGCTTCTGTGATGTCATGAGAACCAACTCATTTACTTATATCCACCCATTCAGCCTACAGCAATTTAGCCCCGACCATTCACACTGAAGTTGTAAGCAGTGTTTCACCTCCACCTGCTCTTTCAATGAGGCACAAGAAAGACAATGAGAACAGAGGTCATTTACATACGGGCACAGTAACAAAAACAGCCTGGTTAATTCTAAGGGATAAATAGAGTTTGTAAAAAAGGTCATGTAGAAATTAATTCTGAAGTGGACACGAGGGAAAAAAATACAAGAAAAATGTGGCATATGGGCCCTTTAAAACGTACCCAGTCCGTACAGTCCACACACCAAAACTAAGCTCCTACAATGGCTTATTTGAATGCATTGTTTCTATGTCACAAAAATTGGTGCATTTTTGTGTGTCTGCTTTTTAGCCCCGTCCATTCACAGTAAAGGTGTAAGGAGTGTTTAAAGCTATACTGCCAATCAGAACTGAGCTTATTTACTTACATATGTCTTAAAGGCACAGTAATAATTTCAGCCTGTTGAATTCTAAAGAATAAAGGTTGAGAAAATGGTCCTGTAAAAATGTATTATGTTTTGTTTAAAAACCACACAACTGTCAAAAACGGACCCCTTGAAGATATGGGCTCTTTAAATGTTTTGACAAGTTTTCTATTACATTTCTAATTGTCGAACGTATATGAAACTTAGAGAGGTAGGTAGCCCCTCCCATCTCTCATCTCCTATCTATCCTATTTTTACCTAAATTTCTGTGTGAATCAGTCATAAACATTACAGACATACTGTGGTAAAATTACATCAACCCACCTCCTCAGAAAAAACGAATCCCATCTGAATAGCACTTAAGTGAAAGGAAGAAATAATGTCTGGTTTTGGCAAGTTTTTATATGACTAGCAATACCTTGTGCCTTTTGATCATTTAAATACAATGTTCATTCTTTCTACTCCACACTGTGTAGTATTTTGTGTCGGATGGTTGATTGTTATTGATTTATCTAGAGCAAATTGTTTCATTGAACTGGTGTAATAGGCCAATGTCTCTGACCGCTGTTTATGCGTGTGTGTGTGTGTGTGTGTGTGGTAGAGAGATGACCTCATGCTGTGAGTGGTCTGTAAGGCATGTAATTGAAGTGACATTAGGCATGGACACTTTTATTGCCCCGAATTCTCAGCGTGGCACTGCAAACGGATTAACCTGCCACACGCACACATACTCAACTGTTCATTGATGAGAGCTCTATTCATGTTCACAGCACTTCTGTACTGTACTACGGGGTTCATCTAGTATTTGAGCGTACCTCCACCGAGCAGGGGTTGAGTGGGGATTCTTCCCTATGCATTGTGATGGAATGCACGAGTTTTTTTTTTTTTCCCTGGAAGCGCACATTCCTTTCATGCTAGCAAAAACGCTCAGTCGGAAACACTGTGCGGCTGTCTTGATGTGTTGAGGAGCGTTGGAGTGTTTCTTTCTGATGCATTGGCCGGTCAAGCTGATCTCGCAGAGGGGAGAGAAAGAGATTCAGTCTCTGTGGTTTTGCCTGTGCCTTGGAACACTGTGTGTTTGTGTATATATATATATGTTTGTGTGTGTGTGTGTGTGTGTGTGTGTGTGAGAGAGAGAGAGAGAGAGAGAGAGAGAGAGAGAAAGAAAGATTTAGGGGGGCATTCAGTGGGAAAGACAGATATATAGATTTAAAACTGGTACTACATGCTAAATGCTTGATGGATTCAGTCTCCTTTAGGTTTTATTATTTTTGTTTTGTTTTTTTTTTTGTTTGTTTGTTTTTTTGCTTGATTTAGTTGATGCTTTACATGCGTGTGCACTTATTTTCAGCCGAAACATTTTTTTTGCCAGAAAGTTTTTTTTTTTGATCCTGCTCATTGACAGCAGTTGTGGTCTGGTCAGGTCCGGCACTGTAAATAGTGATGCATTGAGCAGACATCATTCAAATGTGTTGATCATTTCTACATGAATAAAATATATTACATCAACACATTTATTGCCAAAAGTATGTAAAACTAAAAGACAAAATTGTGTGGATGTAATTTATTTTATTCATGTGGAAACATTTGAAAATTTACAAGATATACACAATAGTTTTTGGTGATAAAAATTAGGCAGCATTGTGAATAGCATGGTCATCTTAATGCCTCATTCTATGCATATTTTATCCATGTAGTTGAGTTTCTTGAAGACCAGGCAGTGCTGCAGCCTCGCCTTGTCTCGGAGTATGAGCATTTAAATTCTCAAGTTATAATGTAAAAGGCAATGCGGCTGTATAGGGTAGTGGATAACACCCCTGCCCTGAGCACAGGAGTGCAGTGTTCATTTCCCCGTTCGGGCAGGACTACAGGCAAGACTGCTATTCTCTAACCTGCTGTGGACAAGAGTATTAGTTATAAATGCAGAGCTACAGGAAGGGTGAGGAAGTTTAGTCACCTTCTCAAACAACATCCCCTGCAATACAAAACATATGACTGTGTACCAGTGGCTCTAGTGTTTAGTTCACTTAGAGAGCTTTTACATTTTGTTCACCCTGAGACCTGACTGTGTGCCCAGAAGTGGTCCAGAGAATGAGGGCTTGAGTTTTGCGAAAAACGCATCTCTTGTGTCATCCTACGTTTGCAGATTGCTGGACGAGGACATGGCACACATCCAGGAACTGCTGTTGATCGCTGTTTGAGTGTTGGTAGCCTTTCAAAGGAACAATATAAATTCATGAGCCTGTTGCCAAAAGCAAGTTCTTTTTTGTCAGAAACAGTGAAGGGATCAACCTATTATTCACCATTTAGTAGAAACCATGTGCACAAGGGTGACATATGGAATTGTGCAATCGATGCACGGTTCAGAATCCGTGGTCTCCCATGTGGAAACTGACCTGCAATAATGAGTCCTTCCCCCAAACGAGTCCTGGATGTGGAACTATTCAATATAAACACCCTTATTGACAAAGAGAGAACAGTTTTTAACTGTGTTCATTCTTATTTTACTTAACACTTTGAATATGCTTGGCAACAGTTTATTTACTTTTAACTCACATTGCATTTAAGGCTGTTCAGCCGCAATTATCTCTCTTCTGACTAAAAATATCACATTTGCGCGCAAATGCATTGGCATCAAGATATATATCGCATCACCAAAAGGCTGGAAAATATCGAGACGCATGTTTTGAACCATTTTGCCCAGTCCTATGTGGAAATGTTGTACTTATTTGAATAAAGTAAATTCAATGCATCACTTTTTTTCAGTGCGCCGTGGCAGTACCGATTTAGCCCATAGCTTTAAAACTGGTTTGGTGAACCAAAGCCCCGTATGGCTGTATGTGTGTCTGTGCGGATGAGCATTTGTAGCGAATGGCTGTATGATGTGTGTGGGTCTGTGCATGCGTGTTGTTTATACTATGAGTGAATGTATGTGTGAGTATGTCATGGAGATGGTTTTATAATCACATGTTGCAAAAAAAGCTTATTACGTCTGACCGTTGACCCTTCCCCATTCACCGTACTGCTACCTGCACAGAAAGTGCCATCCCACGGACACTGAGAGCAAAAGCGGGCTGCATGTGCACTCGGCCCTCTGTCCCAGGCGTCCTGAGGGGCTCACATGTTTAGGGGGTTGGGTTTTCTCTCACTGGTCCAATATGCCTGGACCGAGAGGACTTTCTATGTTAGTTTGTATACTTTTATATAAAGACTTAAGAGTAAATGCAAAAAAAAGAAACATTAAGATAGAATGTACGTGTAGGGAGTACTGTTGTCTTTAGTTAGTTCATACTGATATTTTATTGAAATAAACAGTTGTGTTTCCACATGCTGCCTTGTGTCTACTCTCTGTATGACGAAAATGTGCTGAAAGTGTTCATATAATAGAAAACAAATTTAAGCTAACCTACTGTTCTTAGTTTTCTTCTTAGCAACTTTAGCAACCACCTGGGATATCATAGCAATGGCCTTTCAACACCTTAGAACCAACTAGAAAACTACAGTAACAGCCTAGCAAAGCCTTGGCAATCACCTGGGATACGATAGCAATGGCTTAGCAGCACCTTAGCAACTACATAGGAGACCAATGGCCAGCCAACCTTAACGACCACCTGGAACACCATAGCAACAGTCTAAGGACACCTTAGCAATCACCTTACATACCATAGCAACAGCCTAGCAGCACCTTAGCAACTACACGGGATACCATAGCAACGGCCTAGCAACATCTTGGCAACCACCTGGACCACTATAGCAACAGCCTAACGACACCTTAACAGGCACCTTGCATACCATAGCAACACCCTAGCAACTACATGGGATACCGTAGCAACGGCCTAGCAACACCTTAGCAACCAACTGGAACACTATAGCAACAGCCTAACGACATCTTAACAAACACCTTACATACCATAGCAACAGCCTAGCAACCTCATAGCAACACCTCAGCAACATCCTGGAATTACTTCATAAACAAAAGTTAGTAAAAACAGTGAAGTGTTCTGCAGCTGCTTAACTTCTGAAGTATTGTTCGCTGGCTTTGTCAAGCCAACCTACAGTTTGTTAACAAACTTTCCCTTCTAGCTATCTTTGCTTTTTGTTTAAATGACTTGGTTGTACGATGTGAACAGTTTCAAAATGTACTGTTCAGTTCACAGTCCACACCTCATTTGGAAACTAAGCTGTTAAAACAGCCTGTTTTGAACTTGTGGTTGTGATGTCACAACCACAAACACGCAAATGTGGCCTTGCAGTCATCATTTGCACATACCTGCGAGGCTGTAGGGTGCCCCATTTCCCTTTTTGGCACTCAAATGGGAACTCATGAGCACGAGGTCTTTAGCAAGGACTGCATCTCACAATACTTGAGATACAGACAAGCACCAGTCAGACTGGAGGGATTTGCTTAAAGCTGTCTGACCAACAAGGCAGAGAAGAAGATAGAAGATATTCAAATTCATTTATTTATTTAATTTGTCATTGAGCTGCATTATGCATGTCACCTGTATTAAGCCAGTTTTACTGAACACTTTTAAACCTAGTGACCTTAAGATTTCCCACTTTATGTGTGTATTTTGTTGATCTCACCAAAATGCAGACTGAGGAGTGCAGGACTTTGGGAACAGGGCCATGGACACCTATTCAGCCTACAGCAGTTTAACCCTGCCCATTTACAGTGAAGTCATAAGGAATGTTGTTACTGCAGACAAGGCACAAAAAGGCACTTATGACAAGGTCAGCCAATCAGATAAGAGATCGTTTACATGTGTCAGTGTTAGGAATTCTAAGGGAGAAAGAAAGTTGGACATGTATGGTCATATAAAAATAAACTGACTGTTTTATGCAATAATAATAAAAACAAGAAGATGCATTATATGGGTCGTTAAACACATCTATTAAACCATTTACACCTCTTGTTAATGTCCATCTGTTTCATTGCTGAGCTGCATGTGGGCTCCTGATGTCTGATGATATGATGCTGGTGTAAGATCTTGATGGGGTTTTCTTGCTTGTCCTCAGGACCTGCTTGACCACTTGAGAGGCTCTTTCATGTGCTGTGATGAAAAAGCCTCACCTGAATGCTCCAGAGATTTTAATGAATAATCTACCATCACGTCTCTCTTGAACTCCTGTCATAACTTGTAATGAGCTTCATGATTGGCAGTGTGGTTACCCTCATATCTTTCTTCCTTCCAGGTTCTCATGTTTAACATATTGTACATGCCTGATACGCATCATTCTTTGTTTTCATGCTCTTCGACAGGTTTTCTTTTGAGTTTTGGTTACTTAAGGTGTTTTCATAGTTTTAGTGGGGGTTTCCTCTGTTTCTCCTCGGCTTGCTTGTTACAACGCCGGCCATGCATTTCTAGAAAACTGCTTCCAAGTAATGTCTGTACAAATAAATTTAACTAAATTTCATTTAATGAAAATTTACTGCTCAATTATATAGCTATTATTATTATGATTATAGAAATGGTTGCATTTTCTGTTTCTCAGAATCCAAGTAATCCCAAACACATTCAGTGATGTTGAGGTCTGGACGCTGGGGTGGTCAGTCCATTGTTCTAAGATCACCAACAGCTTCTTTGTTTGATCTTTTCTCAGTAAGAGCTTTTTAACAGCTACACATCCTTTCAGACCCTTAGAGCAGAGTTGTCTTCTCACAGTGGAAGGCTGGACAGAAACAGCCATGCATTTTCTCTGTAGCTCTTAATCATTTTTTGAACTCCAGTTTTGGGAACTCCTGTTTTCTCACTTGACTTTCCACTTCCTTATGCAACTGGATTGTTTTATATCCAATCTCCTCAGTAATATCTCCAAAACAAATGAATAACTGGTCCTTAATGGCAATTCTGACTGGAAATTAAATAAATAAAGAATGACTTTTGCACAGTATTGTACATCGGCTGTACATGTAAGGGCCTGTATTGTGGAAAACCAAAAATTTCTCACTTTTTTGTATCAAAACATTTGAAAATAAACACTGTTAAACTTTAAATACCTACCATTTACTCCTCAATTCATACAGTCAATATATGGAATCTAACGCAGAAACAGCCCATTTTGAATTCATTATGTTTATGATGTCATGAAAACCAACGTATTTACATTGTTAGAAAAGTTAAAAGTCATATTTATGAAAAATAAATAAATATATATCAATCGAACTGAACGGCTGTACGTTTTGTGGACAACGCCGCCCTCTGCTGGCCGCCCGCTTTATCTGCACCGTGTAAACAACATCCGCGTGCAGCGTTTCGCCCCTGACGTGGCGTCTCGAGACACGCACAGCTGCGCCCCTCGTGGGCCACAGCGATTGGTGTGTGTGCGAGTATGTGTAGCGATTGGTTTGGCGCTGTGTGTGTGTGTGTGTGTGTGTTTGTGCGATAGTGTGTGTTTGTGTGTGTGTGTGTGTGTGTGTGAGTGTGTGCGCGCGCGCAGGGGGCAGGTGCAGAACTGAAACCTCCACCTCATGCAAATATAACGAGTTTTAGAGAGCGCGAGGCAGCGCGTTTGGTGAAATTTGGTGGAAAGTTGTGAAATTCAGATCACAGTAAAGTGATCAGAAGCTCCTCGCGCTCAGCCTCGTGCAGTAGTTGTGCTTTAAGGTTCCACCTGTTACAGCAGGTAAGTACTCACATGATCTGACCGCTTAGTGCTCAGTGACCTCAGTGAGGACAGGACCGCTCAGAGCAGTCAGTCAGGGCTCTGTTCTCTCTGCTCTGCTCTGCTCTGTCAGTTTAATGTGAGGGTCTTTAAATGATAATGTGCTTCACTTCTACTCAGACAGGCTGTGTTTGTGAGGAGAGCAGGTTTTTCTCCGCTCTGTGTGAGTTTTGAGCTTTCAGTTTCTGCTCTGTTGGTTCAGCTCCCCGACTGTTTTACTGTCCTCACTTTGGGGCGTTAGCATCCTATTTTAGACCAAAATGATCCCAAAAAGATTTTAAATGAAATATCTTTCAAAATACATGTTTTGTTGATTTGCTTAAGTGAAAATAACGCATTCTTAAAAGGGATCACACTTAAATATGGCACGTTTTGAAGATTTTAGTGCACTATTTAGAGCACACTGAAAAAAACATAAAATGTAAAATGTGCCATAACTTTTGCACATGCCATTTATGCTCTACTTTTCCAATATGTTAAATTAGGCAAATAAACATTAAGTGGACATGAAATTGTGCAGAAATGTGTTCTCTGTAGAGGACTCACTTAGAACATCAAAGAGTAATTTAATAAGGGGCGTACAAACTTTTGCACGTGATTGTATTTACCCTTTTCATAACTTAACGGTTTAAATAGAAAAGTAAAATAAAAAGCCTGAGGAGAGAGCAGGATGTAGGGGTGGAGTCAATGCAACTTAAAAAAAATTATTCCTAAACTAAACATACTGAAGATGTACAAAGAGAAAAAAACAGACGCAACAAACCTGTTCCCACACAAAAAAACAGACAAACAAAAAAAAACTGAAAAAAGGGGAAATAATTGAGAAAAAAATTCAAAAATAGTTTCAAAATTTGAAAAAGAAAGTTGGTTATGACGTTTTTTGAGGTTTAAATAAATGTAAAATATTGTCTTTGTTTATGTACACTAAAATGTTGTTTAATTTACAGTATTTATTTTGAATAAATCCAATTAAACTGTTTGTTACCACATGAAATATCTTTTACATTGAATAGACAAAGCAGTTTTACAGTGTATGCTAATAGATGCTGTATATTTCCTTAAGTATGTATGTATGTATGTATCTTACTCCAACTTCTACTTGACTCATTTCATTGCTGTAACAATGCTTTCAGTGCAGTGAGGCTTTAGGCTGCTCAGTTCTGAGGCTGTGATATTGAAGTGTGAGTGACGCTTTTATGGCTGTTTCAAGTCTGCACTGATCCACACATCACCTGTCAGAACTGTTTTAGCTTGTTTGTAAGTCTGAGTTTACAAGTTGAATTTGATGGGCAACACTTTACTTCAACCCACACTGACTTAAATGTGTTATAACATGTCGTCAGATGATGATGTCATGTGTTGTCATAACAGATTATGTCCAGTAATATTACAGTGTTACCATTAGCGTTAATTGTCATGACTGATGTCATAACGTTAGACGTCATAGTGGATAACTAGCATGGGCTATGCTTAGCAAATATGATCATATGACATAATTATGTCTGACATAAAGGGGATGTGACATCAAAGGTTCTGATATCTAACATGACAATTAGCAGTAATGGCAACTGTTAACAAGTAAGAAGTGAACTTTTGTGTTTGCACATTCGTGACGTACTTGTCTCTATTCTTACAGGTGACGTAATGCCCCAGCTGACCGCAGCGTTGCAGGTGGCGCTGTTGCTTTCTGTGGTGCCCGCTCAGTACCTCATCAGCAAATGGACCAGCGGAACAGCGGCACAGCGCAGCGTCGCCACACAGGGGTTAATACACATACTTCTACTTCTACTCTAGTGTATTTGTGAGGAAAAAAGAATCTACTTTTTACTCAATTACATTTTATTTTAGACCAAGGCTCAATCCTGTTTCTTATTTTTGTCCCTACCCCTTGTTTTCGAATGTCACCTTGCCCCTTGGAACTGAATTACAAGTTGTAGTGCCTGAAAACCTCCACTTTGAAAGGTTTGGACAACTTTCAAATAAAAAAGAACATTACTTTATTAACAGGCTACTAGCGGTGCTCTGTAGGCGACCCTGCCTGTCTGCAATGATAGCAGAGGAGGGTAAAGTTCAGCAACCTCACTGGTGGGCTTTAGTTACATTTAGGGCATCAAGAGCCTTCAAAAAGGGGGATGTGACAATTATTTATTATTGCCCACCCCTAATTCTTCAGTGATATGAAGCTGAAGTCAGCTATTTGCCAGCTTTTTGTTTGAATTTTCCCGTTCCACCTTAAAAGGCGCAGCATTTCTGACCCTTAAGATGCTAAAATGTAACTGCTGGACTATTTAAGGTGGAACAGGGAATTTAGCTAGCTACCTACGGAGACATCAGCAAACTACTAGCGATTATTATACTTGTTATGAAGAAGACAACCATAATACATTGATATGACATTAAACTTAGATGTTACAATGGTTATCATAATTTTTTAACAGAGAAAATATTCACATTTGTGGGTTTCTTTGCTTGCGGAGCCATCTTGCGTGTTTTTTTCTCATAACACTCCATTGGGACTGTGCCTCTGAAAAACCTCCGTTTGGACGGCCATTAAGCCCTAACACTTCACCCTACCCCTCTATTTCAACAATCAGGACACCCTATTTCTAGGTGTGAACGCACAAAACGGAGGGGTAGGACTAAGTGGTAGGGGCAAGGGCTGAAATGGGATTGGGCCCAAGAGTGCCTAATAAACTGCAGTTCTACAAGTCACTCAGTACTTAAGTACTCTTTTGTGCAGCTGCTTTTGTATTTCTACTCAAGTACTCAAGTTTTGGAAAAACACTTTTACTTACCGTTATTTCATCCTAGTAACAGTACTTTAAGTTCTGCACGTATACACAACCATGTAAGATTTTTCTCTTCCCTTTCTCTTCATTTAGAATTGTGGATATGTGGAAAAATGTGAGGAAGTCATACCTAAACGTGACTGTGTGGGTGGACTGGCTGAACTCTTGGGTCCCCAATATGCCGTAAGTCAAAGATCAGAATGGACTTCTTCTCTTGGTCTATTTTTAATGTGCTGGTCATGTTCCTGTAACACTGCAACACCATCAGAAAAAAGCATTTTAAATTGTAAACATACCCTCAAAAGTACAAAACGGACCATAAGGCCCAACTGTGTACCTTAAATACCCTACATTCATTTTACCAGGGAAAAAGGACAGACAGTTGTATGCAAATGATTGGTCACTTGGTCAAATTACATGTTTTGTTGATTTGCTTAAGTGAAAATAGAGGCAGAAATTTTAGTGCACAATTTTAAACATAGTCAAACAAAATATAAAATGTGCCTTAGGTTTTGCACATGCCATTTTATGTTTTATTTTTTCCAATATGTTAAATTCAGCCATGTGATAGACTGGCAGCCTGTCCAGGGTGTTTCCTGCCTTCTGCTCAATGAGCGCTGAGATAGGCCTCAGCACCCTCCGCGACCTAATAGGATAAGTGTCTTAGAAAATGTGTGCATGTGTGTGTGTGTGTGTGTGTATTAAATTAGGCAAATAAACAGTGTGTGTACAGTGAAATGTCCAGAAATGTGTTCTCTGCAGAGGACTCACTTACAAAATCAAAGTGTAATTTGACAAGGGGTGTCCAAACTTTTGCATGTGATTGTATTTTCCCTTTTCATAACTTAACTTTTTAAATAGAAAAGTAAAATAAAAAGCCTGGAGTGAGAACAGAGTGTAGGGGTGGAGTCAAGACTACTTAAAAATAAATGTCAGCAGAATTTGGTACAATTATGTTCTGAAATTACAGATACTGAAGATGTGCCCTTGTGGCGTATCACCCCAGTGACAGCTTAGTACCTTTTTTTCCTGTGAGTGTGAGGGGCCACAGTATCCTGCCACAAAACACACCTGATTCAATGAATCAGCTAATGACCATTAGGAGCTGAATTCAGATGGTTAGATAAGGGAACACATTGTGTGCCTCACGAGGACTTGAGTGTGACCCCTTTGTTATAGCATATACATGTGGCTTCATGCACAGGCTCCTCGGAGAACAGGAAGAGGACATAGGGCGCATGATGGAGGAGACGTTTGCACTGGAGCTGCTGATGCACAGTAATGACCAGGGCTATTTTGGAGGTAGGGACAATTCTCCAGCACACAAGGTGTTAAACTGCATAGATATATTGTGTTGATCTGAAGGTTGTAATTCAACTACATCATTCTGGAATGTTAGAATTGATTACAACTGATTTTAATAATATTTAATAAAAGATGTGCTTAATTCTTAAAATTGAATCATGATGGAAGTTGAGGTTTGATAAAATGAACATTACACTAAAGAATCACAATTACATCTCATCAATTGTGCACATCTACTAAAGCAGTACAGGATTTGGGGATTTGGACCTCTCTGGTGGAAATGTGTAATTGCATGCAATGCGTGGAAGAACAATTTGTGAAGCCAGTTGTGCTTTGGGCCCCCATAAGCTGATAAATCTGACTTTTGTGAGTGCGATGAAAGAGCATTCAGTCAAAACTTGGTGAAGGACGTGTCTTCCGAGGATGAGTGAATTATCTTCTAAACATCGTGTTGGACCTTCTTTCTGAGCTTGTGCGTGTGACGTCAATATGTAAAGATGTATGACGTGGTCCAAAGAACAAATCCATCCCGGTACCTCTGACTTCTAAATGATTATTTCAGACTTTACAGGGTGACACGCAGCGGCGCATGCTCATCATATTTTAGTGTGTTATTTTTTCCCCATGCTCAGTGATGCTACTTCATTCAGTTTTTTAGTTTTAACAATAAAATATTACATAGTGCTGCTTTAAACACTACACCTGGACACTCAAACACTTCCATAGCCTGTCATAGGCCTATAAAAATTCAACAGCTAATTTGAAATAATATATTTTCAGGAGCCTACTCTAAAATATAACTACAACAATACAGTGTACTGCATGAATACAATGTACTGCATTCTTCATGGAAAATAATACAGTAATGAAAAGCTTAGCACTGTGGGAATGCCAGAGTATGCTGTCATTGCACAGGTTTACAGAAGGTGTGTTCCCTATTTAAGCAAGCTTAGTATGTTTTCTTTGGTGGGCTAAATCAAATCCCCATTCTTTTACTCAAATAAGAGCTTGAAAATCCATTCTGCAAAGGCTATGTATTACTGTCAACTTCCAACATGGCAAAGTAAGACTAAAAGCAGCTTTAACACCCCAGCAGGGGTTCAACAGCATTTTCTGTATTTTGTCTGGGACATGATCACAAGCATGTGGCAGAGCAAAAATGAAGTAGCCAACGAAGCCATGAAATGCAATTTCCACTCAGTTTGGTGGTTCAGTTTTTTCATTACGCATTTTTTCCTCGGTAGCTTTTGACGAAACGTGGAAGTGTGTTTGTGTTTTTAATGCTATTTTTTACTGATATACCGAACTGTTTCCTTAAGAATCATAATCAAATCAAATCATAGTGAGCTTAGAGATTTACCCCATTGTAAGCACTTAAGAGATTTGTAGAAGAATTAGAATTTTAGCTTTAGAGTCAAACATAAGTTTCATATGAAGCTGAAAGAGTCCCTGAAGACCTTCCGTACTATAAATAGTTGGCTTTTCACCTCCTCAAGCATCATAAAGTCCATCTTCATATGAAACTGACTGGAGCAATATGTAACACCTATGAAAAAAACAGTCTAATGATGCAGCCGGGGGACCTCTGGTCATCTTTGACTGATGTAAGGTAAAACTACAAACGCTATTTCCGGAAACGTTGGGACATTTTGTGATGTTGTAAATTGTTCTGTCTGTTTCATCTTGTGGCGAGGTATGAATAGTTTTTTGCAGCAGGGGGTTCTCACCTCCCACCCCTTCACCTGTCATTGCTCACTAGCAGCTCAACAGAGTCACAACAGAATCTGTGAAGAAACAGAGTTTTGAAATCTCTTGAAACTTTATTTAACTGACAAAAGTACAAATAAATGACTTTTAGTTTTGGCTAACCAACTTGATTGTATTTTGTAAATATAAACATATTTAGAATTTTATACCTGCAACACACTCAACACACTCAATAAAAGCAAAAAAAGGTTTTTAGAATATTACACTGTTTTCAGAACATTCCACAATAAGCAGGTGAATTGGTAACAGGTGAGGGTATCATGATTGAGTATGAATCCACCAAAGGCTTAGTCTTTGCTGGCAAAGATGGGTCGTGGCTCACCACTTTGACAATTCTCCCAAAAAGTTTGGCACAAACAGTTTAAAAAGAACATTTCTCAATGCAGGTTAGCAAAGAATTTAGGTTTTTCACCATCTATCACAATATTATGAAAAGATTCAGGGAATCTGGAGAAAACCACTGTCAAATGTGCGTGAACTTTAAGCCCTCAGATGGCAATGCATGAGAAACCATCGTGCTACTGTGATAAATATAGCTACATGTGCTTGGGGATACTTAGACAACCATTGTCACCTAACACAGTCTGCCACTGCATCAAGAAATGCAGCTTGAAACTATTAATGCAAGGAGAAAGCCCCATGCAGAAACACCCAAGTTCATCTAAATGGCCCGAAAGACAGTGGAAATGTGTGCTGTGATCAGATGAGTCCACGTTTCAGTTTGTTTTGGGGAAAAACGAACATCAACTTCTCCACGCCAAAGACAAGAGAGACCATTCAGACTTTTATCTGCAAAAGGTGCAAAAGCCGACATTTGTCATGGTATGGGGGAGCATCAGTGCCCACAGCATGGGTATCTTCCATATGTGTGAAGGTACCAGTGACGTGGAGGCGTACATTGGGATTTTAGAGATACATATGTTGCCATCAAGATGACTTTTCCCAGGATGTCCCAGGACTCATTCTGCAGGTGTTACCACAGTGTGGCTTTGTAGACATTGCGTGTGCTTGACTGGCCTGCCTGTCCGAATCAGTCCAAATCTGTCTCCTGTCATGATACGCCATACATTTTCTCCTACAGATAAATACATTTTCTCTTGAAAATGTATGGCGTATCGTGAAGAGGAGAATCAGACAATAACGGCTGTTGAGCAGCTGAAGTCTTGTGTCAAGCAAGAATGGGCAAAAATTCCTCTTGCCAAATGGCAACAATTCTCAGTTCACAAATGATTAAAAAGTGTAATTAAAAGGAAAGGCGATTTAACACAGTGGTAAACATGTTGGAGGCATCAAATTCTAAATTTGTTTATATGTACAAAGTACAATTAAGTTGGTCAGTGAAAGCACGGGAAATTTTTTGCAAGTTAAATAAAGGTTCAAGGGAATTAGGAAATCATAGGAAATCATTCTTGTTTTCACTGCATTTTAGAAAATGCCCTAACTTTTTCAGAAATGGGGTTTGTAGAACTTGGCATGTCTCTTGCACTGTGCAGTTCAGAGGTTTAGCCTGAAAAGCCAGTTGGAGGAGTTTCAGCTCATTCTACAAATAGAGGAATGCAAACTGTACTTATAGTGGCATCTGCAGAACACTGCAGCTCCCCTGCTGGCATAAAGGGCAATTCCACAGATTATTTGACAGTCATTTAGAGCGGTTTTATGTGAAATGGTTAATTATAGAGAAACTTACCAACTCAGATTTCTTTACTTTCGTGAGGATAGGAACCAGGTTTCGATGTCTGCAATTTTTCCATATATGCACTGCATGTACCTCTCCCCAATGAATGAATAAAAAAATGCAGTTTAAGCCAACATCTGATCTAAAACTATCATAAAGCAATGTCTCAGTTAGCGATTGTTTCGTAACCATTCAGTGGCTTTCTGTGAGGCGTTAAACTCTTCAGATTGTAAGCAATTCTGATTCGGCAAGTTTCTCTTAAATCAAGCAAGCAAGCAAAGTTTATTTATATAGCGCTTTTTACAACAGGTGTTGTCACAAAGCAGCTTTACAAAGAAATCAGCATTACAGAAAGAAGCAAGCCAGAGGCGACAGTGGCAAGGAAAAACTCCCTAAGAGTAACAGGAAGAAACCTTGAGAGGAACCAAGACTCAGAAGGGGAACCCATCCTCCTCTGGTCGACACCGGATAGTAAACATTGTTAGTATAAAGTATTATAGTACAAGAACGGGGAAAACAGTTTGAGCAAATGATTAATTTGATTAGTTTAGTTTATGCAGCAGCAGCAGCAGCAGCATCAGTGGGGCCAGGTTGTGAGGGTGAGGGTGCACGGCGTTGTACAGCATGAAGCTCAATGGCGGTCAAGCCGGTCCAGAGGGCTGGCAGCAGTGGCACCCGATCAGGGCAGAAGAGGCAGCAGCATCAGAACACACAGGATGGGCAGCTGTTCAACTCGACAAAGAAAAGAGAGAAAGGAAAAACAAACAGAGAGTCAGTTCTGTAATGGGTGACTGATCACAGATTACAGTGTTAGCAGAGCAGCAGAGACTCTGGCAGGTATAGAACCGACAGGGAAAACTAATTACCAAAGGCTTGACTATACAAGTAAGTTTTTAGCCTAGACTTAAACACTGAGGCTGTGTCTGAGTCCCGAACATTAACAGGAAGACTATTCCAAAGCTGGGGGGCTTTGTATGAGAAGGCTCTCCCCCCTGATGTAACTTTATTAATTCTAGGTACTAGTAGTAAGCCAGCACCTTGTGATCTAAGTAGATGTGATGGTTCATGGTAGGAGAGAAGTTCACTCAGGTACTGAGGGGCGAGTCCATTTAGAGCTTTATAAGTCAGTAAGAGAATTTTATAATCAATGCGAAATTTAACTGGTAACCAGTGTAGGGTTGATACAACTGGGCTGATATGGTCAAATTTTCTGGTTCTAGTAAGAACTCTGGCTGCAGCGTTCTGGACTAGCTGAAGCTTGTTAAGGCTTTTGCTCGGACATCCAGCCAGCAGGGCATATTTAACCTCAAACCACTCTGAATGACTTCGTTTATAATACTAACAATTCTGCAAAATTTGATCTGTGGAATTTCTCTTTAAAGGGTTTGTACTACAGTTAGTTTAGCAGTTCAAATCAATTCAATTCAGTTCAACTTTAGTTTTAGGGCAGGCATTAAAATATCAATGGACTGAACTTTGCTGTGTGTGTGTGTGTGTGTGTGTGTGTGTGTGTGTGTGTGTGTGTGTGTGTGTGTAAAGTCTCTAAGGAGCAGCATAGCCCCAGGCCGGAGTATGTGCTGCATCGCGTTGGAGAGGTTGTCACAGAGACACAGAATCACATGGTGGGGGTGATAGTGGGCTGGGACGCTGGACTACAAGCCCCTCCGGAGTGGATAAAAAGGAAGAAATTCACAGACTCAGAGGTCTGAGTACATACAGACTCAGAACACATACACACACCAATATATATATGTACATTGAAAGTAAAGTATGTTTTTTCCTTCTCCTGTATATATATATATATATATATATATATATATATATATATATATATATACAGGAGAAGGAAAAAACATACTTTACTTTCAATGTAAGTCAATGGAACCAGACTTTTTTCCAAGTCATTTTGGGCCATTTCTTTTGGTCAATTCATCATGAAATTTACACACAATGTACAGGGCAACAGACAATTTCAAATTAGGTCAAAAACTGAAAAACGACAAAAATGGAGATAGGATGTTTTCTTCCGAGAGCAGTGTATACAGAGAGAGAGAGAGTGAGAGAGAGTAAAGATTAATCACAGCATAGTATTCTACCTTTTCATAATTAATTTTTACATGACTATTTTCAAACTTCATTTTAATATCTTACAGCTATAAAAGCAGTTTTGTTACTGTGCCTTTAAGACTGATATATGCAAATAAGCTCTGTTTTGACTGGCTGTCCTATTGTCAAAAGTGTATTTCGAGTCACCAGGTCGGCTGTTTTTTTTTTTCTAAATACAGGCAACCACGTTAAAATAATCATAAACGATAATCATAAACTACTAATAAGGCCGAGATTGGGCTGAACAGTGCTGGAGTGTTCCTTTAGGAAATTTCTTCAACTGTATTATTTATTTGTTTGTATTGTGTGTGTAGGTGAGAAGACTGGAGGACACTCCACACTACAGAATTCTGTTCAGTGGCCCTAATCAGTCCTCTCTAATGATTGGATATCTGCCCCAGAATGCAATACAGCTGTTTGAGGGATATCAGGTACACACTCATTCCTCTCTCTCTCTCTCGCTCACTCACACAGATACACTATATATACAAATCAATAAATGTGATTCTTAAATATTGGTAATGGTTATTATTTCTATTCACTATTCAGTTTAGTTAACAAAATAATTTAAATATAATTAGAAAATTAATTGTATAGCTGGACAAAGAAATCATACTTTCATTTGATTTTCATTTCTGTGTTGAGAAGGTCGAGTCTGTACCTTTTCTGTTTGTTTAGATGTCAAAAAATAGCAAAAAAGGGCAAAAACATTATTTTCCTGTTTTTCTGTACTCACTATAACTTTGGAGTCACTCATTATAGCAATAATAGCTTAACATAACTTATACATTGTAGATTTAAATATTGTAAACAAACTGACCTATATATTTAGCCGTTTTATTCAATAAGCTTTTCGGTAACTGAAAAAAAAAAAATATTTACAGTACGTCCTAACCAAGTGTCAAGTTACCTCCACTGAGATTCAATCACAACTTTTTAAATTTTAGGCACTTATATTTTTTAATTTAAACTTTATTCTTCCTTCTATACATTTTGTTTGGCACAGTAATTTTAGAGTGATATACAGCTCTGTTTAATATTCTGAATACATCTAAGATTTAAAAAATAACGCCTTCCCACGAATTTGTGTCATATCATTATATATATATATATACAAACACACACACAATTTCTTCATAGTACTGTTTCTTTCTTGTATATGTTTGTGTGTTGTAGCCAGACATCCCCACTCTGGATCAGTACTTCTATCACTTTGATGGGAAAAGGTTTGTGATGCAGGAGTGGTTGAAAGAGGTTTACCCTGAAGACTGAGGGACAGAACACATCAGCGCACTGAGGACAGAACAGATACACTTCTGTCATCTCACTGTGAAGGTGTGGACGTTGTTCTCCACAGTGGACACATGGCATCAGCTGTTTCAAATTAGCACTTTAGTCACTTTGAGATGCTCTCCTTTCACTGCCACACCTTGAAGCCTCCTGCTTCAGAATGGATGAGATGTGGGTCGGGTTTGTGCTTACAGGGCTCTTGCAGTAGCCTGATTTGGAACTGCAGGGATATTTATGTAACATAGCTTTAACTTGCAAAATACGTGACAGGGTGGAGAGCTGAGGAATGGAGTCCAGCACAGTTTCCTCAATTCTCTGATCTGACAACAACTAGTAATTTACTGAGCTGAATCACTGAAATTACTGAACTGTGCAGGAATGAGGCCCTCCATGAGTTCCCCACCCCGGCCACAGGATTAACATAAATGGCAAGTCACTAAATGACTGTTGAGCAAATGAAGGACCAGCTCATAGAATGAGACTTTTCATTTCTGTTATTTAATTACCAGTGTTGATCATACATACACCAGTTAGTATGAATGTAATTCAGGCAATACAGTCCATGTGATTTTCTTATTTTGTACAACAGTATTGTATTTTAAATTTCCTTAAAAGTTAAGATGTATTAAAACACAATTGAAGTATATGAAGCAGTTCAGAGAGCTCGTTTGGTGATACACTCATGTACTCCATGTGTTACAGTAGCTCACACTGTATCATGATTTTGTTTGCATTGTTGAGCTTAAAGGGGTTTTATTTAGGTTAAAGGGCAATGAAAATCACAGGCCATATTAGACTGCTTTTAAATCTGTGAAGTTTGTCAGATACCACTATCAGTTCTTTTTTAATTGTCTATCAATTTAAAACCCCTGGTAAATGCAGGGAAGACATTTAGTAAGCCAAGTAGCCTAAAGCTTATCCTATTTCAGTGTCTGGTCTATAGAAGGTGACCTTGCTTGCTGCTTTGCATTTTTTATTTCTGATTAAAGTGATACTTTTGACCCATGTTTGGATCCAGCACTTTACAACAGAGGTTCCCACTTTACTTTTCCCAGAGGTTGTTACCACAAGCAACATCGCTTAGTGATATATGACCCGTAAGATTCATATTCATCTGTCTACTTAGAGCAAGAATTCAGTGAAAAATCAAATTTACACAATTTTCCCCATCCAAAAAATATAATCTGTTAGCCAAGACACATTTGGTGTCCAATGTTTGCTAATGTGCAGTACTGTGCAAAAAGGCTTAAGCAGCTGAGAAAATCCACTGGTCCACTGATAATGGTCTTTGGTGAGATCTAATGCCATTTATCTGAGCTGTAATCATTTATCTGTTAAAAAAACACCCTAACATTAAATACAATAAACAATGCATTATAATTTGATCAGTGTGTTTCAGTGTGTTAACCATTAGCTTAACCATTTCCAAAGCTCTCCTCTAACTTAGTTACCATCCCATACCTACTTAATCTAATCAATTCTTTATTAAATTTGTTAATGGAATTTAACAAATCCATGCAATGACTGGAGTGTAGTGAGAAGTCAAAAACCAAACCTGCGTTCTACTAACTCTATTCTATTAATTTTTATTCTATTTCTATATTCTATTAATATAAAAGAAGTATCCTATTAAAACGGGGCAGGCTGGTGGATGGGAGTGGATATCCCATGCACTTCAAGAGGCCAGGTTGATTCTTTTGGGCTGCGTCCTCCCTCTGTTTGACACAAAACCAGTGATGTCGTTGGTTTGTTTTTATTTTTCCTTGTTTTTTTCTTTGGAACGGCTTTGGTGGTAAAGACTGTGCTTTGATGCCACATCTTTCAAGAGGAATTCCATTTATTTTTCTACATTTCTGTATAATTCAGTCATTGGGATGTAAACAAAGCCATTCACAGTGGTTTGATATGAAATGGCTAAAAAACTTGCCGACTTTTTTACTCTTTTTTTTTTTACAGTGGTGATGATAGGAACCAGGGGTCACCATGTCTACCCAAATATAGCTATTTTATTTACTATCCAAAACCACCAGTAAACCTACACGTGTCTTCAGAGTTTTTATATGTAATGCTAAAAAAGAGGTAAATCTGGAATTTAAAAAATTGCCTTCTAACGACCTGCATGTATCTCTTTGACATGAATAGATCATGAAGTACATTGTAGGGCAAAAATTCTTAAAGCTATCATAAAACAATGTCTCAGACCACGAGGCAGCATATTCATAACCATTTTGTGTAAAACTTTCTATGAAGGAGCATCAAAATTCTCTGACTGACTTTGTTTACCTATAAAACACCGAATTATGCAGAAGTTTTGAAAATGAGCCAAACGTGACTGTCCCCCTGTAAGTAATCTTTAACAGACTTCTTGAGTCTGACACTGTATGATATACTGTTATCTATAACCATAGATATGAATACAAACAAATCAGGCTTTAACATGGCTAATAACATTTTTAACAAAGTGACTTCTTGACTTTTTGTCCATTGTTAGTAAAAGTGGTTAAATGCTTTTCTTACCTGTTAGCTACAACTACTTTAAGAACAGACTCTGTAGACCAAGCATATTCTGACTGATCTTGAGGTAAATTGTGTGCATTTCATTTTTCACCAAACCATCGCTTTAACTTGTCTGAACTTTCACCTTCAGACAGAGGATGCCGAGATCAGCATTTATACAGGACTTTCACCAGGAGTGAGAACGTCATAAGTTCTTCCTTGTGCCGTCTTTAGGCCGCAGTTCAAATGTCACAAACACACGTGATGAGGCCCACACAGTCGTCTGGCCCACTTTCTGCTGTAGTGTCAGAGGGAGGGCCACAGACTCTTGGTGGCCACACGTCCATTCCCGCGAATCCTCTTCTCGTACCAGGAGGGGGCGTCCCAGAGCCTGTCCCAGCACATTACACACCTCCTTTGCTTTGAGGCGGGCTGTCTCCACAGCTGCCACACACACACGTCTTCTACAGAAAGCATAAGACTTTGCATTAGCATGTGGTTTTAGTGTCTGTATATAGATTTTTTGCAATAAGTTAGTTTAAAGTTAGAAGACATGTATGTCTACTGGTGATTTTGGATAGAAAATAAAAAGGCTATATTTGCACTAAAGCCTTGTGACCTCTGGTTCCTTTTACCATCACTGTAAATAAATTTCTCATTAAGTTTCTCTACAATTAACCATTTCACATCAAACCCCTCTGAATGAATCTGTTTACATGTCAACCACTGAATTATGTAGAAATATTGGAAACACAGTGGAATTCCCCTTTAAATATGAATCAGTTTAATCAGATTATTTGTCTTGGCAATAAGTGTGGGTTTGCCAGTATAAAACACAATGTAACAGAATAAATACAAGTACACATATATACAGAAAAAAGTAATACTATTTTTTTATATTTATATGCTGGTTAGTAGAAGGATGTTAGATGTTTGGATTTTTACTTATTTCCATTACATGAATCAGCAGCAGCACACCTGATTTTATTTAGCCCACTCACTGATACTTCAAAACACAGTGTGTTGTTTATTTGTGAGTATATTTAATGCTCTTTTTTAATAAATGCATACTGCTCAAATAAATAGCTTTTTTCTCAGATCTACAGTTCTGAGTGTTCCAAAAAGAGTATCCTACATAGGGATTATAAATTGGAGTATCTCTTAAATTGCTGTAAAATTATGGGATGGG
Source organism: Colossoma macropomum (assembly GCF_904425465.1). Taxonomy (NCBI): domain Eukaryota; kingdom Metazoa; phylum Chordata; class Actinopteri; order Characiformes; family Serrasalmidae; genus Colossoma; species Colossoma macropomum. The sequence continues at coordinate 6,502,499 of NW_023494802.1, forward strand.
TACAGGAGGCCATAAAATATAAAATGTGTTGCAAATATGTTAAATAAAACAGCATTTACAGGCACAACAAGGGCTACTTTCAAACAAACCAGAAAGATTCTGAGGTTGTACTCTCAGTTTGTTGTTGGAAATTCTCACTGCACTGCAAATTTGTGTGCATTTCTTTCTGGAGAATTAGGCCTACCGCACATACCGCAATGGTAATCTATGGAAACCTAACACAGCCCCCTGCTGTCCTGTCCCTGGTTTTACTGAGCTGTGGTGAAGCAAATTTTAGGATAACCTACATTTGAAAACTTTGTTAACATGCTGGGATGCAGAAAAAAAGCTAAAGTAGGTTTAAATGTTCAAATCTGACTATTATTCTTTCTTAACCAAACAGGATTTTTGTGTTGAGACAGGCAGTCAGCAAGTGATCACCTACTGAAAAGAATGGCCTGTTTGTTGTTCATTGCTGCTAATGCTGATTGCCAGAGCAAAGACCAGATATGGCTGTAGCATGAAGTATGGTTGCTGTATTTAATAGTGATCTGGATTGAATTCCTTTCACAACTAAACATTAGGGAGAAGTAGGGGATAAAGTTTGCTTTTTAAAAGCAAGCTAAACTTGCGAACGGTAAAAAATAAGAAGATTATCAAACAAAATACCTATAAAAAATGATCACTTGTGAACCCTGGGTATGTATTGAGTAAATACTGCTCTTTCCTTGAGACACTCTCCCAACGTAATCTTTTGAATCTTTCAAGAGAACCTGCTAATTTATATCAAAGGAAATACACTGTATGACCAAAAGTATTTGGAAGCCTCCCCAAATTATTGAAGACATTCCACACCTGTTGCTAACAGCTGTATAAAATCACAAGTCATGCGATTTCCATACACAAACATTGGCAGTATAATAATTCGTGGTGAAGAGCTCAGTGACCCTCACAGTCATAGGATGCCACCTTAGTCAGTTCATGAAAGCATCTAAGAGCAACAATAGCTCAGCTACAAGTGGCAGACCATGCAAACTCACAGAGCATGTTCGCAGAGTACTGAAGTGCATTACACAAGAAAATCACATATCTTCTGTTGCATCTCTCACTACAGTTCCAGACTGCCTCTGGAAGCAACATCAGCACAAGAACTGTGCGTTGGGAGCTTAATGAAATGGGTTTCCATGGCCGAGCAGCTGCACGCAAGCCTAAGAACACTATACACAATGCCAAGTGTCGGCTTGAGTGGTGTAAAGCACACCGCCACTGGACTCTGGAGCAGTGGAAACGTGTTCTCTGGAGTGATGAATCAAACTTCACTATGTGGCAGTCTGATGGCCAAATCTTGGTTTGGTGGGTGCCAGGAGAACACTACCTACTGGAATACATAGTGCCAAAAGTAAAGTTTGGTGGAAGAGGGATAATGGTCTTTGGTCTTCTTCAGGGTTTGGGCCCCTTAGTTCCAGTGAAGGGTGATGTTAATGCTACAGCACACAAAGACATTTTAGACAATTATATGCTTCCACCTTGGTTTGGGGAAGGCTCTTTTCTGTTCAAGCATGTCCCAGTGCATAAAGCGAACTAAATAAAGATGAGTTTGGCATGAAGGAACTCCCTGACCTCAACCTCACTGAACACCTTTGGGGTGAACTGGAACATCAATTGCAATTGGAACATCAGTGCCTGACCTCTCACATGGCACAGACACGCTCCAAAACATTGTGGAAAAGCCTTCCCAGAAGAGCGGAGGCTGTTATAGCTGCAATGAGGGGGCTCCATATTTATGCCCGTGGTTTTGGAATGGGATGTCCAACAAGCTCATATAGGTGTGATGGTCAGATGTCTGCATACTTTTGCCCATTTAGTGTACTTCATGTAAACACTAGAAATTAAGCGATTATGAAAAAGCCAATTTCAGATAAATTTAACAAAAAATAAATGGCATTGATAATATCAGATCCCTTTCTTTGCTTGATTCCACACTCTACCCTTGACAAACATGGGTATGCAGAAACAAAAAGACCACCTATTTGAGGCTAGCGTTTCTGGTGCCACTCATGTAGGACTGCAATGAAAACGTTCATTTATGAATTTGTCTTCTTGCAAACACAGAAGAACAATGTAAGCAGGATCTTCTACACATTAACATAGGTTTACTGAATATATCTACACAAAATACGTTGTATAAAAGGTTAAAAGCATCAGATAGCAGGGACTTTGTGAGCAAATATGGAAATGCAGAGGGCATATGGAGGCATCTAAATATGACTGTATTCAGACAATCTAGAAATAGTTTAAACAATGTGTTACACTTACCTTAACAGACTGAGGCACCCTTCACTGTGTGAAAACTGAGGGTCCCCAACACACACACTTTTATCCAGCTTTTCAATCAGCACAGAGCGCACACACTCCATCTTCTCAAAGTCTGAAAACACCACACTCACCTAACACACACATTTCAGACCTTGTTAGTTAGATGCTGGATGCTGACAGATGATGTGTATGTTTATAATGTTATAATGTTTATAACTTTTCCAAATGAACACTGAAAGAGTGCTTGGATTACTGATGTTAAGGTATGTGGGCCCACCTCAGCTTGCATGCGGTACAGGTCGCCTTCTCTTTGAATATGTTTTGTCACAACTGTGTCCTCTTCCTTACAAAAGGACAAAAAAAGAAAAGAATTTACAGCCGGAGTCCAGGAGGTGATTTTCCTGCTTGGACACACCTGTTTCAATTCATCAGTTAATTAACATGCCTAGTAGATGCCCTGGATGACCCTTATTTTACAGCTTTAAACAAATGTATGTATGCTGTGCAATAGCAAACAAATAAATGACCACCAACAAATGACCAACTTGTCAAAGATTCAGTTATTGTGAATCTTCTTCAATAAATCAGTTGATCTAATTCACAGGTCCAGCTGAATCAAACTTTTCTCTGTCCCATACACAGGGCCAGCTTCCCAGATCAAAATTAAGCCCAAGCCTAGGCTAAATATAACTTTTAATGGTAAAGCATAATTGACAGAGCAATTTAGTCCAAGATTAGACCTAATACATATCCATGAAACCAGCCATCAAGGTTAACATTTGTAGTATAAACTGAAAACTTCTAATAAATCTTAAATAAAAAGCTTTCCATTTTTAATTTTACAAAATCAGGATCTAAAATGACATTTTTTACATTAATGAGAAAGTCAACCTATCAAAATGTCTGTATAATCCAATCATTGAGATGCTAACAAAGTAATTCGGAGTGATTTGATGTGAAACGTTGTATAGCAGAGAAACTTTCCAACTTACATTTTCTTTACAGTGATAGGAACCAGGAGTTGCAATGTCAACAATGCAAACATGCAAAGGCAAATATTTACTGCTCAGATTAATCAGTGAACCGACATGTGTCCTCGTGTCTTCTGAGTTTTTATGTAATGTTGGTAATGATAATACTGGTCAGTCTGGAAGAAAAACATTCTCGTTGGTCCCCTTACAACTCCCTGTGTGTACTACTCCTTCTTCTATGTGTTTTCAGAAGATATGCTGTACCTGCTAATATCATAAAAAGTATCAAGTGCTGTAATGTAATGTTTGAGGTAATTAGTAACTTCTTTTGAGCAATTAGCCCAAAAATGGAGCTGTTGCAGCAACAAACTTAATAAACAAAGTCATTCAGAGTGCTTTGATGTGAAACGGTTCATTTGTAGAGTCTTTTTATTTACTATCCAAAACATAAGTGAACCCACATGTTGCAAGTTTATATATGTAACGCTGATGATGGTAAATAATGGTAAAGTAATCTGAAAAAAACATTTTGGGGGAGTTTTGGGGGACTATTGTGCTTTTAAACTTTAACCTTCATGTATCCCTCCACCATGAATGGATTAAAATACATTAATTAAAATATGTTTTAGACCAAAACTTTCAACTACCGTAAAATCAATGTGTCAGGCAGTGTATTAATAACCATTTCATATAATAACTTTCTGTGAGGGAGCTTTTAGAGGTGGACGTCTGGTTCCTATCACCACCACTGTGAACAATTCTGACTTGGTAAGCTTCTCTGGAACTAAGCATTTCACACCAAACCACTCTGAATGACTTTGTTGACACGTTAACCATTTAATCATGCAGAAATTAAAAAGATGTGAAGAGACCGTCCCTGCTTATTAAACAAGCGTCTTCGTCGGTGGGTAAAAATAGTAACGGTGTAAATTTATTTTTCGGTAAACTATTCCTTTATGACCGTAAAGTCTGACTTCACATTGAATCACAGAGAGCAATGAATGAATCGTTGATTTGGACGTTCGATCCATTCAGTTAGAAAGAATCGGTTGAATAAAGTGAATCAAACATCCCATCAGTACAGAAAGCCCACCTTAACTCCGTGCTGTCTGGCGGTTTGTAGGATGTACTCCAGCCGGCGAGTTACACTGTTGGCCGCATCGTTGACGCTTTCTTTGCTGCTAGTCACGGAGACGGTCAGGGCGGCTCTGTCCGGCGGGGAACTCAGTTCCGCACTGCCTGTCACCTCCACGCGCCTCGCCGGGCTCCGCGACGGTGAAGAGGCCCGTTTTGCCGTGTGATTGTGCTCTAATTCGTCCATATTTCCGCAAACACCGCCGGTGGCCGGTATCAGAGAGGCGAAAACCCGAGCTGGACTGACCGCCATACTGGTAAATCTACGGGCGCTATGGCAACGCGCGCGGGGGATGACGGGAACTATGGCGCCTTGATTTGAACTGCTAAACAGCGCGAGAATAATATCAGTATTTCTATAATAGATAGATATTTATGTTTTTGATAGTAAATGAAAGGGGAAACGACAATTTAACATCGACACTGGACATGCAGGCTTTTTCTGCGAGTGTTACTACTTTTTTGTATCTTCACTGTTCGTTTGTTTATAGAATGTGTTAACAGCGTTTAACCGCGAGGGGGCAGAAGAGGCCAACTTTAAAGCTTACATACAGAAACACCAGCGGCAGAATGCGGGCTGTATCAATCCGCTCATGAAGACTGTACTTCGCTATTTTATTAAATTGCTCTGCTTTCTTAGAGACGAGCAGCCCCTAAATCATAGTAAATAAATAAATACAAAACATTTTGTGATTTAATAAAAAAAAACCTGCCACTTAAAGCAAACAGACAGAATTATTATTATTATTATTATTATCATTATTATTATTATCATTATTATTATTATTATTATTATTATTATGACAGCAGCAAAGATGTAAATAAAAAACAAATGATTGCTATACTTTAAGAAAACTGTTTAGCATTTTGCTTGCTTTGTTAATTTATAAATTTCTCTAATACTTTAGAAAAAACCTGATCCTAATAAAACTAGATTCATCTTGAATCGATTATTACATTTTAGTTGAGACAGTAAGCAATAACCTTAATATGATATTAAAAGTGATCATGTATTTATTCCTCTGACACAAAGATCTTCAGCATGTTACTAAGATATATTTGTGGAATCTGAATGAAGGCTGTTTATCTTCTGTTTTCATAATTACACAAATAATAAACAAATATGGGGGGAAATACAAGCAAATATTCAAAAACATGGCATGTAAAGCAATAGAATATTCTGTACATGTACTCATTTATTACTGTCACATTTACCCATAGCTATTCTATTCTAACCCTAACCCTTCTCTATTATTCTATCCTATTCTATTCTATTCTATTTAGTGTTTTGTCTTATTGCTGTATTCTACTCTGTTCTGTTCTTTAATATCTTCTACTTTTACTGTTCAGTTTTAATCTGTTCTACTTTACTCAGCTTGGTTTTATTCTTTTCTATTCTATTGCAATGCATTGGGCCATTTCATACTTCATAGGGTTCATACTTCTGTGAAGAATAATGGCTGTTTATAATAATACAGTTAATGGGTTTACATGGTTGCTACGTCTCTGTTTTGTTATTTTGCTGTTTAATGTCTGTAGGCCTGTAGAAAAAGATGGTGTAGCCTAACAGAAGTAGCTACCAGATGGTTTGGTAGCACAGTTACAGGCCGGTCGTGGTCATCAGAGGCCCATCCCAAGCCCAGCATTTCTGCACACAGCGCCGTTTGTTTGCATTCGACTGTGGACCCCTCTTTCTAATCTGGGCCTGAACATGCGGAGGACGTGTTTGTTGATCCTGTCTCGGGTTGCGCATATTTCCATGCTGGCTTTCTGAAACTGTATATCTGATGATGTGCCTTTTGCCAAGATCTGTGCAGCGGGCTCTTTTTATTTGCTTAGCCGTGTGGGTTTGGCCCCTGGAGCTCCGCCATGCTATTGAAGGAGCGGATATTTTAATTTTGCGCACTGAGAGTGAGTCCGGGGATATTAAAACAGACTTCAAACGGAATGATAAGCGCCACAGATAGGCCGAGCACACAGGCTGGATATGGAAAAAAGGCGAACAGGCCTTTCAGCAAAGGCCTCTGGTACACACACTCTTCCACCAACCTTGAGTCTATTAGATATGAGGAGAGAAAATGGTCAACTTAAGTTATACTAATAGACTACTGCACTGTTTCTAAGTAATACTACATGTTTTAGCATTTTCCTGTGCTAACATACCAGACTGAGCACATAAGCTCATTATAAAACCATTCATGAGGTTGAAAAGGGTGTGTTGGTGCAGGAAAGCACACTAAAATGTGGAATGCAGGAGCACTTTAGGACCAGAATTAAAAAAAACATTGTACTAATGTCCATGTAATTGTGTTAAAGTCCAAACTGACTTCTTTTGACCTTTACATTTAGTTCGCTCTGGCTGTTTTTAGCCTTTACATTGAGAAATGAATGATGTCATGTATGAAGAACGCAACTTCAGGGGCCGTAAATGGCAGTTAAAGCAACATGAATAAGGCACAGACATGGATGTTTAATAGTATGGAAATCTTTATATATATATATATATATATATATATATATATATATATATAATGTATAATACATATGTGTGTGTGTATTTGGGTTTATGTAATTATGGAATGTATCTGACATGTTTTATTTAATACAGTACCATGCAAAAGTTTCAATGAAGAATCTATTTTTAAAATGATTTACTCTAAAAAATGCTAATAGTAGAATAAATATAAGTAACATCCATATAGTAAGTAGTGGTTTTGTGTATTTATCCATTTCCAAACCTCTCCTAATGACAACCTGGTATTATTTGTAGATATCATCTAATACCTGGTTTGACTCAGTGTTTCATTCTATTAAATCATTATATTAAATTAAGTGTGCAGGTGATGGAAGTTAACAAATCCCTGTAGTAGCCGAGGGGCATTCAGGATAAATCTGGAACCAAACTTTAAAACTAGCTCACAAGATATCAACTGCATTTTTGAAAATAAGAAATTATTGTTGCTTTTTACTGTGTTTCTGTTTCTGTGCATCTATTGTACTGATATATGGATAAATCACTCTTATTGCCAAGATCCGAGTCTTAAGAGACTTAAGTGCTTAAGACTTTTGCCCAGTACAGTAATTAAATCAAGTAAATTCACTACATCAATTAAAAAAATATATATATATGTTCTATCCAGGGGTCATCTGAGCTGTCCACCTGTGTGTGTGTGTGATGTCAGGTGACCCCCCCACCCCTCCCCACCTGACCTCTCCTGTGCTGATTGGCAGTGGCTGCACAGAGTGCTTCCTGCAGGCAGCGGGCCCTGGGAAAGCAGGGAGTGGACTTTTCCCTTTAAAAGAGTTTCTGGACATGATTAGATAGATCAACAGGAGGGGACAGGGCTCGCTTGCGGGCACATAGTGTGCGTGTGTGTGTGTATGTGGAGTGCATGTGTGTTTGGAAGTGTTTGTGTTTTCCCATGTTTCCTCCCTTTGGCACTACAGCAGTTCTCAGACTGTCGCTGTGACTTCTGTGGGTTTAGACAGTATCAGATTAAACAAGAAGAGCTACACTGTTACACTGTGTGTGTGTGTGTGTGTGTGTGTGTGTGCTTGCGTGTGTGAGTGTGTGAAAGATGGAGGCACTGAAGACAGGCGATGCATTTGGTTTATTTAAATGTGTACATAATTTCCAAATGACTCAAATTTATTTTATCAACCTCATGACTTTTAGTTCACTTACTTTTGACAGTAACTGTATTGATGCAATACATTTTGTTGAAATGATAGGAATCAAATAAATCAATCAGTGTCACACTGAAAACACTGTGCAGGGAATTGTGCTTAAGATTAAGTTGGACTTTCTTGACCCTTACAGTTAGTTTGCTTTGCATGTATATAGCTTTAGGTTTTGCTATGAGTGAAATATTGTATTAAAATGCATTTTCAGGCTCCATGATGGTGTTTTTAAAGCATCATGAATATGTACAGTATAGAACACTTACAGTATGGTGAAAAGTCAGAGAAATTCTTTTCATGTATTTAATTCCATTTTCAAAAGAAAAAGAAAGGTGTGTTTGGGTAGCTGCTTGTGTGTCTCTTAGAAAAGGAACATAATGTTTTAGTTGGGAGGATGGTTGGTTTTGAGATTGGAAAGATGGAAGAGTTAAAGTGGCACTAAGGGCACCGAATTAAAGAGTGGACAAATTGATAGAACTGATGTTCTGGAGATGCCTGTGTAGTTTTCTGTTTAATATCCATTCTGCTTTTTCTCACAATGAACAATAAATAAGTTGTACTTAATGTTTTTCACTGGAAATTAAATAAGCTTGATCTCTGACTTAAAACCTGTATAGCATTAATAATAATAATATTAACAATAATAATAATAATATTATTATTATTATTATTATTATTATTAACAGTTATTATGATTATTATTAAAATCTTGAGGCAAATTGTAAGTGGATAATAGCAGTACATTTACCATTTAATTAATCAGTTTAATAGCAATGTTTAATAATACATGAAATATTGAATGAAAGCTCTAAAATACATTTTGTACATTTCCAGTACTGTGAAAAAGACTCAGTCCTTCTAAGAAAATAATATATAAAGCTATTTATCAGGGCAATAAACAATAGAATTAATAAACAATACATACACATTAAATGCATGAGTAGACTAGTTTAACTATTTCCAAATACTCAAAGTCCAGTATTTACAGTAACCATTCAATATCTAGTATATCTAATCAGTCTTTCATTAAATTAAATCAGGTGCTGCTGCACAAATGTAACAAATCCAAGCGATGGCTGGAGTGCAGGAACTGAACTGCTCTTCTAACTAACATATTGATAACTTTTTTAAACAAGTCATTTTTATAACATTTCACTGTATCTATGTTTATCATTATCTGTGTTTATTTTACTGTATCTCTTTATGCAAATGTGTGATTATGCCCCAGACGAATTACATGCTTTGTGAAAACAAGTTAACACATCCTCAACAGGGAACACACTTAATTATGGCATTTGTCTGCAACTTTTAGTGCTCAATTTCTGTTTATTGCTGAGATTAACATATTGGAAAAAATCTAAAACATTAATTCTAAAAAGTTTTTAAAAAGTTGCCATAACTTTTGCAAAGGCCACATTGTATATATATATATATATATATATATTTTTTTTTTTTTCTATTTTTCCCAGATGTTAAACTAGGTAAATAAACAGCAATGGTGCATTGAAATTCGAAGAATTGGGTTCTCTATACACTGTAGAGGATGTGTTAAATTAGCTTTACTCAAAATCAACAGAACTTCATTTGACCATGTTTTTTCACATGATTGTATTTATTTGAATGGTCTATACTGGCAAAAAAGTGAAATCATTTTAAGCAGTTCTCTTGGGTTTTGCACAGAACTGTAAGTCTATAAGTTATTATTGTAGATCAAATGACAAAAATAAGTGATTCCAAACTTATTCATGGCCTACTCAGATCAGTGAACACAAGCTTTACCCAGCAGAGTGAAAACAAAAAGTTTAGACTCTTTTATCATGATTTTCTGTCTACTTCTCTCATCACATCTGAGAGCAGTAAACATTTAAAAGCTCAAATATACAAATCTCCTTTCACCGCTCACCGCAGCCTTTGTCTTTCAGTTGAGCATGACATGCAAATTCTCAGTTTACATTCACACACTGATTCAATAAAAGATTAGGAACAGAACGTTGTTTAGAACGTCTCTGACAGACGTTATAGTTGTGTAATTATTATATAAATAAACAATATAAGGTTGTGCTTTGAGCTGTGGCTTTTTATCCATTTCATGTTGCATTTATTGATTAAACACAGTCACAGTTTTGACTGTTAAATTATTTTTATTCTTCAGTTTCCATGCCGCATAAAATACAATTTCATGCATTCAAATGCTTCACTTGCAGATGTTCCATTTGAGCCAACTCATATAAAACTGATGCAGAATAACTTTGTTTACTGTTTAGTAATAAGGGAGATGTAACAGAGCAGAGCAACATAATACATTTTGTTTTTTGCAAAATAATTTTAAAAGTATTTGATCAGGATTAATAATATAATTTTTTATACAAGCAACCTACACAGGTCTACAAATGAAAATGTAAACTTTGTTTCCAGCATCTACCACCATTGAACTATTCAGCCAAAAGTGGCTGGAGTGAAAATGTTATAACTCACCTTATAGGTGTGGCTAGTTATTACAGAATTAGGAGCTTCCTGTAATAGTCACTGAAAGGTCTGGTAGATTTATGCAAACACTATTAATTCAATACAGTTCTAGGTTGTTTGAAGCAAATGAGCTTAAATACATACAAATATTAAAATAATAATAATAATACATTAAAATAAATATGACTAGCGAAACAAAGAGGAAGAGCAAATATCAGCATGAACAAATCTATAGTACATTTTCCATAAATCCATGAATAAAAACATTCCAATCAATGATTTTGATCTAATACGGGGGGTATGGACTTAAATAACTTTAATGGTTTAATTTGGTGGGCTTAGCTGTAATACTGTGTTAAAACTAACCTTGCTGTGTGGAGGCTGCATTTTAGCTTGGCTAGATCTCACTTAGAGTTGTTTGTGCTTCAAAATAGTGCTAGTTTACTGCCATTCAGACAATACAAGTGTGAATTCTGTGAACACCTTGTTGGTCAAAAAGCACTTATGATTCATGGTGAAAAAAGGGGTGAATTTCAAGAAATTACTGTCTAATTGCTGTGAAAATATGCATACAATGTTGCTGTTAGAATAAAAGAAAGTGACAAAGGATGTTAAATTTGGAACTGTCACCCATGTTAGGTTGTGCCCCGCTATCTGCCTCATGTTTGAAACACACCTGATAACTGCAAAACATTTGGTTTGTACCAAAGATTGAACCCAATAAACAGTAAAGGCCTGTTTATGTCCAGGTTCCTCACTCTCACACATAGCTTACATTTACCAAGTCACTAATATGCACAAACTCAGAGTAATATCCTTACGCACAGTACATTTACACTAATTTAAATGACCTTGCTGTAGGTTTAATACATTCCATCATATTAGATTTATACACACACACACACACACACACACACACACACACACACACACACCATCATCTAAAATGCTTATCCTTCTGGGTCGCGGGGGCTTTACAAGTACATTCAATTCTGTTCTTTCTCAATTGTGTCCTCGTATATAAGACATTTGGCCATCACATCGTTCTGAAGCTAACAATGTGAGGGATACCATGTGTGACAGGTTTAGTTTGGCGCTGATGGTTGAAGTAACGGTCATGGTTAATATGATTGTTTATGCTGTTCGGCTTCATCAGGGCTAGCTTGCTGGCCTCGTGTTTGACACTGACACACATGGTGCATTAGTGAGCGTGTTCAGCCACATTTGAGCAGGCTAATGATGGAAATGTGCTGTGGAAGGCTGGAGCACTGCAAATACTACAGATATGGCCTTAGCAAAACTTCTCTGTAAAAAAGGCCTGCTCAGCTTCATTTCAGTAGCATAGCAATATTAAATCAGGTAGCTCAGGTTCTTTCCTTTAATCAGCTCACTGTCTGTCTCACTGTTGCTTCTTTCTCTCTCAGTTAATCCTAAAGGTCTAAATGTGCTCTTGCAGTTTTTTTAGTAGGACAAACAAAGCTAGCAACGGACTTCATGCTCCGCCAACGAATACATTCTTTTGTGGCAGCTGCTGCAACGTTGTACAAGCTTTATAGGACATTGCTAAAAATCTTTTTCAGTTTGAAAGAGTTTCCAGTTTAAAATGCTATGCTACCAAGCAACAGATTTGGCTTGATGCTAATGCTGGTAGCATCACTAGGCCCTAATTTACTGTGCGGTGTCCCACTATAATCACCAAAAAGGCAATATGTTAATCCTGACTGTTGGGCTAAAACAAAGATCATATATAGGTAAACCTTCATGAATTGTCTCTGGCAAAACTACACAACAAATCTTATGACCACACAAATTCACCACACACTACATTATCCATAGCGTCTTTCGTTTGAACGCTTTCAGTTTCCATAATCAGACAGTAGGGCAACTGTTCTTACGACAGAGGTAGCATGAACATAGGCAAGTTTTTAGCAGCATAGATCTCAAAATGTTTGCACATCTACGTTTAACCACAGAACTACCAGGGTAATGCTAATGCTTATGCTAACCACTTGTAGCCTACCAAAAACAAATATCAGACTGCTACATCAAAGACATTAGTTGAAGGGGAACTCCACCAATTTTTCAAAAGTTCCACTTATTTAAATGGTTAAGATATAGACAAAGTCATTCAGAGTGGTTTGGTATGAAAAGCTCAGTGTTAGAGAAACTTACCGACTTGAATTGTTCACAGTAGTGGTGATAGGGAACCAGACGTCTGAAGAGTTTAATGTTTCTAACGGCTCACTCTCAAGTTATTAAGCAAAATGGTTATGAATATGCTGCAAGATACTTAAAACAACTTGTAATCCATTTATTTTGATCCATTCATGGCGGAGGGGTACATGCAGGGCATTGTAAGGCAAAATAGTCCCCAAAGAATATGTATTTTTTCCACTATTTTACCATCATCAACAGTACATTCAATGGTGGTTTTGGATAGTAAATATAATTGCTATAAATATGCTGTAGACATGGTGACCCCTGGTTCCTAGCAACACCACTGTACAGAAATCTGTAACTTTCTCTACAACGGACCATTTCATATCAGACCACTCTGAATCACTTTGTTTACATCACAATGACAGAGTTATGCAAATATTTTTAAAAGGCATTGGAATTCCCCTTCAAGTTAGCCATTTGTATGGTCTAATTAAATTTAATACACAAATTACATTATTTTCAAATAAAATGGAAGTCGTGCATTTAATAACTAGTTTTTCACACTTGTATTATCTAACTAGGCTGAACAAATCAAAAACTGGCATGTAGTTTTCTCAAATTATTTGACATGCATGAGTATGCAAATTTTACAACGAAATTATACTGTAAATAGCACAGCGAGAAGACTTGGTAGACAAAGACACCGTTTCAAAACAAATAAGGCTGTCTTAGTATCCACATCAGCACTTTGACACAAAAGAGAGTCTTTTATTGTGCTTGGTTGGACACCTTTTCCTGGTTAGAGAATTCACACTTTGACATGCAGACTGTTCTGCCTGTACAACTGACAAATCAAGCCTTAATTTAGGATGTGCAGCAGTACAACCAGCAGTGTAGAGACCTGGCTAATGCTAGTTCGGTTACGTGATCAAAAGAATACCCCCGAATGATCCAGATTGACCTTTCAAATGAATACAAAATAAATATCATTTGAAATTAATAACAATTTTGACATAACCTTAATTGTGAATGTTCTGTAAACCTACCACCAGTTGCTACAAATGGACATATTTGTGGACTGAGCATTAAAAATGTTTGTCTGTATGGCTGGACATACTGTAGGTGTTTTTTTACTTAGTGGTACTACTTGGTCTTGGTGGAATCACACAGAAGTGTTGAATTAGTTCTGTCTAAAAGTGCTCTACTGTTATTGGTTTGAAGATAAATGTGCTAATGATTTAAGCGATGTGTTAATGACACAGGTGTATTGTTCAGTTGGTGGATGGAAGGCAGACCATTTTCCTTGCTTTGCTTTGTTTAAGGCCTTTTAAAGTCAAACTCTCTCTCTCTCTCTCTCTCTCTCTCTCTCTCTCTCTCTCTCTCTCTCTCTCTCTCTTTCTTTCTCTGTTGTGCAGAAATGTGTAATATGTATTTAAAGGCTCCTTGAATTTCAGGGCTCTATTAAAAGTTCAAAGCTGCAGTTTACTGCTGTAACTGGAGCTACTCTTGCTCCAAACACACTCAACTAATGAGAACAGGTCTCTCTTGTACACACTTTCTCTCTCTCTGCCTCTCTGTCTCTTATTCTGTATCTCTCTCTCTCTCTCTCTCTCTCTCTCTCTCACCACTCATTTTATATTGGATTTAAGTTTGGATGAAAGAATGACTTTTATAGACCAAAGACATTACTTTTTTTATCCCTTTCTGTAATACGTCATGCATTTAATGGTTCTCTCAACACTTGCTCTTCCTCTCCTTTTCTTCTTTCTGCTTTGGCTAAGAGGATGAGCATCTTTGTCTCTCTCTCACTCTCTCACTCTGTATGCCATAAATAGATGCGTTATCATGATGTCATTATAAATATATATATATATATATATATATATATAATATTATATATATATATATGTATGTAGAATGACATATAAGATGTCATATATATATATGTCGTTTGACATATATATGTATATATGTGTGTGTGTATTTTGTTGTTGATGATGATGAATGAAAAAGTATCAGGTAAAACCCTGAGTGGCAAAAAATAACCACCAGTATGATAAAAGGGTTTCATAGGAACTGATCATAACCAGTCAACGTTTAAAGTGATGGTTTGGCCAAAAAACAAATGAACAAAAACTTTGGCTTAATTCAAATATAATCAGTCAAGACCTGTTTGGTATCATGTGCTTGCCTCAAACCATGGTGCGTTGGTTTCTGACACTGTAAGACTAATGACAAAAGTGGACAAAAGTATGTTGCGTAGCTAAAACAGTATAAGCAGCTGTCTTAAAGCCTGAATTTTGTCTGTATGCTTGGACAACAGCATGTCATGTGGCAGAAACCATATAAGCAAGTTTATTTGAGATTTGAGACGTAAAAATGGACACAATTGAGGCAAATATATGATGTAAGCATTCATTGTGCTATCTGCTAACTGATAGATATAAGCTTCCGTTACTGGTTAGCTGCTTAGCCTCATAGCCTCATTGCAAACTAAAGAAGCAAACTTCAGACATCAAACACATCTTGGCTTTGACTTCCGTCCTGAGCCATCATGTTAATGTTAAAGTCTGCTCAGTACAGGCATAGATGATAGCTACATGCTACATGATAGCACTAGATGTACGTGGTAGAGTGGTCTTTCCTCCAAAGGCCTTAGTTCCCAGGCCTGTGATGAAAAAAAAAACAACTCACAGTTTCACAATATATTATGGCAATCCTCATTTGTAATAAATTAGAAGATAATGTTTATTGAGTCTGAGCTCAATACAAACACATAAGTAAACAGCATGCAGGACGCCTCCAGTTCTGCCTGCCAGTTTTGGCCTGCGTGTTCAGGAGTGGTTCTGAAGAGAAACACAAAATCCACTGATCACTTGCCTCATAGTCATGCATGCCAAATAAACCCATGTGATACAAATATATGAAGAAAGGAAAACAAAAGTGGAAAAGAGGAAAATGCAAAAACAAACCCTTGGATGATGATGTCATTTGGAAGGGATGGGAATTTTATTTTATCGCTTTTCTCCACTCACTGGGAAGCTTTCCAGTAGAGATGAAAGAGTTTGCACCTCTAGGTCCAAAATGCTAGGTCTTACTTTGAAGGAGAATGTAATAGTGCGAGAAAGTGAGAGAGTACAATGCCCATAAACAGCAGAGACACTGCTCATAAAATCATTTAGTTTGATTTTTTGAGTCAGTTTTCCACTTTATTTACCACATATGAAAATCATAAACATGTATATGTAATTATATGAGTGGAAAGGCCTGCGGAGGAAGGCCCTCGGGGCTACTTCACAAGCTAGCGTTAGTTTTTACTGCTAAAGGCCAGCTGCTGGTGTTTTTAGCTGATGAGGCCAGAACAGACTTTTCTGGTTTAAAGGCCTTGTTTGGGACCGTACTGAGGGCGGTTGGCTCGGTTAGAGCTGCACATGCATGGGCTAAAAGCCGGACCTCCACGAGCTGCAGGAAACTGCCTTAGCAAAACTGAGCCAACATGGCACTACCGCGAGACAGGCTGCAGGCCAGGGTGTTTGAGCCAAGATGGCGCCACTAAAGGCCAGACTTTTCTATCAGTGTTTCATTTAACCCTATCTATCATCAGCGATATATACAGAGTTTTTGGCTTTGTCCTCTTTGACTCATTAAAAACTGCTGCCAAAGTAGTTGGGCCTCGTATATGTCCACGTGGGGGACAGTGAAATCGATCAGCATGTGGAATTGGAGCTCTGTGCTACCCTTATGAATACAACAGGGCTTTCTCTAGTATATCTATAAGAATTACTGTAAATTCAGACAATTAGTATTGTTTACTACAGGATACTACACAAGCATTGTACAATACTTTTAGACAGAACTATTACACTGAGTTTAAAGTATTACAGACGGTCATAGAAGTATTATAGAAATCATACAATATTTGTTTCCATATTTATTAGGTTTTATATCACTATGTGAAAGAGGCTCCATGCTGCCTTTAGTTTCTGAGAGAGCATGTGCACACATTCAGAACGCAATGAACAAAACTATAAAAAAAAAGCTTATTGATTTTTCTGTGTGGCAGCAGAAACAGGGCCTAGCACCACCAAATTATCCCTGAGGGCACCAACAGGCCATCACCCAACTCTAGCGCCACCTAATGCCCTAGAAGGTACCACAAGGGTGACACCCAGTTCCTCATCACCATCTAGAGCCTAGAGTGCACCAACAGGCTGGTGCCCAGCTCCCCAGCGCCACCTAGTTGTCTAGGTGCCACTAAAAGGCCAGCACACAGCTTCTCCGCACCACCTAGTGCCCCAGAGGGCACCATCAGGCCAGTGCCCAGCACCGTAGCACTACCTAGTCTGAAGTAGATTGCCACTGATATGTTTGCTTCTTCAAAATGGCAGTTTGTGCCATTTTCTCTCTACTATTTTTTTGGCTTTGTTGGGTTGTGTTCCTCACATATCAAAAAGAAAGCAACAACAGCTTTGAGAAATCACATCTTTGAAGGACAAGACTAGATTAAAAGATGAAATCTTTTTTGCCTCAGCATTAAAGGATAAACAAGGCTTAATGCTGTCTATAGGGTCACACTGCAGGATGAACTGAAGGATCATGGACCAAACAGCTTTAGAGCTCAGGATGGAAGTTGTGAATGGAATAATG